>NW_004524675.1:4141104-4147056 GCF_000260255.1 Octodon degus | reverse complement strand
TTTATTGTTTTCTGAGGTAGGATCTTCAGTCCTATGTCCTGTGAGGTGTGTAGCCAAGGAAATACATTTAATGAGATAAATCTGATTATTCAATACCTGGATATCAATATTGTTGCATCCACTCATTCAACAGGTAGCATTATAGTCCTAGAGACTCAGAGTATAACATGCCTTCTCCACATAGAGGAGACAGATCATAAGAAAGCAAACAAACAAATAAATATTTACCTTCGGACACTGATACATTCCAGGAAGATAAATAAGAGGGGTTGGGAGAAAGTATAGATTTTAATTTTTTTTTTTGAACCGGGGATTGAACTCAGGTCCTTGCATTTGCAAGGGAAGTGCTTATTCCACGGAGCCATCTCCCCGGCCCTGAAAGTATAGATTTTAATGAGAAGCAAGTTGCATTTTAAATATGATAGAGAACAGCTGTCTGAGAAAATGGCATTTGACAGAGAATTTATTCATGGAAAGTAGAAAACTGGGTTACTGTTTTGAGGAAAACCTAAATAGAGGTAGACATAAAATGCAGAAGTTTAAATTTAGGAAGAGTATAAGGACTGAGGTGAGTGATAAAAGAGAGTGGTAGGAGGTGAGTCAGAGAGTGAAGACTCCCAGGAAAAGCCCCCCTGCCCCAAAGGTCCCGACCTCCCTAGCTAGACTACCTGGACACACATGACTCTCCGATCAACCACAGGCACACTTTTCCTTTTCTCTGTGCCTCATTAATTCCACTCAGGTTACATCGTTGTGACAAGCATCCTCATATTGTACAGGCTCTGACACCTCAAACAAGATGCTTGCTTTTTAATCAAGTTTGTATTCTCTATTAATTTAACAACTTTCATAAAATGACACAGCACTTTTTCTTTGTGAATACTGCCACTAGTTTTACTACAACATCCCTTGAATATTAAGAATGTGTTAAATATGCTGATTAGTGGTATAAGGAAAATGAATGCTGCAAGAGATCCTGCAGCTGTCCCATGACTAATAAGATGTGCATTCCACGACTCAGATTTACTTCTTGGTATCATCATGATAAATATTATTGAAAACATCTGGAAGAAAGAATAAAAAATATAGAAGACAAAGAGAATCTACTGTAGCCCCAGGTTTCAAAAAGAATGAGACAAAGAAAAATACATGGACAATGAAGTTTCATACTAAAATGCTATGTTTGCAAAATGGTGAAATACCATTTACTAGCACACAACCACACTCTCAGGATGTTGGCAGTTGGGGATCCTTTAAGTATTCAGAATGGGAAAGACTGGATGGTGACGAATCCAGAAAATCTCTGTGGGTTATTAAGCCCATTTATTCAAGAGACAGTGCAGCTGAATAAGAGAATTTTTACCAAATAGCCACGGGGTGAGGAATATGTTTGAGAATTAAGGTGCATTTTTTTTTTGAGAAGTGCAAAAGAAGGTAAAAGCATGAAAAGAAAAGAAAAATTTTCCATTAACAGCCATCTGTTAATTCTTACAGCCAAGTTTCAAGGGCAGAAATGCAAAGGAAAGTGAATTCTCTGCTTGATTAGTTTATGGAGCCAGGAGACAATGTAAGACTTCATGTTTTGTCTTTTTTTTTTTTTTTTCAGAACTAGGGATTGAACTCAGGCCCTTGCACTTGCCAGGCAAGTGCTTATTCTTCTGAGCCATCTCTTCATGTTAATAAGGTATTTTTCAGTTACTTTGAAATCACTTCTCCAAATTTTCTAACTTCACAAAAAATAGTTTAAATAAAGAGTCCCCCTCATAAAAGTATCTCCTTCTTATAAAAAACAATTGCAGAGCTAGAAAATGTTTGGGTGTTAGTTCCAGAAGGCATGTGGTAGTATACTGTCACCATGAGGTTACACAAGTAGCCATGGCTGAGGAAATGAAATTAATTAGGCCACAAGTTCTCAAATTGTTGCTCACACCAGCAGTTACAAGCATCAGTGTCTGTGCCACCTGCGAAATTTAGATATGCAAACTCTGTAGTCCCACTTCAAATCTACAGAGTCAGAAATGAGAAACTGGGGTCCCCAAATCATGTTTTGTTCAGCTCTTTGATGATTCTGATAATGCACGCTTTATGTTGAGGACAACTGAGTTAGACTAAACTAATACTGTCAACTATTGAGTCAATATGATTGTTGTGGCTGGAGGCCTGAAAAAGCACTTTCAGGGGTGATATCATGAGGAAAAAGAAGCAGTTGGGGGAGGCATCGGTTCAAGAGGTAGGGAGCAACAAGGGAGGAGGCTCTTACCTTACTGTTTAACCCTTACACAGGTAGTTATCTCATATTTATATTAATCCATGTTGACTCGACTGTTGCATGTGTAGTTGTGTACTGCTAAGTCATCCTTTTGCAACTTTCCTGGGCTGTGCCTGTGCTACACAGCAGGGTTGTGTCATTAAAGCAGTCCTTATCTTCCCCTTGAGCTTTGAATCCGAGGCTGTCTGGAGTGGTGTCCCACAGCTGTCCTTCACCCATTTGCTCTTCTGAACACAGACACCTTCATAGCTTCTGGACTCAAAGAGGACTAAGGAATTTGGAGAACCACTCAAACATGTGGAGAAATTTTTGGGATTCACTTTTTTTCTTCTTCCCTTTTTTTCTTTTTGTACTTATTTTACTGTCCTTCTTTCTTGTCTCTTTTTATTATGTTCCTGTTACTTTTACATAATTGTATTAACTTTCTTTTATTCTTTCCTTGGATTCTTTAATCTCACCTTCCTTCTGCTCATTCTCTCTCTCTCTCTCTCTCTCTCTCTCTCTCTCTCCCTCCCTGTCTCTGTATTTGGTACAGTGTTTCACAACACACCTCGGACTGTTAGTAATCCTACTGTTTTCAGACTCCCTAGCACTGGGATTACAGGTGTGTGCTATCATGCCCAGTTTCAGTGGCTGGCTCAGCTCTCCTGTGGATGGGGCCACCGCGGCATGGCATGTGGTGCTGGGGACCAAACCTCAGTCCCTGTGCTTGCCTAAGCAGGTGCTTAGTCTGTTGAGCTATCTCACTGGCCCCCTTTTCTTTCTTTTCCAAACTTCTTTAATTTTTCCTTTCCCTTCTCCCTCCATTATTATAATTATTATTACTAAAATTAAGCTTTATTAACTTTTAGAGATTTAGTTGTTTAAATTCTATTACTGCTTAACTCTTCTATTGTTAAAGGTAGTACAGTTGTTGCATTTAGTAGGTACTGTATACCAATATTTGATTTGTCTTTATATTTTAGATTTATTCTATTGATAAAGATATCATAATTGTAACTTTATTTTCTTTCTTTTTTTTTGTGGTACCGGTGATTGAACTCAAAATCCTACACTTGCCAAGCAAGCACTTATTCTATTGAGCTATCTCCTCAGGCCCTTATAATTATAAATTTCATTGGTTCATATAGTATGCCAATATTGTTTGTGTCTAATTTTATTATTGTTGCTTTTTTTACTATTGCCAGTGGTTGTATAGTAGTTGCTGTTAATTGTCTTTTACTTTATGCTTATACTGTATCTGGTCTATCTTTGTGTCATCAACATTACTGCAGTGCAGTTTGTTTTTTTCCTGTCTTTGTGATGCTGGGAATCAAGACCTTAGAAGAAGGTTGGGCACTGAGAATACCCTCACATACTACACTGAGTAGATTGAAGAAAGGCATAAATACCAAAACATAATTAAACCTAAGGATACAGTATAGGGGGACATATTTTAACTAAAGAGATGTACATAGTAGGGGCAGAGTCTCTCTGTTCTAATTGATCTTCTACCTGCAGCACATGAACAACAGAAATATGAGAAAGCAAGGCAACAATATGACTTCAAAATCTATTGTCTCAAAAACTGATTTCATGGATACTGAAACAGAGTTATAGGAAAAGCATTCCAAACTCAAATGGTCAAAGTGTTTAAAGGGTTCAAAGAAGAAACACATGAACAATTTTATAAGATTCTTTTAAAGAGGTAAAGGATTTTTACCAAATATTAGATGAACTTAAGGAAGAAACAAACAGTAAGTAGGTAAGATAATAAAAGTAGGAATAACTAGTCTAGTAAAGACCTAGATATTATGAAAAAAAGCAAGCAGAAATACAGAATATAAAAATTCAGTAGAAAGTGTGGCTAGCAGATTCAACCAGCATAAGGACGGTGTTAAAAGCTGAAAACAAGGTGGATGTAATAGATCATAAACTGAGTGGTGTCCAAACAATGACAGTAGGCAAGCTGTAGCCAGGAGCTTCTAGATGATTTACAAAAACCCAACATCAGATTTATAGGACTAAAAGAAAAATTAAAAGACAAATAAAAAACTATAAAAATTTATTGGCCAAAATCATAATAGAAAACTCTCCAAGTCTAGGGAAAGAATTCAATGTTCAGTATTCATATAGAATTCCAAATACTTATGACCAGGAAAGTACTGCCCCATAACTCATCATAATCACAATTCCAGAAATTCAACAACATGAGAGAATACTAAAAGCTGTTATAGAAAAGCAGTACATTACTTATAAGGCAAGCCTATTAAAATTACAGTGAGTATGGTATACAAACAGTGAAGGCCAGGGGAGCATAGAGCAAAGTTTTCCAAGCCCTAAAATAAAATAGCCATCAACTTTCTACAAAATTTGCATTCAAAATTGACTGCAAAGACTCTTCATGGTGAAGAAATACATGACCACCAAATCACCACTGTGGAAAATATCCAAGGGACTCATAGTGCCTCAAGGGAAGCCAATAGCATTGAAGAGCCCAAAAGAAAGTATAAACCTAACTGGGAGAGTAATTAAAAGGAAAAAAACCCCAAAGAATTCAGAACTGGAAAACTAAGCGATGACAATGACACAGTAAACACCTTAGAATAATAATTCTCAATGGTCTTATCTCCCCAGGTGAAAGACACATACAGTCAAATGTAGTGGCACCCACCTGGAATCCCAGCAGTTGGTAGACTGGATAGGAGAAATACCAGACCAGCCTGGGCTACATAGTGAGCCCTTGTCTCAAGAAGAAAGAACAATAACACAACTTCCCCAGAAGACCTAAAAACTCAAAATAAAACCAACCAAATAAACAACACAGAGAGGCAGATTGGATGGAAAGTTAACATGTAACAATATACTGGTTACAGAAGCACCCCTCATGCAAAATAAAGCTTTTAGGTTAAAAGTGAAAGAATGGAAAATATTAATTATTATATGGTATAGGACAGTAGGAGAAGGGTTGGCAATATCTCTTAGAGCACACAAAATTCCTAAAATGTTTGAGTCTGAAAAAGTGAAGTTTATTTGATATTCATCTCTTTTTGTATGCCCTCTTTCACTGGATCTATCTTGGATCATTTTTGTCTTTGTGGATTCATTGATACACTACAAGTTGACATGTGTGAGTGGATGGAGTTTGTGGTCCATAAATAACATGATCAATAAATACCTTTAGGTGATAATTGTCCTGATGGGTCAGAGCCACTGGATGTTGTTGTTTCTTGAAGGTTTCCTGGAGACTAAGAAGGATTCCATGATGGAATCTGGGATTGCTTCCCCACTGTGTAAACCAGGAATTTTTGTCAGGCAGAGATGTCTTGATATATTTGGCTGGCCCTAAGGGATAAAGATTCTTTATGACCTGTGGAAATAAATTGTTGGTACGTTCAAATTTAGGGTGATTAAGCATAGAGAAGTTAAATCTCAAGCAATAAAATCTATTCCAAAGCAAATGCAGTCATGCAACATACTTAACAGTTTGGAGAAGAAAAATGACCAGTGAGTTATGTGCATTTCTCTCTCTTCAAAGTCTCTCAGACTTTTATAGGTCTTGCCAATGTTGTAAACTTTATCAGGATTTTATAAAATGTGAATTGTAAGTGCTTTCCTAATCCATCTAAATATCACACATACACACACACAACAAAGTATTAGATTTCATTAAATTAGTGACTAAACTAAAGTAGCTTCAGGGA
>NW_004524675.1:4124152-4128277 GCF_000260255.1 Octodon degus | reverse complement strand
GCAGGGTAGCAGGAAACTCTCCGCACACTCACCGGACCTGGGCTAGGACTGGGTCTGGGGGCTCCCGGAACTCGGCAGAAAATCCTACTCGGCGGGTGGGGTGGGGGAGGCACTGCAGAGTGGTGGGGGGCGGCCCGAGGGGCTGCGCATCCTGTTATTTTCTAGTTTTTAATTTTAGTTTTTTTATTGATGCCTCTTTCTTTCTTTCTTTCTTTCTTTTTGTTTTGTAGAACTGGGGATTGAACTCAGGCCCTTGCACTACTGAGCTATCTCCCCGGCCCCTATTTCTTAAGGCAAATAACTGTATCACTAGTATCAAGGCTTCTCTAGGAAAGATCTATTCTTTGGAGTTTTGTGCGTGTAGGTGGACATTGGTATTTGTGTTTGTCCCAAGATCATATCTTAAGTATTTATTGAGGGTGAGTAGTTGTTATTAGTTGGCTGAGTGCCTGGTTCTTTGGCACAAATCTATAGTGATAGCTATGACCCCGTATGATCACATTGTTGTCATACAAGTGAGAAAAATTGATTACCACAGGTATGACACTTAGCTAGGGTAGCACAATTAGCAAAAATAGCATGAAGCACAGCCTAGAAACTGGTAGCTATTAGTTTGGTACCTTTAACCATAGGAACAAGATCTACAACTATGTGTCAAAATTCAACATAACCAAAGAACTTGTGTTCAATGAGTTTACCCTTTCTTGATTAATTCTATTATATAGAAGAAAATTGAAGAGTAGTAGGGGGAATAACAGAGAGATAAATGAAGAGAAATATTGTAGAAGCAAGGCCAGAGGGCAAAGGATGGTCACCAAGCTTTCGGAAAGTGGAGGAGAGAATAGGAGAGAAAAAAAATAAAGGAGAAAGCAAAAGAATATTGAAACAAATCAACATGATTAGAGACAGTGTACACTCACTTGAACATATCAAAAAAATCATGAAATAAAGTTGAGGGAAGAAAAAGCAGAGGCAAGTACGAAAAACAACAAAAGTAAAAACCTAAGCAGACAAATGAACAAAAGCAACCAGACATAAAAAGGGAAAAGAGGGTGTCAGAATGGCTGAATGGGATAAGGAAAAAAGGAAAGAAAGAAAGAAAGAAAGAAAGAAAGAAAGAAAGAAAGAGAATCGAAAGAAAGTAATGAAATTCCTCCGATATCCACAATCCTGTGGTAGTGTCCAAGTCAGAGCCCAGATTTGTGGGGGGTAACCCCACCAGGCCAGCAGTTATGTTAGTGCCAGGTGCTTGGCTAATTTTAACCTCTGGGTATTGGGGCTGAGTCTTCAGTCAGTAACCCTCCTTATTTCTTTTGGTGGCCTGCCCGCCTTTCACCCTCTTTGTATCTGCATTGCTCTACCAATTGCTGTGGTGCCCTCTGACAGATACAGCCGAAGGCTTCTCACAGTCCTGTATACAGTTGGTTCTTCCTCATTCTGGCGTAGACTCCTTTGCTCCACTTCCACGGGCAATCTCTATCCTCTCACAACCACTCACTGAGGATCAGGGTGGGGTGGGGTGCTGTGGGTAACTCATTTCTCCTGTTTCTGCTGCTGTGGAGACAGCCCAAAGTTGCTCAGTCCCACTTTAATTTCTTCTCAAGTGTGTGTGGGGTGTTGACCTCCCACTATTCTACCTTGGCACAGGGTTGCTTAAATTCCGTGCATCAGCATCCCTCTCTCTCTCTTTCTTTCTTTTTTTTTTTTTTTGCAGAACTGGGCATTGAACTCAGATCCTTCCGCTTGCCAGGGAAGTGCTTATTCCACTGAGCCACTTCCCGGCCCCAAGCATCCCTCTCTCAAGCTAGTGGCTACAGGGCAGGAAGAGTCATACTGTGCAACTCATGACTCTCACACCACCACCACCATCACCACTGCCACCACCACCACCACCACTGTGAAGTGTAACCTTGTTGTCCCTAGAAGTTCCTGTTAGCTGTTCTAAAGAAAACAAAAAACAAACAAACAAACAGAAACAACCAAAAAACTTGGTGGAATATTGGTGAGGGAGCAGTTCTGTGGTCGCTTGCCCATGTGTGCCAGCAAACTTTGCATCCATGCTTCCGCATCCTCTGTTTGGAGGAAGGAAAAGACCCACGGGCCCTTATTTCTCAAAGCTATCCTGTGCAGCCTGACCTAGCTGCACTGTTTCAGTCCATCAGGTTTTTTTTTGGTAACTTTCCACAATGGCAGTTCTGCTCCACCTGCAGGCAGGACTCCTACCAGCAGCCTGGGGGGCTGGATTGCCATTTTATGAGGTCTTATGTCTATGTTTTGTTTGATCTACAAGTTTCTTATTTTAGATTGATTTTAACATCAGGATATATGCCCATCCCTTCCAATTAATTGCGTTTTCAGTTAATTGTCTTCAAGTAGCTCCCACATTACTTCTTTCCTATTCAGCTATGTTGAAATTGTCCTCTTCTCTTACTTTCTTTGTATTTTTCTTTCGCTATGTCTCTGGTGTACAGTAAGCTCTAATTTACTATTCTCTGAAACCCTCTTTCATTCTCCTCCCTACTGAATAGTTACACCTGCTAATCTATTGCCTCTACTTCTTAATAACATGGCTTACCTTGGCACTAATGCTGGCCTTAATGCCTCAGGGACTTTCAGCTTTTCATGATGCAATCTATGGAGAACCCAGTTGGTGTCACAGAGGTACCAGATAGAAAAATACAGAGAAAGCTATTCATCTTTGTCAACATTTGTGCCCAGGATTGGCAGGGTAACATTACCACCAAGTCCTTTCCCTTTGCATATAGAACATGAACAGGTAAGTATAAGGAAAAGTGGGGCAACTGAATGGAACACCACTGTGAATAGTCTTCTGCTTCCTGGAAATGTATGAAAAATATGCCCTAATATCTATTAGGTGTGATAATCTAATGCTTCCTGGTGTACAGTGAATGACCTATATATACAGGCATACAGGCATAGGGGCATTAAAGTAGGTAGCTAGTTAATTTTCAAGCTCATCCATCATTTTGGAAAAGGTCCCCTCCTCATGTCTAATTAAAAGTGTCTAGATTGCCAATGGCCTGCTAACTGATTTGATTTGAAACAACTATTTTTAGTGCTTGTTGGCTGTACCATCAAAAAAGAAGTGAGTGAGTTTAAGGGATAATCACTCCAGAAATTTAGTAGCATTAAAGAATGTATCTGAATTTGGCTAGGTCTGCTGAGCTAATATCATGCTGTTTGGACATTTTAAGGTCTAAGTCATGAAAGTGAAGCCTGTATTTTGACTAGTCTAGTATGTTATAATACTTGGACTTAACAAAACTCAGCTATCAACTTAGACTTATTTGTCTTTAACTCATCAGAGTATAATGGGCTTCAAGGTAATTTTTAATCTATATGTAAATTGGCTATTTCTATAACAGCTGTAGTATAAACTTGATGTGCAAAAGGGATTGGATGCAAACAATATTTTGAAAATAATGTCAGTAAAAAGGCTGTACAAGTAATACATGACATTCAGTGAATTTGAATATAGGTTATATTAAGACACTTTCAACAAAATTATTTTCATTGACAATTTTCTAGGGCTGATAATGCATGAAGTAATATGTAGATCACAGAATTAATATGATTTTATTAATAGGATTGTTAAATGGTATTAAAGTTTACATAATTTTATTAGAGAGCTTTTATTTGACACATTTCACATGAAAGCTGATAATATCTTTACTGAATTAATTTTCTATTCGTCAAAGTGACTTAAAATGATTAAACTTTTGCCTTTTGACACAAAATTATATGACTTGTCTACTATCTAAATCTAGGTTTACCATGCACTAAGCTAAAGTCAAAATGGATTAAAGATCTAAACGTTAAAACAGAAACACTAAATCTCTTGGAAGAGAAAGTAGGAGGACCTGTTGAAGACATAGGGGTAGGCAAAGAGTTCATGAACAGAAATCAAATTGCACAGGAAACAGTTGAGAGAATTAACAACTGGGACCTGCTCTTACTGAGAAGTTTTTGCATGTCAAAAGAAATTACTAACAAGTGAAAAGACGACCCACAAATTTGGAAAAAATCATGACAAATAAGTACTCAGACAAAGGTCTGCTCTCTAGAATTTATAAAGAACTAAAAAACACTAGGGCCCCAAAATTT
>NW_004524675.1:4117406-4124052 GCF_000260255.1 Octodon degus | reverse complement strand
TATATATAAAATCCATAGTTTAAACAGTTATATAAATAGTGATTTCACTTAAGGTCAGTGATTACACTTAAGGTCAGTGATTCCTTCATGACTATGGAGTTGGGAATGGTCCACCTATATGATAAAATATTTATTTTCAAATCAACTCTAATGCACAATCAGCATACTCATCTTAATTGTTCACTTTGATTACCTTCTGTAACTGTATATGGCAATGTGGCCACCACTTCAAACAGGATATTTATCTTACCCAGAGATGTGGCCTCAGGCCTCTTTGATATCACTATTTGCTCCACTACCCCAATCCTTGGCCTCAGTCACTACTGCTTTGTTTGATTGTTACTATATCTCAGACTGGCTTCCCCCCCCCCCCCAGGATTTAATATAAATGATCCATATGGACAACACTCCGTTTTAGCTTATTTATTTTAGCATAACTATATTAGTCTACATAAATCAGTCCTTCATTCCTTGCAACTACTGAGTATTATCCATTGTGTGGGTATACCACATTTTTAATGTATTCTACTTTTTTAAGTTACCTCTAGTTGATGCTATTATGAATAAACCATCTATGAACATCCTTATGCATGTAGTATAGTATGGATATCTTTTTATTTCTCTGGTATATCTATCTCTATATATACATACATATTTTACATATATACAATCGTTAGGTAAATATTTTCTCTTTAAAATTTCTTTCATGTATTTGTTTATTCACTTTAGGGTCTAGTTTATTTTACCCTCAAATAAATACCTTTTTATTTGTAATTGACAATTTGATTAACATTTTTCTGTAGAAGAGTCATATCCCAATTTTCTTTACATTTTAGTTGTTCTTTAACTTTTTATTTATTTTTTCCCATAATTTTATTGAGAAACAAATAGCAATGAGACAGTTCCAAATCCGATTAGTAGGATAGTTTCAATAATTAATACATTGCATATTGTTGTCTTCTTAGTGGTTATTCATTGTACAAGATGCAGACATGATATCCTGTTCACAAACACTATTAGAACAAATCTTTCTATTCATTGAATTAAGAGAATGAGGCTGTATATCTATCCTAACTATTTTGAATATACATATACAAGATGGTCATTCATTTGTATCCCCTTTTTGTCATTTAAATATTATAGGTGTGTGAATTCAGCAAAATATTCCAAAATATTCCAGTAATCCATAATAGTAGTGGATTTTCCATAAGACTGGCAATGTCAGAAGTTGTTTACTTGAGCCTTTCACAGCTCAGCATATTGATATGGCTTTACTGTTTATACTTCACTTTTATACTTTTCTGCTGGATGGTTAAGACCAAGATAAAGCAAGACCTATATAACAAGAAAAGTAGCTTTTGTATCTGATAAGGTCAGTCAAATCCCCTCCAGACTTATCTTGAAACCCTGTACCATAGTTTGTAGATCCTCTGTGAGTGTCAGCCATATGGATGAGTCATGGCCATTGCTTGACCAATTTGCTTTCTGCGAAAGCCTGAGAGAATATTTTCTCTCCATGTGACTCTCCTTAGGCACACTCTACATCAATCACTTTCCTCTGTGGTCCCATAATCTCCTTGATCAGAAAATTTGGGACACAACTGAGTTACATGATGTTATAGTACAGGTTCACCTATGTTATGAGTCTTCACTGACCTTGAAAGGCTAGGGTCAAAATGTTGGCTGTCCTTGCAGCCCTCCTTTTCCTCTGATTTTTGGTCTGCAAACTTAGGTTGTTAACCCTTCACAAGAAAAGCTTATTGTTATTACCCTATGACCTACGTTGTTGAGCTTAACCTCACTATCTGTCTGAATATCCAACATCTTAGGTGTAACATGAAATGGGTACGTTTCATCAAGTATTCATATGTTAAACTTTAAGTCCCTACAGAATAGCTCCACGGACTAAAGTGGTGGTGCATGCCTATAATCCTAGTGCTTGTGAAGCTGAAAACAGGAGGATCACTACGATTCCTATCTAGGTAGTTAGACCCCATAGATCCTGTACTAAATACTTAAAAAAAGGAGCCACCCCTCAAATCAATTCAAGTAAAGAAGGGATACATGAAAAATGTATAAAGTTATGTTACTGAACTGAGAAAATACAGTTCACTGAAATTCAGTGAAGAGAGGAAAGCCACTGGGATCTTAGAAATTCTCTTTCTCTGACTTTGCCACCTTCTGCGTGCCTCTCTTGACCTGTCTGTGTTACTTTCTCTTTTTAATATGCTTTTTTTGTTGTTGGATACAGGATCTCACTATGCAATTAAGACTTGTAGTGATTCTCCTGTCTCAGCCTCCCCACTGCTCAGATTACAGGCATGTGCCAATATGCCCAGTTTCAGGGCCAGCATGACAAGCATGGGCTTCTGGGGCTGGAATCACACCACGGTCCTTGAGCTTACCAGGCAGGTGCTTAGACTGCTGTGCCATCTTCTTGAGCCCCATAATTTACTCTTTCTAAAATTCAGTTTATTGGTACATTTTAAATGTACATAATGGTCACTTTCATTACAGGGGCTTACTTTTTAAATTAATTTTATTGAGAACAAATAGCAATGAGACAGTTTCAGAACAGGTCAGTAGGACAGTTACGATAATACATTGCATATTGTTGTCTTCATAGTGGTTATTCATAGTATAAGATGCAGACATGATATGCTGTCTAAATATGATTAGTACAAATCTTCTCATTGAATTAAGAGAAAGTAGCTGTATATCTATCCTAACAATTTTGTATATACAGATACAAAATGGTCCTTCATTTGTAGCCCCTTTTTTTGTCGGACATTGTCAGTCCTATGGATAACTCATTACTATTATGGACTACTAGACTATATTGGATTATTTTGCTGAATTCATCCACCTACAATATTTAAATGACAATTCAATACACATCTCATCACAAGGACTTTCTATCTGTACTTGACTTATCTCAGTTCCTTTTCTTTCTATTCTCTTAAGTTTGTCTGATTTTGATATTAGGGTAATACTTTCTTCTAGGAATGACTTTGGGAGTATTTCTTACATTTCAATTTCCTTAAACAGTTTGAGGAGTGATAGTATTATATTTTCTCTAAATTTCTTATAGAATTTAGCAGTGACTCCACGGGACCTGGGACTTTCTTTTTTGGTAAATTTTTAATTACATCTTTAATTTCATTTACTCATATTGAGTTACTTAGAATTTTTTTTTTTCAGAACCGGGGATTGAACTCAGACACTTTTGCTTGCCAGGCAAGTGCTTATTCCACTGAGTCATCTCCCTGGCCTTTTTTAGAATTTTTGTATCTTATTGATTTATATCTTTTAGAACTTCTTGGTAATTCCTCAATATTTATGAAGGAATCTTCTATTTGCCATTTCTTTTGCTTCTAATTTGTCTTGGTTGTTTTTTACTCGTTGTTTGGACAAATACCTGACACTCAAAATGAAGGAAGGAAAGGTTTACTTAACTCATAGTTTGTGGAGGTTTTAGTCTATATTTGGCTGGCTCCCAGGCAGAGTGGCATGTGGCAGAGTGCAGCAGTTTAGGCAGCAGAAAAGAGCAAAGAACAACGAAGCTGTGACTTTTAGCAAGCTTTTCTTTCCTCATATTGTAAACAAGCTACCCTGGGGCTGGGGCAGTAGCACTCACACAATGTCCGTGCCCTCCTCTTGCACAGGATGAGAATGGTTATAAATTAAGAATATTGACTCTGTGCTGAGTCACTTAATTAAACTTTTAAACTTCTCAAGTTGACACATTTTATCAACCACTACAGTCCGCCCTTTGTCAACTTGGGAACCAGAGATTTTTAAAACCATTTTTTAGGTACATAGGCATGTTTATTAACATTTTACAACTTGAACATTGTGTTACAGTAGAACCATGACATTTTGACCCTGGGCACCTCCTCTCCAAAGACTCATGAACATGTCTTTGTGTAAAAGGCATTTTAGTCTCTTCTCTAAAAGTTGTCAAAGTCCTAACAATTTTATGCTGAAAAGTCTAAGACTCAAGCCTCTAAGATCTAAGACAAACTCTTAGTTGTGAGGCCCTGTATAAATGAAAAATTAAACACTCTCAACATTTAAGGACACAAAATAAACATTATCATTTTAAAAGGTACACACACACACACACACACACACAAAAAAAAAAAAAAAAAAAAAGGTATACACAGCAGGTACAAACTTTTGGAACCAAAACAAGTCTAACATACAGAAGGGCAAACAGTAAGTCCTGTAGTTTCATATGGAATATTTGATGCAACCTGTAATGAGTTGTGAGCTTAAAAGCCTTATATGATGTTTCCCCTATGGCACTTTTTCTGGTAGCTCCCATGGCTTTTCTCTGAGGCTGGCTTTGCTCTCTCCTTAGATAATCTACATTTTTTTGCTTTTTTAAACTTTTGATGTTTTTTCTGAATAGGTTTTTCCTCACAGCTTTATACATTGCCCTCTCAAGGGCATATTACCTGGCCTGCCAGGCCTTTTGAAATCTAGATAGAAATCTTTTTAAGCTTAGAACTCTTGCATTTTGGATGTGCCTAAAACCAATGCCACATGGATGGTGTTAAGGGCTGCTGCCAGCTGGAGCAGTAGCCAGGCTTTTATATACTTGGCTGTAGGGGTCAAGTACCTGGATTGCTGAGCACTCTGACCCTGATTTTGAGAAATAATTTTTTTTTTTATGCTGGCACCATTTTGCAATCTGATGTGGCCGCTGCCTCTATTTTGGAACCTGGTGTGGTTGTCACCTGTATTTAAGAATGTGGGGCTCTGCAGCTTTGTTGTTTTTAAAGCAAAGTCTCTCACCTTTGTGATTTTGAGGCTGCAAAGGGCAAGAACTTGCCACCTCCTGTGATACCCTCAGGACATCTTTTTTACTCTCCTGTTTGTTTTTTTTGGGGGGGGGGAGTGGACATCTTTTCAGCTCTATATTTGTATTTTGCTGCTTTATTTGAGCTTTTATTTGGCCAGACTCACATTTTAAATCAATCCTGCTGAGCTCTTTGCTCTTGACTTTTAACATAAATCTGGCTCAAAGCCCCCAACAACAGCCATGCCACTGCCTCAATAGTTTACTGCCTTGAGATTTTTTTTTTTTTTTTGTAAGATTAACTAGTCCACTGTCCTTAATTTTAATCTCAGGCAGTCTCTGGACAGAAGCAAAATGCAGACAAACTTTTTGTCAAGTCATAACACAAATCATCTGGAGCCCAACAACCAATACAGTCCTTCTTCCCTGCAAGTACCTCCCCAGCCTGGTCTTTATAGGCAGGCTTTTTATCACTCACTCTTCTGGTCTTTTGCACTCTGACCAGAATCTCCCAAATGGAACAGCTGAAGCTGTTCCAGTGCTTCGCTTGTAGGTGACATCTCTAAACCTTTTTTTTCTTTCTTTTTTTTTTTAATCTCTTCTCATAAGCCATTTCAAAGCTTTTTTTTTTTTTTTTTTTTTTTCAAAAGTTTGTAATCCACATGGTCAGGTTTAGCCACAGCAATAACTCCATGCTTGGTACCAAATTTTGTCTCAGTTACTTTTTACTTATTGCTGGGACAAATAACCAACACTCAAAATGAAAGTTTATTTAGCTTATAGTTTGTGAAGGTTTTAGTCTATATTTGGCTGTCTCCCAAGCAGAGTGGCATATGGCAGAGAACAGCAGTTCATAGCAGCAGAGAAGAGCAAAGAGCATAGGGAAGGGCAGCAGCTGTGGCTTCTAGCAAGCTTCTCTCTCCTCTTTACCTTGTAAACAAACTATCCTAGGGCTGAGGGTGTAGAATTTACACAGTCCATGCCCCCCTCTTGCACAAGATGAGAATATTAATAAACTAAGAATCTTGACTCTCTGCTGAGTCACTTAATTAAAATTTTAAACTTCTCAAGTTGATGCAATGTATCAACCATTACACCATTTTATTAGAATAAAGGTTCTCGAGGTAGGTATTGATGATTTTCTTGATTTCCACAGGATCTATTTTGATTTTTACTCTTTCATTCTTAATTGCATGAATTTGAGTCTTTCATTTTTATATGATTGGCTAACAGTTTATGAATTTTATTTAATATTTCAAAGAACAAATTATTTCATTCATTGATTTTTTTGGTATTGTTTCCTTAGTGTCTGTTGCAGTAATTTCTGCTCTGATTCTTTTAATTTCCTCCCTGATATGAGCTTAGTGGTTGGCTTGTTTTTCTTCCAGAAGTTTGAGGTTCAATATTAGGTTGTTTATATTTGTTCTGTTTTCCTGATGTGAGAATTTACTGCTATAAATTTTCCTTAGGACTGCTCTCATTACATACCATAAGTTCTGTTGTTTTGTATTGGAATTATCATTTAACTGTAGGTACTGTTTGATTTCTTCTATAATCTGTGACCCATTGGTTGTTCTGGAGTATGTTATTTAATTTCTATATGTTCTATATGTAATTTTGTTTGTTTCTTTTTACATTAATTTACAATTTCAGTGTCTTATGATTTCATAATGTGCACTGGATAATTTTTTATTTTTATAACATTTTATATAACTCATAAAACAGTGCTTGTATAAAAATTCACACAGGGCCGGGGAGATGGCTCAGTGGAATAAGCGCTTCCCTGGCAAGCGCAAGGGCCTGAGTTCAATCCCCAGTTCCACAAAAAAAAAAAAAAAAAAA
>NW_004524675.1:4115368-4117306 GCF_000260255.1 Octodon degus | reverse complement strand
ATCCGAGATGAACACACACTTCTCAGAGGATGAAATTAAAGAAGTGAATAGATATATGAAAATGCTCCACATCACTATCCATCCATGAAATGTAAATTAAAACAATACTGGGATACTATCTCACCCCAGAAAGAATGGCAACAACAAATGTTGGAGAGGCTTTGGAGAAAAGGGAACCCTTCTCCACTGCTGGTGGGAATGTAGACTGGTGCAACCATTATGGAAATCAGTGTGGAGACTCCTTAAGAAACTAGGACTGGAAATCCTATTCAAGCCAGCTATCCCCCTACTTGGAATTTTCCCAGAGGAACTGAAAACATCATATCATAGGCATATATGTATGCCTATGTTTATAGCAGCACAATTTGTGATAGCCAAATCTTGGAAACAACCAAGATGCCTGTCACATGAGGAATGGCTGAAAGAGATGTGGTATTTTTATACAATGGAGTATTACTGAGCTATAAAGAATGATAAACTTGAGGACTTTATATTTAAGGGGATGCCACTTGAAGATATACTCATAAGTGAAGTAAACCAGACCCACATATGTAAATATGTATAGTCTCCCTAGTATACACTCAAAAGAAGAAATACAAAAAAAAAAAAAAAAGAAATACAAATAGAAATGTATAACACAATTAAAAGGAAAGTGAGAACTTGAGGATTGAACAATGAGAAGAGGGTAAGGAGAAAAGCTGGGAAACAGGACAGAGACAAAACCATACATTTTTATGCACAAGAAGGGCAAGGCAATGATCCTGAGAAACATCAACAGGTTTTTGAAACTACCAGTTAATTGATAGGATTCTCACCCTAACTAACTATACATGCTGATACCCGTGAACCAAGCAATTGCACTGAAGATAGCAATGTGTAATAGAAAGGTCACGCTTGGGATACCTGTCATTCTGGTCTTCTAAATATATACTTCTTGTCATGATATACCAATTATTAACATACTGTCTCACAAGTAAAAGTCTTTTTTTTTAATGGGCAATAAATGAAAACAAGGCACAATAAAAAGAAAAAAAAATGTCATCGGACTGTCCTGCTACAATGCTGTATATGGTTAAATTTCTATATTTCTGCATAAAAATATGTAATTGTTTATTCATGTTCTTTAAATATTTTTCATTTAAATTTTTTTTCTCCATATTCTGTAGGACTTAATGTTTAACATATCAATACTTGATGAAAAATACCTGTTCCCTGTTGTGCCTAAGATGTATGATATTCAGACAGATAGTGAAGTTAAATCCAACTACATAAGATGTAGGGTAATAATAAGCTTATCTTCTGGAGGGTTAACAACCTACATTTGTAGACCAAAAATTAGAGAAATAGAAGGGCTGCAAGGACAGCCAACATTTTGACCCTAGCCTTTCAAGGTCAGTAAAGACTCATGACATAGGAGAACCTATACTGTATTATAATGTAACTCAATTGTGTCCCAAATTTTCTGATCAAGGAGATTATAGGACCACAAAGGAAAGTGATTGATGGTGTAGAGTGTGCCTAAGGAGAGTCACCTGGAGAGAAAACATTCTCTCAGGCTTTGACAGAGAACACATTGGTCAACCAATGGCCATGACTCAACCACATGGCTGACACTGACTAAGGATCTGCAACCAGTGTTACAGGGTTATAGGATAAATCCTGAGGGTACTTTACTGACCTTATCAGATGCAAAAGTTACATTTATTGTTATATAGTTCTTGCTTTATCTTGGTCTTAACCATCCAGCAGAAAAGTATAAAAAACAAGGTATATAAAGTAAAGCCATATTAATATGCTGAGCTGTGAAAGTCTCAAGTCAACAACTCCTTTTTTTTTTAATTTTTTTTAATTATTTATTTATTTGTATGTGTGTGGCCAGCTCAGCCCACCAGGGGGCGGGGCTGGCTGGCATGTGGTGCTGGGGGATTGAACCGTGGT
>NW_004524675.1:4113071-4115191 GCF_000260255.1 Octodon degus | reverse complement strand
AAAAAAAAAAAAAAAAAAAAAAAAAAATTCACACAAATTGCTAGACAGCATACAATTTGCAAAAATGTCCTGGGTTTTTGTTACATTCAATTTTCTAAGGATGCACTCAAATCAATGGTAAAATCCAGATAGTATTTGACAATTCATTATGTTTGGTAAAATTATTTTCATTATTTTGACTCCTCACAGTATCAACTCTAATATCCACTTTGTGCAGGGTCTGCTCTTACTAGGATGCCAGAAAGACATTAAGGCTGGATCTACCCAAGGTGAGGTTGGTATTTCCAAATAGCAGTGCCAGTCCCCAGGGTGCTCACCCACACTTCAGAACTGAGTAGCTACACAGCCACAGAGCCTTCAACAGGCATCACCAGCCTCTGCCAACTGGGCGTGAAGCAGAGCTCTGTGAGGCTTGCACTGGATAATTTCAATTCTTTTGAGTTTACTTGTACTTGTTCTCTGAGTCAGAATGTCATCTATTTTAGAAAATGTCTTATGCACAGATGAGAAGAATGTATATTATGATGTTGTGTGGGGTGAAACAATTATATAGACATCGATTAAGTCCTTTTAGTTACAGGTTTGGTTCAGTTCTGATGTGTGTGTGTGTGTGTGTGTTGTTTAGTTGATCGATTTGTGTCAGCAAGGTATTAGGGTCCCTCATTATAATTATATTAGTGCTTATTAACATTTGTTTTATATAGTTAGATGTATTGATATTTTGTGCACATATATTTATGATTGTTATCTCTTTCCTGAAATGTTCTTTTAACAATTGTATATTGACTTTCTTTGTCCCTTCTAATCAGTCTTGACTTGAAGTTCAATTTGTTTAAAAATAGAATAGCTGTTCATGATTTTTTCTGGGTTCCTATTGCATGAAATATTGTTTTTTTTTTTTACTTTGGCTTTCAGTAGGAATTTCTTTTTGAGGTAAATGTGTTTCTTGAATTCAGCATATTGTTGGGTATTTTTTATTGATCTTTCTACCAGTCTGTTCCTTATGATTGTTGAATTGAAACAATTTATATTGATGGTTATAACTGATAGGTATTGGCTTATCTTTGTCATTATTTTCTTGTTCTCTATCTTTCTAGTCTGTTTAATTGTTTGCCTTGTTTGGTAGATTCTTTCTATGTATGTTCTTGAGGTTGTGGTATTTATTATCTCTTTCTAAAATATCCTTCAGAACATTTTGTAGAGCTGGTTTGGGGATCATGAATTTCTTCAGTTGTTCTTTCTCAGGGAAGTATCTTATTTCTCTAAGATAGTTTTGTAGGGTGCATCAATCTGGGTTGGAGGTGTTCTTCCAGGACTTGAAGCATTTTAGACTCTCTTTGACTTAAGGGTTTGTGTTATGAATTCTGCCAGGATTGTGATGGTATTTCCCTTTTTGGTGATTTGTTTCTTTTCTTTAGCAATTTTTATATTCTTTTTTGTGCTAAATATCTGGAACCTTGATTATTATATGTGTTGGTATAGATTTATTTTGGTCATGCCTAATTTGGGTTTTGCATGACTCATTTATTTGTATATTAAATTCTTTTTCCATGTTTGGAAAGTTTTCTGCCATTATTTCTGTGGACATTTTTTTATGGTGTTTGTACTGTGTCCTGCTTTTTCATTGACTCAGATCAATCTTATGCTATTTTTCTTTGCATCACCTCAAAGCCATTGGATTGGTTTTTCATAGTCCCTTGCTATCTTAAAAGAAATATTTTTTTTGGTGGTCATTATCCTCAATTCTGTCCTCTAGATTTGATATTCTATTCTTGCCTTAGCTTCATTGACTGCATATACTGTCAGTGGAATTTTTAAATTTTCATAATATTGGTTTGACTCTGTTTCATGGATTCTATTTCTTTCCTATGTTGGCATTCACCATTTTCATCAGTTTGATGACCCTAGTTGTCTGGGTCTTTAAAAAATTTTTGCTCCTATTATATCAGAAAGTTCAGGCGGGTTGATTTTGATTTCCTTTATCTTGTTTTCCCCTGCACTTCTGTGTGGACTGGAGGTCTGGTGTTGCATTTTGCTTCTGCATCCAGTTATTTATTTTTTTTTTTACTCCTTCATGCTTTTTTTTTTCTACAGTTTTATTGATAAACATATAGCAATGA
>NW_004524675.1:4090618-4103187 GCF_000260255.1 Octodon degus | reverse complement strand
TGAGATCCTGTACCTCAGATTGTAGATCCTTTGTCTGTGTCAGCCATGTGGATGAGTCACGAGCATTGCTTGACCAATGTGCTTTCTGTGAAAACCTGAGAGAATGTTTTCTCTCCAGTTGACTCTCTTTAGGCACACTCTACATCAGGAATACCCATTTCTGACAGGACTAAACAAAAAAAAAGAGGATACAAAAGAAGGACCATTTTGTATCTGTATATGCAGAATAGTTAGGATAGATATACAGCTACTTTCTCTTAATTCAATGAGAAGAAAAATTTGTGCTAATAGTGTTTGGACAAGATATCCTGTCTGCATCTTGTACTATGCGTATGGTTAACCACTAAGAAGATAACAATGTATAATGTATTAATTATTGAAACTGTCCTATTAATTGGTTTTGAAACTGTCTTATTGCTATTTGTTTCTCAATAAAATAAAAAAAATAAATCTAGGTTTATAAGTGAATATACTATCTGATATTTACAAATGAAATGTGACATTCTAAAATGTCATAAACCCCCTAAATTTTCCTAATTTTAATCACATAAAAGTATAATGATTTATCATTTCCTACAACTTCTAAAAATTATTTCATTTTTATGGAAGTGTTGCATCAGGCAGTGTTTGAAGAATAGTAATAAAAAATCATAGGTCTTCAAACTTCATTCTTAAGTCAGTATTAGTCTCCAATTTCACTTGTCTACCACAAGGAACAGAAGAAAAGAAATAAAAAGATTGGGATGAGTTATTTTGACTATCATTTTCCTTCCTGTGGCATTTTTGTTAAATGTGGAGTGGTTTTAGTCCAGAATTTGGGTGGCTCAGGTAAGAGAATCACAGAGTTTGAGGCCAACCTGGGTTGCATGATGAGCTCACGCCTAGCCTGAATTGCATAACAAGTTCCTGTCTCTAATAAAAAATAAAACAAAACAATTAAAAAAAAATCAAGCAGCAGCAACAAAATAGTTTAGTTAAAAGAAAGGTAGAAAAATGACCTCTGGGTTGATTGCTATGAAAAACTGAAATGGTGGGTTCTAAATACAACCTAGGACAGAGTATCTGAGCTCTTTTAATTACAACTGACTTATTTTGTTTTAGTGTGTGTAGTACAGGGTCTACAGAGTCTACAGTGTCTTACTACACAGGTAGGACTTGTAGTGATCCTAGCTGTTTTTCAGCCTTCCACGTGCTGGGATTACAGGCGCACGCTACCACACCCAATCTCAATGGCCCTATCAGAGTGGCCCAGGGGCAGGGCCAGCACGGCAGACTGAGGATCAAATATCCAGCCCCTGTGTCTGCCTAAGGAGGTGCTTTAATCCCCTGAGCTAGCTGACTGGCCCTACAACTGGCTTTAACTCAGCATATTGTGAATTTATTTCCAGAGGGAAATCAATACATTTGTTAATGATTTGAATTATTTTCATTATGACCAGTGAAAAATACAAATCACTGTCCCTAAGGTACTTCTATATTTAATCAGCTTAATATTTTGACTGGATAGAAAAATTAAACACCTTTGTCCATTACATATCAACACAGGGCCAGTCAGATAGCTCAGCAGACTAAAATGCCTGCTTAGACAGGTGCAGGGATCAGTGTTTGATCCCTGGCTTGCTGTGCCAGCCTCACCTCCAGGGCGTGCTGAGATGGTGACTGAGACTGGGCATGGTGGCATGCACCTGTAATCCCAGTGCTTAGAAGGCTGAAAATAGGAGGATCACTATGAGTCCGATCTGTCTAATGAGAACCTGTAGACTAGGATACATTAAAAATAAATAAATATTAACACAAAGAAATGTTTAAAAATTCTGGCTTATTTGTATTTGTATTGGAGTTTGTTGTGCTGGCTGGATCTCACTGTGAAATGATTATCATGTAATTGTATTCTTGCTGGGAAATGATTTTATTGTACAGAAAATGAGCAGAGACCAGTGAGCTGTGTCTGTTGATAGACCGTAATTTGCAGACTGCTATGTCAAAGCAGATTTGGGATTTGTAGCAAAGGTGGTGATTGAACTATTGGCCAGTTTTGTGGCAGGTGTGATTCATGCCATGCATGTGTGATTCACCACATAATGTCACGTGGTGTCGTTTGGCTTATAGAGTCATACGCATAGCCATAGACTCTCAATGGCATACCCTCAATGGATCTTTGATATTTTTCTTAACAACACGATCAACATGTTTTCTGTCAACTTGTATATTAAAGTCATCTGTATCTTTCAGAGTTCAAAACAGTTTTGTGTAAACTAAGTTTATTTGCTTACTTTGTGAATAGACAGGCACTGCTGTCTAGGGTTTTTCTTCCCCCATACTTATATCTTTTGAAGGATAGGTTTGTGGCTTTGGCAGCCACATTCCTTCAAAAGTTATTTGTCTTTCAGGTCCCTAAAAACGGTGGTGTCGAAATGCGGTATTTCCACATGCTTGAGTGTTTGCGTGCGTGGCTGTGCGTACATGTGCGGGCCCTGGAGTTTTTCTAGTGGTAAAACTGCTGCTCCTTACATTATTCTATCTGGGGAAAAAAAGACTACAGATGTAGTCATGGATAAAATGGTAACATATAGAGTGTATCCTGAGTTATAGATGGTCTGCATCTAATTAAATGAGCCTGGAAAAATGGAGAAGTTTCTCTCCAGAAATTTGACTTGCTTGAGGCTTGGAAGAAATCATGAGATGTGAAAGAAATCAAGTAAAGCATGAAAGGGTGCTGTTGCCATTTCTGGAGAGGGAGGGGCGGGTCACAGGGTGGGCCTGAGAAAGAATGGACAAGGGTGAAAACTTCCTCCTGGTTTATAGCAGCAAGTGAGTGGGGGCCTCAGCTCTGTCTCTGCGAGGAACTGAATTTTACCAATGCCTGAATAGATTAGAAGAGAGTTCTTCCCCAGGACCCTCAGTAAAGAATGCGTCATTACTGAGGTAGTGGGAGTGGAATTTGGTGGGAGTGATCTTAAGCCAAGCGCCTGACCTAGCCCATCTAGACTTCTGACCTTCAGCAAAGGTAAGGTAATAATACATTTGGGTTGTTTTAAGCAACTAAATTTGTGGTATTTGTTATAGCAGCAATAGAATGGTAGTACTGTTATCTGTACCAGAAAGATCCTGAGCCAGAACTATTTTACTCCATCTAGCTTCCTGGTCTCATAATCTATCTGTTTAAATTCAATTCTATGAATTTTTGTAAACTTATACTGCTCTAAAACTCACTGTAACATCTATTTATATTCTATGACTTCCATGATACTGATACAGTTTCTAAAAGATCTTATAATAGTCTTTAATGTCTATGACATATACAAAATAAACTTATAAATATGGAAACCATAACTGGAGAAATTACTTATTGGATCTGAATTACACATATCTCTGGAAAATGATGGAATTATATCAAAATCTATTTTAAAAATATGCTAACCAAGGGCCGGCCAGATAGCTCAGCCAATTAAAGCGCCTGTTTAGGCAGATGCAGGGGTTGGTTCAATCTCCGGTGTGCCAGGCCGGCCCTACCCGCAGGGCACACTTAGGTGGCCATGGAGACTGAGCATGGTGGTGCATACCTGTAATTCCAGTGCTTGCGAGACTGAAAACAACAGAATCACTATGAGTGTGATCTGTGTAGTGAGACCCTGTAGGCCATGTACTAAAAGCATAAAAATAATAGTAATAAAAAAAATGCTAACCATCTCCTTCCAACTTTTATCCTTCCCACTGACAGCCTCTTTCCCCTTAAGCAATTGATTTTTAGTAGTTTGCAATTTAGATTTGGAAAACTGGAATTTATCATATGAAACTTTAATGTTAGGCTAGTCCAAGGTTGTCATTAACAAACTTTAGCACTACTTCCTCAATAAAGAGTTGCCTCTCCTTGGGCCACTTTAGCTCAAAGAGCAAATTAACTCATTTATTTGCTTAGCAATTTGCTTCTGGAGTTAGATAGAAAGAATGTGAGTTTACAGTTGAGTTAACTATATCTATGAGAGCTCTTTCCATTAATTGCAGGCTATTGCAACATGTATGGTATGTCCATTGTTTCTGTTTCTGTTTGCCAATTTGCAAAAATACACAGAGGCTTAATAATCGTGCTTTTATATTCTGAAATAAATAAGCATGATAGCCAATTAAGGACACATGCATATAAATCAAAATTATTTTTCACTTCTGTGCTTCCAATAAACAAGAAAAGAGAAATCTAAACAGCACTTGTAAAAATTTACCCAAACAACGTTGGAAGGTTCACTGGAGTTAGGAACTGCTATCGACCTGCTTCATTAGCTCTGGAGTCAGAGTGGGGTTTGAACCCAAATCTGTCTCTTAATGGTTGTGTGATGTTGAGTGAGTTGCTTAGCTTCTCTGCCCTACTGTAGTGTTATGACAACATATATCTTATATATTTAAAGTACTGTACCAGGGACAGTTTTCAAATGACCATCTTTGAAATTCTCCGAACACTGCATAATCTACTTAAGACACTAAGCTAATCAGAAGCTTAGGTAATTTCTCCTGCTAAGCATGATTATAGGTTTTCTACATCTTATAAAAGTATAAGTATGACATAATGAAATGGGCAAGAGATGTGATGGGGAGGAAAAGCCTGAGATGATAGTAGAATGTATAAGGAAGTTGACTTACATAAGCCCCAGGAGTAATTGGTATAGAAATATCACTGATACTTGACCCTGAAACCAATTTTTGGAAAAGATCTTAAATATAATTTAAAATGTGTTGTTTTTTAGGTACATTTATGTGGTGTTAATATCAGGTATTTCAAGTCAATTCTTAGTCTTGAATCTGAAGTTATTTTTTTCAGCACTTGAGAATAGAAATTGAACTTGTGTGTGCTGTGTTTATGATGGTAGCAGGGCATGTCCAGACAGGCCTAAACATAATAAGAGTTATCCTTTCACATTTTCTGAAAACTCCAGAGAGATAACTATATTCTTAAATAGAGTTCTAATATTTTTCTTTTGATAGAAACTTAAATTGTAGGAAATTCAATTTGTTAAAAACTACCTTCATTTTCTGCTAAGGTATGAGCTCTGTACGTGCAATGTGAAAATTGTTCTTCAGCAGAGGCATTGTGCTGATAATTTTGGGTAAAAAAGGGTTTCATTTTTTAAAATAATATTTTGTTAGAGGTAATTATAATATAGTCTGTTTAGAATAATTAAAAACTGGAATAATTCTATATGAGGTTAGCCTAGCTAGCAGGGCAGAGGTTAAATTGCTTGCAATAAGTAAGAGATATTCTTTGACATAAGTTACCAAAACTTCTCATCTCAAAAATACTGAACTATGGGTCAAAAGTCATAGAAACCCAGAATTCACCCTCAGTCTCCTTCATCCTACCCCAAACACCCAGCATTCTAAGTTCTGCCCCTTTCTCTTCCTTCCCATTCACTATCTCTGCAGTGCCCACCCAGCATCTTACTTCAGACCTTGCTTGCCTCTTGCCTGGACCTTGCACATCCCCTAACTATCTTGCTCTTCCATGTGTTGCCCTTGCCACTACCACCAAGCACCCTTACAGCTCTGTTGGTATGTTCTATCTAAGAAAAGTTCAATCATACTGCTCTTCTGCTTGAAAGCAGTTGCTGGCTTCCATTGTTTGGAGAATGGAGTCCAAACTTCCTTACAGGCCAGCATCTCATGGTTTGGCCTTTGGCTGTCTATTTTTTCCATCTCTACCCCCGCCTCCCATCCTTACCCCATGGTAGAACAACTCTCTACTCCCTAAACCATGGCATTGCTCTATTATCTACATCTTTACTCAATCTGCTGTGATTTTCTTGTGTTCTCCCATTGTCTTCATAAACATGCATTTTTTGGAGACTGATCTCAATGCTGACTCTTTCACCCTGCCTCCTACCCACATGGAACTGGCTTTTCTTTCCTTTAGGTCTCTCCTCTATTCTAGAGATTTCTGACCTCAGCATTTGTATGTTTTCTTGCAGCTGTTCACAGGGTCATTTTTCCACTCTGGGATTAATCTCTTTGAGATTAAGATTTATTTTATGTCACAAGTATACTCTCATTACATATTTCTGGAAATGAGGAGAGAATGAAAGATCTTGTTTAACAAGTTTAATAGTCCTGACACCCTCATTCTCAGAGCTAGTTACTTTCTGTAAAACAACAATAATACCATTCATTCTTCTCACTACATAAAACAAATGCCTTTGTAAGTGGGCTGCTGATGTCGGCTTAAACACCATCTGCCCTCTGCTTCCCTGTGTGATCACACTTCAGGGCATTGTGCCCCTCCTTCTCTGTTCTACAGAGCAATTTGCTTTTGCAGAAGGTGCCCGGCTGCTTTCATTTCTTTTCCTTTTTTTTTTTTTTTTTTTTTTTTTTTTTTTTTTTTTTTTTTTTTTTTGGTGTACTGGGGTTTGAACTCATGCCCCTGTGCTTGCCAGGGAAGCACTTATTCTACTAAGCCATCTCCCTGGCCCTGCTTTCATTTCTGACTCCACACATTGGCCACAATGGCTGTTCTCATTACCTTGACTGGGAGCAGCTGCTCTGAACTTGGAAGAGTGACCTGCTTTCTTATCAATGCCACTTCCTCCAAGGGGTCCTAGCTGACTCTTTTTTAAAGTCGATCTGGCTATGTTAGCCTATTTTGTGAAAAGTATTCATGTTGCCTTTTCTTTTTCACCCCATACTTTGTATCTATTTTTTTTTTTTTTTTTTTTTTTAGTCATTCCTTCTTACTTACAGTTTCACTTTCCATGAGTCAGTTCTATGTGGTTACCTGGTGCCTCAAAATATTAAAGGAAAATTTTGGAAAAAAGCTTGAAATTACTTTTTATTATAATACAATGCTATAGTTGTTGTTTTGTGCTGCTCTTAGTTATTATATTAGTTTCTGACTGTGCCTAATTTACAAACTTTATTCTAGGTATATATGTAGACAAAAAAAAAACATTGAGGAGAGGGAGTCAGACAGACAGAGACAGAGACTTGTCTGTACCCCAAGCATATACTGGGGGTCTTAGAATTTGTTCTCCATGGGAAAAGATGCACCTATGTTTTGTTTATTTTGAGGGTTTATTGTTCCCAATGATGGTAACTAAATACAAAGATCATTGGTTATACTCACTATTCATCTTTATGACCTGACACATTACAAGTATTTAAATGGATATTACAAGGCTACTTGTATTCTTGTATCAATTAAAGGCAAAGTCAGATAATTATTTTAGGTTACTTTTCCTCCAAAAAGGAAAAAAAAAATCTTTCCAAAATATGAAGATATAAAGAGGCATAAGGACTATGATCAAGTTTCAGGGGTCCAGATGAACAGACTGAAGAGGTACTAGCTCTTATGGAGTGAGGCTCGAACCTGGGCAGTTCTCCTTTGTGGACGACATGATGCTCTCAGATGTGTGTGCAGAAGTGAACCCACGTATGGCCCAGACCAATAGCTGACATTTCAGTTAGTATCTTTGTCTACTTAATTAAAGAAATATGTTCTTGAATTTTTTTCTTTTAAATACCTTGAAACAATTTGCAAAAGGAAATTTCTGAATGGGTGTGTGCAGTTACATGATATGTTTTGTGTGTAGCTATCTGTAATATTCTGGAATTCTTTTTGCAGTTGTCTTCAAAACAAGCTTATAAATTCTTCAAAATATTAAGTGATTTTTCTTTACAATCATATCTTAAATAATATCAAAATGATGTTATTCAGTTTGATCTCTCATTTAATTTATTTATCTTTTATTTTTTTGTGTGGCCAACTCAGCACCCATGGGGATGGGGCTGGTGCTGTATATGGTGCCAGGGATCAAACCATGGTCCTTGTGTTTGCCTAAGTTTGCCTAAGCAGATGCTTTAGACCCCTGAGCTATCTTGCCAGTCCGACCCTCATTTTATTTATGACTCTTGGCACTGAATAACTTTTGATGATTTAAGTATGCTTCTGAAGACTAAAAAATTTCCATTTCTTATGGGATAAAAATTGAAGATGTTAAAGATATGTCCTAGGAATGCTGGCAGTGCCAAGGCGGATCGGATCCCTCATGCCCAAGACTGCTTTCTCAGACATGAAATATTAAACAATGACAATGTTAGAAATAACTCATGAAAAGCTCATCTCTTGTTCAAGAATACACATTTGAGGATTCAAACTTAGAGTCATGCCTCTTGCATACAAAGGGCATCTCAAGGGTACAAAATACTTAAGATCCTTGAGAGTATTTTTGTGAGATGACTAAGGATCCTGTATTTCTTCATTTTCACATTTAGAGAAATAGAAAGTAGGGGCAGGGGAGATAGTTCAGTAGAATAAGCATTTGCCTGGCAAGCACCAGGGTCTAAGTTCAATCCCTGGTTCCGGGGAGAGAGAGAGAGAGAGAGAGAGAGAGAGAGAGAGAGAGAGAGAGAGAGAGAATGAGAGAATAGAGATCCTTGGTATTTTCCTCTTACAGCAAGCCAGTGATGGACTGGAAACAGACCTTGCCCTATGGATTTCATTGTTGACATGCTGTTCTACATGAGGCTGCTCTGCACCTTGTCTCCTGATTTCTCAAATACTTGATGACATAGGAGGGGTGGATGGTGGTTGGGATATAGTGGAAGTCATACTTGACTTGAATCAGGAGATCTGGTTAGGAATTGGGTGTTAACCAAATGAGGTAGTACCTTTGAAAGAATTTGTACAGTCTCTGGCATCTAGCTGGAACTCAAGTGCTAATTCTGAATTTTGAATTTAGAAATTAAAACTATAAAAATCAAGATCGTCTGAATTTTATAGGCAAATTTAAGCAATGGGATAAAATGCATGCTTTAAAAGAGGTCAGTCTTTTAATAACTCAATATAGTGTATCTATTATTTCTTACTCAAAAGTGTAAAAAATGAAAGTATGGCTTATAATTATGCTGCCAGTTTGTGAGATATAAGCAGGTATAATTTTAAAATGTTTTATAACTATACTTTTAACCATAGTTTGCATTAAGTCAGGGCAGTAACTTTTTTAGGTAACTTATGTCAGGGTTTATTTTTTCAGGGTTTGCTTCATCATGCAAAAATTCTTATATAGTTTAGTCCTATTCCCCATACCGTGTTGATTTGTGTCTATAGTCATCCATAGCAATACAATTGTGTGTGTGTGTGTGTGTGTGTGTGTGTGTGCATGTGCACACATGAACATTCTCTCTTACTCCTCAGGATAGGCAAATAAAAATTAAGTGGGCATAATTAGTCACCATTTGCCTCATAATTTGGATTTTAAAGAAAAAAAATCTGTCCTATTTTTCTTTTCTTGAGAAAATACCAAGAAAAATTAGCAGTCTCAAATGTATTGGCCTCATGCATTCCCTTTCTTTTCTCACACGTAAACAAACTTTGCAGTCTTGCCAAGGTTTTGTAATATGTACATGTCAAACACAGCTTACAAGCCCCCTGGGTTGGATTCACACTGGCCTCTTGACTTTTTACAGAGTCATACATAGCCTTGTCACTAGGTTGATGTTAAAGCAAATAATGTTAACATCTTTAGGAAGGCTTGTGCACTGAAATCCAAGGAAATTCAACCACAATAAACATGCTGAGAATAAAATCAGGCACTGCATAATTATTAGGTCAGAAGCAGGTAAGTGTAATTATTTCTGTACTGAACAAAGACAGGTAGGCAGTAGCTGGCTCTCCAGTGAGGGGGCAAGGTGCAAAGAGTTGGGATGTTCAATCTACAAACCCACAAGCATCCAACACCCACAAGTTACCTCCTGTGTTTTTCCTCTCCGTGCTACTCTTTGTCTTTGTTTTTAAAAGCAGTATTAAATTGGTTACCACTTTTTCCCTTTCCATATACAGCCTTCTGTGCTTACAGGCAAAGACAGTAAATTAAGCATATCTAAGGATTTAATGCTCAAAATCACCTTGGATAATTGGCACAAGGGATTGACGTATGCTTTTTCTGCAGTCTCTTAGTTTTAAGGCTATTTCTCCTCAGAGGGTACATCTGTCAATAATTGATGGTGCTTTCTTGGGTAAATGAGCTGTTTCCTGGGAAATTACAAATCATATTTGGAATCGAGTTTCTTTTCAAGCTGCTTTTAAAGCCTTGATGTTGTGCTAGTTGAATAGAAAATGCTAAATATTTGAAGGAGTAGTGCAAGCTCTCTCATGGTAATGGCATGAGCTGGACTTCAGAAAATAAATAGCATTTATACCACTTGAGGAACGAGGAACACATTTGATTTGTTATAAAAGCATGTAGTTGGATAATGGCCTTATAGGAAGGAGACTGCCCAAGTATCTACTTCGTGCCAAGAATAGTACAGCCATCCGTGATCCACTTGGAGTGTCTGAATTCTGCTGAGTATCTGAACAGATACTTAGTGTTACTATGGCTCTTCTGTGTAGGAAGAAACTGAGGCTTGGGAAGGTCAGTTACCTCCTCAATGTGCACAGTGAACAAGTGGTAGGCTTCAAACTGGGATGGGCTAGAATGTCAAGTCCTCAGTATTCTCAATCCATCAAAAGCCAGACACGCTCTATGACCCGGTCTTCACGCTGTGTTTGGTGGTGTCCACTGTTCTTCATGCACAATGCACATGATGTTGAGACTGAAGCCAAAGTTCCTCATCACCAAATCTTTTCCAGGTCACTCAGCAGTGCTGAATCAGTGTCCCCCCACCCTTTTAAAATCTGTGTTGTGTGAAGGACTTTAGCATGGAATTTTGATGAGATTCTGTTGCTAAAAGCAATTTTGGGGCTATCCTGTGCCTGTGGGACCTGTCTGGTCCAGGCCAGGTGCAGCGTGGGTGAGACCCTATTACACCCCCTTGGGACCCTCCCCCACTACTCCACAGCCTCCCACCCCCCGCCAGCCCAATGAGTGAGAACTTCTGCTGCATTCTCAGGACCCCCAGATCCAGCCCTAGCGAAGCACAGTGAGTGTGTGTGAGAGCTTCCAGCTATCCTGTGCCTGCGGGACCTGTCTGGTCCAAGCCTAGGCACAGCGTGGGTAAGACTCTCTTCCACGCCCTTGGGAACCACCACTCCGCAGTTCCCCCTTCCACTCCTGCCGAGTGAGTGAGAACTTCTGCTACATTCCCGGGACCTCCAGATCCAGCTCTTATCCCAGGCCTGGTGAGTGTGTGAGAGAGCTTCCTCTCCCTCCTACTCCACCTTGCACCCCTTTGACTCAGCTCAGGCCTGGCATACAGGCCTGGGGTGAAACTCTGCAGCTGCAGTCCCTGCAGAGACAGTAGGGGACAGAACTACCCAGCTAGTCCAGGAGCAGAACATCTTGCCAGAAGGGCACAACAGGTTCACTCCCAAGGGTGGCAGCAGGAAGGAGCTGTGTATAGCAGCCAGACCCAAGCCAGGCAGGCACAACTGTATATCTTTGTAGATCTGCACCTGAATTTCAGTAGGTGCTAAGGTTCTAACTGCACCAAAGCTCTACAGCAAAGGTCAGAAGACAGTGCTATTCAAAAAGACAAAGAGAAGGAGCAAAATGCAATCTCAGACCCCAAGCCCACCCATAACAAGTGCAGAGGACACTAACACAGAACAAATTGAGAATCAAGCAGCTGAAATCAATGAATCAACATCTTCTGAAATAAAGAAACAACTGCAGAAAGGTATAGCAGAACTCAGATTGGAAATAAAAAAGAAATCCCAGAATTAATAACATCTGCAGTAAAGAATCAACTGCAAAATCATATGGAGGAAACCCAGTGCCCACCCAGAACAAGTGCAGAGGACACTAGCTCAGCTGAAACTTATGAATTAATAGCATTGAAAATAAATAAGAAACAGCAGAAAGATATAGAGGAACTCAGAATGGAATTATTTTCTGAAATAAAAAAAGAATTCTCTCAACTCATAGCATCTGCAGTAAAGAACGAAATACAGAAACATAGGGAGGAAACTCAATCTGAAAAAAACTCTGCAGTAAAAGAATTAATGACTGCTTCTAAAGAGGACATTGATTAAAAAAAATAGAGGAGATTAGAAAAATGATGGCTTCCTTGAATGAGCAATACAGGAAAGAAACAGATCGCATGAAACAGAGTCAAAGAGATATAGAGGAACTTAAAATCTCAATCACAAGCTTGCAAAACTGAGTGAAAGTGAGGACAGAGTTTCAGATCTTGAGATGCTGGTGCAGCTAGTGTAAGAAAAGAACCCTTGAAAATAACTAGGATGCAAGAAAAAATAATTCATCACTTGCAAGATGATGCCAGGATGAACAATGTGAGACTAAGGTATCAATGAGAAAGGAGTCAATACAAAGGACATTAAAAAATATGGGCAGAAGTAATAGCAGAAAACTTCCCAAATATGAGGAAACAATCTGACATTCAGGTAAGCAAAGCATACAGAACACCAAGAAACCTCAACCCAATTAAAAACACACCAAGACATATAATAGTCAAGATCCCAGAAATCTAGCACAAGAATAATATACTTAAAGCTGCTAGAGAAAAGAAGCAGATCACATTCAAAGGAAAACCCATCAGAATTACGGCTGACTTCTCTTCACAAACCATGCAGGCAAGAAGAGCATGGAGCAGAGTACTTCAGGTCCTCTATGAAAACAAATTCCAGC
>NW_004524675.1:4087052-4090318 GCF_000260255.1 Octodon degus | reverse complement strand
TAGGAAACAAAATCCAACAATATGCTGTATACAAGAAACACATTTAACTCATAAAGACATTCATAGGCTGAAAGTCAAAGGATGGAACAAAATACTATATACCCCAGCACCTCAGAACAAAGCAGGGATAGCAATCCTGTTCTCAGACAGTCTGAACTTCAAACCAAGAATGATCAAGTGAAATAAAGAAGGCCACTATATACTGGTTAGGGGAAAAATATAAGAGGACATGTAACACTCATAAATATCTATGCACCAAACATGGGAGCACCAAACTATATAAAGTAAATGAACTTTTTTTTCTTAATGAACATGAAAAATCTAATATAAAAGCAATTTTGAATACCAGAGCTGTGTGAGAATAAAAATCTATCTTATAAAATAAAGGTATTAGCATACACCAGAACATAGCTGACATGTAAAAACTGGGGAATATTTTTCCCCTGTCTTGCTTCAAAAGACACAAAGAACATTCTAGAATAATCCTATTTTAAGCATGACTTCAAGGTAAGAACTGAACTGAGACTGGCATCCTAGGTTTTCACCTTAACCCATTCTATACTATTATTTACTCTTCCTTGGTTTGCACATCTTATAAAACATCTCTGAACCTTTATATGACTATCAGTGGAGATCAAAGATAAGAAACTGGTTTGAAAAAGAAAAAACATTGCTAAAATATAATATATTGTTTCTCCTACTTTTTTATTTTTTAGGAAGTTGGAAAATCACCAGTAATTGATCTTAACATCACAATTAAGATTTCAAAGGCAAAATGTTAAAGAGCTTAGGTTATTTTAGCACAGGACAGATGGGGATGTAAAAGGCATAAAACCATTTTTAAAAGCTCATTCAGAACAATTATTTTAGAGATAATGGTTTATTAAATTCATAATATATGCCCTTGAGTTTTAGCTATTCACAATATTGGCTGCTTCTCATTTTAAAACTTCATAATGAAAAGATATAAATCACTTTGCCTCTTTTTCTCACTTTTAATTGTCAGCATAAATATATGCTAGATTTGAAAGGATTAAATAGCTGATAGAATATAAAAATTACTATCTATCTTGTGCTGGTGGGGATAAGGAATTTCTTGAATGTCTGCTTGCCATTCCCTCTTCCGGCCCCTCACTCTCAACTTTCATACCTCCACATCCCCTTGTCAGTATTAAACATCAACAGTGTGCACACATGAATAGTATATCTTGTCTCTGAATGTCTAAATAAATTCACCCTTCAACGTGATGTTAACCAGGGCAGAAGCAGTCTGACTTCTTGTCTGGACAATGCTGCAAACACCATGGAGCCCAGAGGACAGACTGCCCCACTGGGCCCAAGGGAGAAGGGCAAAAGTTTTCCTCATGATGCCTTAGCTACTTTCAGCTTGGCTGATTTCACCTCAGCATTGTAACTTATTGTTTCTGATCAACTGCACTTCAACTCACTTGGAACCTACTCATATTCTTGGAACTTTTCAGTGCTCTTTGGTCCCCAGTCCTAACTACTCTGATTTTCGACCTTTCACAAAGATCTTAAGTCCAAAGTTTCCCACCTCCCTGATCTCCTTTCTTCTCCTTTCTTTGCTATGCCCTTCCAGCCCTCTCCATTTTCCTTCTCTTTCTTTCTCATCTACTTCATCCTGATCCCTTCTTTTAAAAAATAGAAACAAAAAGGTTAAGTTGATTATGGGAGACTTGGAAAGAACATACGGGGAAAAAAATTGAGAAGAAAACACATCAAGAACCAGTAGTTTAATGTCTTATTTCCCTTACCTTTCATCACTGAATTCAGCTTTTCCATAACATTTCCAATTATTTCTTAAGATGTACAAAATATCCACAGAAACCAGTAAAGTGAGTTAGGACACTGAATGAAAGTACATTTTTTTCTTCTTTTGTGCTTAGGTAACTTTGTCTATGTAAATTTATGTAACTGATAGGAGCTCAGACCTAAGACTTTTAACTTTGAAAGTTCATTTCATCTTCTTGAAAACTTTGAAAGGTGGGGCAAAAATAACCATGTAACAAAGAAGAAAATAGCCAGGCTTAGAAATATTATGTATGTTTGGCTGAGGCCTGTCTGCTGCTAAATCTTTGTTCACTTGTAACATCACAGTTTTTGATCAGCTGGTTATTATCCCTATATAGCCTCAGTCTTGTGGTTTGTCTCCAGATTTCCAATCTTAACACTCACAACACATAATCTACTTGAAATATTTTTGTTTTACAGAAGTCTAAGTAGGCCACTGGGAAAAAATGTGGAACATCATGAAGCTTCTTATTTACTGACCTCTCCTGGGGAGACGTAAAACTATTACAAGTATGAGAGCTATACTCCCAGCCATCACCTTAAACATTTAGTTCTAAGTGACTTCTACACTTAAAAATCCTTTAATGGCTGTGCTGAGCTTGTAAAATCATGTTCAGGGTCTTTTCACCATCTCCTGTTCGCCTGGTCTTTGGTGTCCAGGCTCCTTATCTAAATGCACTGTGCACATGTTACTTCTGTTCCTTTGCCTTCTCCTCCATGCCTGGCCACCTGACAGGTCTTCTTTGTGGACAATACCTCAAATCTTGGACTACCTCTGTCAGGCTTATTGGCTCAGGCCCTGCTTTATTTTCCAAACAATATCATTACTCCAATTTCTCTTCTAATTATGGATTTACCTGCATCCCCCACAATACTGGGAGTCTGTTAAAGGTGCCTTACTCATTTTACCAGTGCCCTGCATGGTACAGCATACAGGAGATGCTTGATAAATATTTATTGAGTGAATGGATATGTTGACTCCTTAGAGAAATATCATCTTCTAATTCTAAGACAGTTTTATGTTTAGCTGAAATTTCCTTTCTTATTGGCCCACATTCTGCTCCCTGGGGTTATTCAGAATAATTCCCCATCTTTTTGCATGTGGTACTTTAAGTGTTTAAATTTAGTTAGTCTACTTTTCAGTAGCCTAAAGGTTCCTCATTCTTCTACCTGTCTTCTTATGTGTGATTTATGCATCCCCTCAACACTAGTTGACCTCTCTTACTTGAGTTCTAGCTGATATTTTGCTCCTAAAATGAGATACCCACATCAGAACTAAAAATTCCAGATAATTGGTCCAAGAGGCAAAGAGCCCAATCCTCTCTTCTGCTTTGTAAACTAAACTTAAAAGTTGCATGGAGACCCAGTCCTAGCCCAGGTCCGGTGAGTGTGCGGAGAGTTTCCTGCTACCCTGCGCCGGTGGGACCAGTCCCAGCCCAGGCGCAGCGTGGGCC
>NW_004524675.1:4069999-4082767 GCF_000260255.1 Octodon degus | reverse complement strand
GTAATAATTGACTTTTATTTATGGTATTCTATGGTAATATAAAATAAAATAAATTATATATAATAAAATATTACAGTCTAAAACTAACACCAAAAACTATAATAAAATATATATAAGCAAAAAATAATAAAAAGCTCTTGGTTCTTTACAAATGTTTTATAATAACTCTGATAGGGATAGGTACTGTGACTCCTCTTTTCAAGTTAAAAAATTTAGATGGGAGACTTCTACTGCTTTTCCAAAGTCACAATTTATTTTGAGTAGCAGAGAAGTAATGGGATCCTTGTGGGACTTTAGACCCATTTAGAAAAAGTCCCTGGTTTAAACCACCAAGCTCTACACAAGTATCTCCAAGGGTTCCTGTGAGCTTCCTAAAACTCAATACAAGGTGTTATGTAACAGTATATGTTTGTAAGCTGAAGGTATTAACTTTTAATCATATGCTTAAAGGAATTTTTGATCTCATAGAAGTTAACAACCATTGTGTTAAAAATAGTTTGACATTGAGCTTTTCTCTTCCTAGTCCTCAAGTCATCTTAAAGCCAAGAAACTCTGGTATTATGAGACAGATTCAGGTCTTCCTACTTATTTTTCAAGAGACAGATTCAAATCTTCCTACTTATTTTTCAATATTTACAGTGGGCTTAGATGTACTGTACCTAGAAACATTAATAATCCCTTCAGTAATGCAAATTTCTACTCTTTGGCATGCCAATTACCAACAGCTTTTGATTTTGCTACAAACTTCAGGCTGATTTTTCATACCTTCCTCTGATCAACAGTAATCTACCCTCTACTTTTAGTCTTTAAGGCCCTCTACCAACATTTTGTAATTTCTGATTTTCCTCTTTGGTAGTGGGTGATATTTGATTCTACATTAATGATTTATGGCTTTTTCTCTGCTTTATTTTCTAAAAATGATCATTTTCCATCGAAGGCTTCATTGACTGTCATCCCCCATTGAAAACCACCCCCTCCCTTCTCTGAGAGCATTTGGAACCATTTTTCCAGTTCCATGTGAATCATGCCTTATTTTTCTCGTAGCTTAGAAGATATGCAAGCACTGGCCTATATTTCTCTCTAAGTGTTAATAGCCTTCAGTGCCAACTTACACTTCACAAGCAAAGAAATGCTCATGGGTCACCATAGCAACCACCTGTTTGTTTATCTCGTCTTAAACTGCGTGACACTTGGCACCTTGACCTTTATGCTGGAGAATTATATGGAGATGCCTTAAAACTCATTGTTTCTAAATCTGTTTTTCAAAAGTTTTTATTGTATAGTAGAAAAAAGAATAAGGCTTGGATTGAGTCTCAGTTGGATCAATCAACTAGTTTGGCTACTGTGTGCACTCAGTTTATTTCTGCAGTCCTCAGCATCCCTACATTTATACAGGTGTGGAGACATCAATGCTGGTCAGAAATGCTGGCAGTGAACTCTATGAAACATGAAAATCACACAGCATCCCATAACGTAGCAAGGGTCCATGTCCCTTACCCAAAGCAGTAGACTGGTCACTCCCAATCATTCTTAAAATTTTTTATAATGTCTGTAATTAAAGGTTTTTGAATTCTTTATAAAACTTGAGCCATACCCTACATCCTTTTATTAGTCCCATATAATGAGTATTCAGGAGCCAATCATTTTTTTCGTCACTTTGCTGACAGTGCCCAGCCAGCCAGTGCTGTAGCCCTGCCTGTGCCCTGCTGCTGAGCAAAACTCTGGGGCAAAACTCCAGCCTTGATGTTTTGTTTCACTTTTCACTCCGTGGTTAGCCACGTGACTTGTTTTGACCTGGAGATATTAATGGATGTGATAGAGACAGCCTCGACAACTGTACTTGTAACTGAGCTGAGATTCTCATTCTTATCCCCATGTTAACACCAGGTGACCCTGCCCAGGTCAGACATGATTCCAGGGAGAGGTAGGGCGACATACACACCAGAAACGAGGTAAGGCAACCTATAGCAGCCAGTGACTAGTTGATGTTAGATTTACAAGAAACTCTGTGATGATCAGCAGAACCATTTAACTGGTGCCCAGCTGGCCCCTAACTAGTGACCATGCACATTTGTCAAATGGCTCTGAAATTGTAGGGTCACTACACACTTAAATTATGACAGTAGAAAACACATGCACTACTTTTCATGGTTGAATTCCTGCTTCTAAGACTAGTTCTCTGAGGTAAAAGATTCTGAAAAGTACAATGATAGGAAGAATATAGTTTCATGATTATCAGAAGAGCAAAGTAGTAATGAATAATATGCTATTAAATAGATTTTTGCAAGTATATTCTTCAGCATGAAAATCTCCTGATGAGTAAACTATCATTTGAATTTGGTCTCGGGGTTCCAGAGACGTGAAGCGGCACTGAGGCTCATTGGTGTGAGCCTTCCTACAAGTATCAGGCTGTCCACAGGCATTGTTTTTACTGAGCTTCTTAGTCCAATACTGGATGTCTTTTACACTTCCATTTTCCTTCCTTGGATTTTCAGTAGTAGCAGCAAAATGCTTTTGTGACTTCCAGCCTCTTCACAGGTGACCATGCTTCAGACGGTGCATTTTCCCAGAGCTGCTCTCTCATCTAGATACTGAGCAGTCAGACCTATTTCTTTTCTCTGTCCAGCCTCCACAGACCCACTCACATGGTCTACAAAGGAGGGAACAACACGTGGCTGGTGGTGACAAGAGGAAGTGCAAAACACTGACACCAAGTGCCTTTGCTGACTTATAGATCCTCAATCTTGCCTGAACATGTCAGAAGACATGGGAGACTGCCCCTCCACATGGGGCACTGGGGACAGAATTCACAGGACAGTGAAGCTTGTCAAGAGGATGGGAAAATAGATATCAAATCCCTGACTCTGAGCGTTAAAAAGCTTCATCTTTCCATATTTTCTGTCTTTTCTCCTGTCTTGATCTCACCTCCCCCTTCCTCACTAGATAAAGATTCTCTCAACTAAAGAGAAGAAGAGAATTGGAAACTAATAAAGGGAGCACTGGTCTTTGTGCTGAGTCTCCATTTTGAGCCAGGACCCAAGTGATGAGCCAAGTGATGGCAAAAAGACGGTGATTCCTGCAGATAAGTGAAAGAGCGAGGAAGAAGGCATCCGTGAACCTTGCAACCGTGCACGGATATTCAGGCCCTGCTCTTCTGGGATGCAGAGGCCTGTGCTTTCCTTTACTCTTGACAGTGTCTTAGTTATTTTTCTCATCATTGAGGCAAAATACCTGACACCCAAAGTTAAAGTGGGGAAGGGTTTATTTAAGCTTACAAGTTTTAGAAGTTTCAGTCTATAATCAGTGGGCTCCAGGCAGGGTGGCTTCTCAGAGGAGAGCAGTTCATGGTAGCCAGAAGACAGAAAAACAAATATATATATATATATATATATATATATCAGGAATTGAACTTGGGACCTCGCACTTGTCAGGCAGGCACTGTGCCACTGAGCTCTACCCCCAGCAAATAAATGACTATAACAGCACCTTTACATATATTTATATTATATCTTTTATACTGTATCTAGACTGCCAGGACAAGGGGGTACCAAACCAATAATCAGTGGACTGGTTTAGTAATTACATACCCTCAATCACAGCATCACACACTCTAGATCCAACCACCTCTCAAAAAAGCCCTGCCTGTGATGGCATGAAGCTTTGTAGGGACAGCTAGACCCAAACCATATGAGGCGGACTAGTGATTTTATACAGAAACACAGTAATTGGACACTGGGCTATAACTGTTCAGCCTCTGGATGTACTAAACCTGTGTGCTTCAGATGCATAGATGCTGGTGTAATCTGCTGGGGGTCTCTAGCTAGGTACTGGCTGCTTCAGAGAGAAAACTGTGAGAACAGGTCCCTTTGCCAAACAACCAACATGCCTTAGTTATGTAGTGCTTAGTGGTCCCTGACATTGGGCACTAAGCATGCGCGTCAGGGTCCTTTGTTGGTAATACTTTTTTGTTGCCTTAGAAACCTTAGAAACAAAGTACTTAAAATGTACACATGAGATTAGATACTCACTGAGGTACAGAGAAATGTAGTCATTCATATCCTGTTATGCATTTATTTGATAAGCAGTCATTCAGAAAAATAAAATTATGTTGCACATTCTCTTAGATTAGCTGGTTAAAATAATTCTTAAAATGCTGAGAACGTGAATAGAGTTATACAAAAAAGTCACAAAGGAGTTGAAATGTGAGCAGTTTGCTACACCTAGGGACACAGGGTCTTCATTGGATCTATTTACCAATTACATGTAGAACACTTGCATATGCTTGCTGGATGAGAGAACAGCCATGCAAATAACTTTTCCTGTCCATGTCTGTGTTCTAACCCAGCCTGACAAAGCTTAGGCATCAGACCACAGGTGATAGTCTTATGTAAATAATAAAGTTGTTTTTGTAACCATCAAATCTAAGCTCTTTCTACATTCATATAGACTTTATAATGACATGGTTTGGGTTTGCTTCATTCTTATTCATGTTCTCGAAAGGTAAGCTTTCTTTAGATAAACTTAAATTATCATAAGGATGTTGATGCCAGGAAAATAGAATCTGCTCAGGTTTATTCTAGTCGGTGGTTGTCATCATTGGCTCTAAGAATCAACTGAAGCTCTTAACCGTACTGATATTTGGTATTCATTTTGGCCCAATTAAATTAGAATCAGTGGGGGTGAAACCCTGTCACTATTTTTAAAAGGATCCTATGTAATTCTAATGTGTACCTAGGGCTGAGAACCACTAGGTAAGCTAACATTTCAACTCACTGAAAATCCGATTCTAACAGGATAAAATGGCATGAGTGTTAAGTCAACACACTAAGTGCCTTATCAAAAACAGTTAATCATCAGCAGGAGGTAAAGAAAAGAAGTCTAATCAGTCATTAGGAAGGGCCGCTGGGATCTGTAACTCAGGTTATTATTGTGGAGGTCGAGAAATGAATGAGTGCTCATTTGTAATATCGGAACTGAAATCTCATAAGAAAAAATGGAAACGAAGCTTTTGTAAATAAGGAGAGGAGCAGGGGTTGAAGGGAGGGTAAGGGAATGGGGAAAAAAGAATTGAGATAAGGCATGTACAAGTACAAAGACCCTATGATGAAAGGGTGATGTATATTTAAAATGAACTGATAAACTTAATTAGTAAAAAAAAGCTGAGGAGAGGAAAATAAATGATGAGACTGTTCATACTGATGCTTGGAAAATTTCCCCCATGCTTTCTGATGTGGGAAGCAGGGTTTGATCAGGAATGGGATCTGCACGCTAGAGGTACTGCAGTCATGGAAGGAACACCATGGACCGGACACAGGCTGAGGGCTAGTGGACACAGAGAAGCCGCGTCCTGAGAGCAATTTGCACTCTCAGCTCAAAAGGCAGTACAGATATCAGGAGTGACCTTAAAATAATGTGGCTGAATCCATAATACATTTTAATACACTTCAAACAATTCATTGCTTCAAAAGACACAATTTAGTAAAATGAGGTCAAAATCTATTAGAGTAGGACCTCCTAAATAAAGCTCTCAAATTGTGTAATGGTGAGAAAATAGCTTAGCTACTTAATAGACAGATCTTCTGCCCTCTCTTCCCTTTCCTGGCCCTTCACTGAATGCCAAATCATTTTTTTTTTTCAATATTGATAAATTCACCCTCTTTTCCGCCTTCACTTTAGGCACTCGCCATTTCTCTCTGGACCATAGAAATACTCTTCTGTCTGTTTCTAGCTTTTTTTGAGTTGTAGTCATTCTTTGGTTAGAAAAGCCACAAGATGGCTCCCTATCACCTGCAGGGAAAGTTTCAGATCCCAAGCATGGCGTCGAGGCTTCCTGCTCCAACATGATTCTCAGACAGGCGGCATTTGCATCACCCAACAACTTGCTAGAAATGAGGACTCTTGGAGGCTCCTCCTCACGCCTGTTGGTTTAGAACCCGCACTTAAGAGCTCCGGGAGACATGCGTATACAATGTAGTTTGAGAAGTCTGTGTATGTCCTAGGACTCATAATCTGGCTTCTGCCTCTTTCTTTTGCTCTTCTGGGTATTGTCTGTTCCAGAAATATCAAACACACCTCAGAGGGATTGCAGTTTTCAACACTGTTCTTGGCAAATGCCAGCTTGTTCTTTAAAGACTTCTTTGGAGCAGTTTATTATATGAAGTTCCCATGTAACTTCCTAGATAGTTCCTTGTGCCCTTCTCTGAGGATTTTCACTGGATCTTAGAAACTCAGAGTTGAAATTGCTTGTTTACTTCTCATTAAAATTCTCCCACCAGATTTTAATTGCCCCGAATTCAGGATTGTGTTTCTTGTCTCAGTATTTCTGGTTTGTTAAATAGAGCTGGGCACCTGACATTCAATTAGTCATTCTTTGGCTAGACAAGCCACAAGATGGCTCCCTATCACCTGCAGGGAAAGTTTCAGATCCAAAGCATGGCAACGAGGCTTCCTGCTGCAACATGTTTCAGTCAAATGTATTATTCAAAACTTGGTCTCAGAATTTTTTCCATCTAGGGGCCTATAATTCTGCTTTACCTATGGGATGGTCATGTCTGAAGAAGTGGTTTTTTTGTTTTTTGTGGCCCACTAGCCTGCCCTTGGGGCGGGGCTGGCAGGGCATGTGGTGCTGGGATGGATCCCTCGTCCCTGTGGTTGCCTAAGCTTGCTTAAGCAGGCCCTTTAGACCACTGAGCTATCTTGCCGGCCTGTGACTAAAGAAGATTTTTAAACAAATTCATCTTTTTTAAGTTGAAATTTATTAACTGTCTTCATTAAAACTATGGGGTAGTTCTATTTTTCTTATGTAGTAGCTTTCCTCTTTGTCCACAGTATCTTGTGACTGTTGTCCTCACTGGCTTCATGGCTGTATCCTAACCTTATCAGACCTTGTAATTGCACCATGGTGTTGCTAACAGCAGGTGGGGAGGTGCACCTGGCCAAGGAGCCTCTCCTCACAGGTGTCCCTGTCTAGCTGGGCTCAGCTTCCTTGCTGCCCTGGCTCATGGGGGGCCTCCCTGGCTGTGTGTGGGCTCAATTGCCTGTGGACACCTCCTCCTGGTTTTGCTGAATGACTCTGCAAGTTGCGTTCATCTCTTTCTTTTCTTTTACTTCCTCCATAAACTGTTTTCCCAAGGACAAGGTTGCCACGCTTAGCCAAAAAAAAAAAAATAGAGGATGCTCAGTTACATTTGAGTTTCAGACAAATCACAAATCATTTTAAAAAGGAATATGTTTCCAATATTGCATGGGACATCCTTACACTACAGTATGATTTGTTATTTATCTGAAATTCATATTTAACTGAGAGTCTGGTATTCTATTTGATAACTCTCACAAGGGCTCTGTTTGAAAACCCACACTCTTTATCATCTCTTTAGCAACAGAATTGACACACTACCAGTTTGAAAGCAAAAGGAAATAAAACAGAGAAACATAGATATGTTAAAATTTCGCGGTGCTCTCCAGTCAAAATTACTAAGTTGAGCATCCATGGAGCACACATTTCTAAGCAAAGGAATAATCTTTAGAGCTGTATGTAAGTCTGATAATCTTCCATAGTTCACATTGTCAGTGAAGTCGGAGGGAGCAGAGACAGGCGATAACAGCACAAGTTACAGAGTCAACCCGTTATTTCTAATCCTAACTCGATCACTATCTCATTATGTAAAACAGGGTGCACCACTTCTGAGCTTCAGTTTTCTTCATCTGTAAATTGGAATGATAACTGCAATTACCAAATATGGTTTTGAAAAATGAATGTTAAATGATCTAGTACATATTCCTGGAAGATTTTTAAAAAAATGTGTTTAGTGCAGGGTTTACAGGGTCTCACTATGTAGCTCAGACTTGTAGTGATCCTCCTGTCTTAGGCCTCCCAAGCTCTGGGATTACAGGTGTGAGCCACCATGCCCAGTCTCAGTCACTGTCTCAGCACACCCTGGGGGTGGGGCTGGCAGGGCACACCAGGGGTGGAACCTGGTCCCTGCATCTGCCTAAGCAGGTGCTTTAGCTGGCTGAGCTATCCAGTCAGCCTTCCTGGCAGATGTTAAGTAGTCAGTGGGAGGTTGAATACCAATACTATCCCACTACTCCCACATGGTTATTTGTAGCTAATATGCTGAGTGCTCCCCCAGGAAGCCTTGCTGTCACTTCCACACTATCATAACACTGGAGAGGATTGGTGTGCTGAAGGTCAGACTCTGGACATGGCGGGGTATGAATGTTACTTCAGGTAATTTGCATAAGCATCTACACTAGGTAATTGTCTCTGACTTAAGATACCATGTAAAACCAAGACATATGGACTAAGTCCTACATCCTTAGATCCAAGTAAATGAGAATTCTTATTTTGAATAAGGCCTTTAAAAAATGTACACAGAATCTTTGTCAAAATGAAACATTACTTTTTTTTTTTTATGCAGAACCAGGTATTGAACTCAGGCCTTTGCACTTGCCAGGGAAGCGCTTATTCCACTGAGCCATCTCCCCAGTCCTGAAACATTGCTTTTAAGTGGAAACCTTCATATTTAAATAAGCATATATGGACAGGGTGAGAGAAATAAAGGGTAAACTCCAAAACCTTGATTGAGTCAATCTTATTTTCTAAATACATGAAAGTAAAGACATGTACTCTGACAAATAATTTGTGTTTTAAATTCATTATAAGTTATACATTTGATTCATTTGAGCACTATAAAAATTAATAATTTTGCCAGCTATTTCATAGGAGACTAATATTTATAACATATAAATAGCTCAAATGAATTAGATCCCCCAAATTAAAAGATCCAATCCAAAAATGGGCATCTGAAATCAGCAAACACTTTTTGTTTTTAAATGTGTTTGGTAGAGGGTCTTACCACACAGCTCAGACTTGTAGTGATCCTCCTGCTTTCAGCCTCCCCAGAGCTGGGATCATAGGTGTGCACCACCACACCTGGATTCAGTGGCCAGCTGAGTACACCCAGTGGCGGGGCCGGTGAGGCATGTGGTTCCGGGAATCGAACCCTGGCCCTTATACTTGCTTAAGCAGGCAATTAGTCCACTGAGCTGTCTCACTGGCCCTTAGGGCAGGTGTCATTTAAACCTGTTGATTATTGTTTGCACAAGATACATTTGTATATCTGCTTATTTGCTTTATGTCAACTATTTTTTTGCATACTTTTTATTTAGAATGTTGTATTCACCTTTGATTTTGTTTATAGTAAAATTAATAATAAGTTCTGGTTATTTTCTTTTACTAATTTGTGTTTATTTGTGAAAAATAACAGTTTTGTGCTACAATCTAAGAAATTTTTTAATGTAAGTACATTAGATATAATTTTTACATTTCTCCAGAAGTCAGTTGTATTCATTTGAAATACCAAGTGGAGACATCTGGAATGCTGAGACTGAGAAGGAAGAAAGTGCCAGAAGATCTGCAAGAGAAAAAATTGAAAAAGGGAGAAATGCTAGCATACCACAGAGGAAAAGCCTGTTACTGAATAGAAAGACAAAAAAAGATGTCTAATTATTGTCAACCTCTCATAATACAAAAATGATAAACTCAAAATTTCCAATAGTAACCAATGATTACAATAATTTTATGGGTGGTATTGACAGAGTTAACCAACATCTCACAAGCTATTATATTTATGCACCTTTTGGACCAAACAAAATGGAATTTGTTTGCTATTTATTCAAAATAAGAGGGTTCAAAAAATCATTTACAATTTGGATCTGGTCTAATGGACCAAATAATTGGAAAAAATGGGCTAGGAAAACACCAATCAGGATGTCCACTATTGATGTCTTCACCATTACATTTGGTAGGTAGACACTTTATTGAATTTCTACTACTCACAGGAAAAAAGGAAAGGCCAACAAGATAGTGTAAAGTGTGTAATTGTAAGAAAGATAATAATGCAAAAAGAGTTTGGAAAGAGACTAGATGCTACTCTCCAGGTTGCATGTTGTGCCCTGAATGTTTTACTGTGTTGTGTGCTGAATATTTTAAAACATACTACACAGAGAATAGTTATTGAATAAAATTGATAAAATTCTCATTTTTAAATTTTCTGTTGTTACAAAATTAATAAAAAAATGCAACATTACATTAAGTCACCCCATATTTCAATAATTGGGCTGGTAACATAGTTAAAACAATCCTGAAATTCCATCTTACTCCCAAGGGAATGACTATCCTTGACAAATCAGCCATTAACAAATTCTGGTAAGGCTGTGGGGTGGGGAGAGGGAGGAATTCTTCTTTATTATTGGTAGGCATGTAAACTGGTGCAATCTCTATGGAAATCAGTATAGAGATTCCTCAAACAACTAGAAATAGAAATTTTATTTAACCTAGATGTTTCCCTTCTAGGTATCTTCCCAAAAGAGTTAAAGACATCATGCTATAGTGACACGGGCAGCACATCTCATAGTAACTCAGTCTTTGAAGTGGCCTATTTGCCCATCAAAAGATGAATAAAGGAAACATGGCATTTGTATATGATGGAGTACTGCTTTGTCATAAAACAGGATAAACTCAGGCTGACACAAAAGTTTAAGTATTACATTGCTTTTCTTCTGTGGGAAAACTAAAGTTTAAATAAGGAACAAAATAAAAGATATTATGAAATAGGGAAAATAGGGAGACCTTGTTTTTCAAATAGGAAGAGGACTAAGAGATGGAGAGTGGGAAGGGAGAGAAAAGGGATTTTTTTTTTTGAACCGGGGATTGAATTCAAACACTTGCGCTTGCCAGGGAAGTGCTTATTCCACTGAGCCATCTCTCTGGCCCCAGGGAGTTTTAAAAGAGTTTAAGAAAATCATGGAAATAGAGCCTTTCTTAAAGAGGAAGGGAAGAAAAGCTAGCAGTTATGGGGAAGGAGTAAAGAGAAAGGGGACTGACAAAAGGAATTAAGAGGTGGCATGCTACTATTCACAGTAGCTTCAAGAATTCAATACCTAGGAATTAACCTAACCAAAGCAATGAAGGACCACTACAGAAAGTACTACAGTGAACAGAAAAAAGAAGATTGAAGAGTTCTTCAGAAAATAGAAATATGTCCCTTGCCCCTGGCCAGGCAGAACCAATATTGTCGAAATAGCCATTCTCCCCAAACTTTCATATAGATTTAATGCAGTCCCAAACACAATTACTTTACAGAACTAGAGACAATAATCCTAAAATGTGTACAAAAGCAGGAGAGACCTTGAATGACAGAAATGATTTGGGGCAACAAAAGTAAAGCAGGGTGTGCAGTACTCAACTTCAAGCTATACTACAAAGCGACAGTGATAAAAATTATATGTAGTAGAACAGAAAAAGGTACATGGATCAGTGGAACAGAACAGAAGATACAAAAACAACCTGAGACACATGTAACTGTTTGATTTTTGACAGAGGGGGCAAAAGCATATGCTGGAGGAAAAATAGCCCATTCAATGAGCAGTGCTGGGAAAACTGGCTCTCTACAGAAGATTAAAACTGGACCCATATCTCTCACTTTGTGCTAAATTAAAATAAAACTATGTCAAAGATCCAAATATTAAAACAGGAACATTAAAGTTACTAGAAAACACAATTGGTAAAATCCTTGAAGACCTAAGTATAGGAAAGGATTTTATGAACAGCACCTCAATTACACAAGAAGTAACATAAAAAATCAACAAATGGGATTATATCATACTAAAAAGCTGTGGCACAGCAAAGTAATAAGTAAGTGAAAAGGGACAACCTACAGAACAGGACACATTGCTTGCCAGCTACTACTCAGACAGGGGGCTAGTGTCTAGAATATATAAAGAACTTCTTAAAATTTGGTCACCTAAAACTAAAGATCCAGCCAAGAAATGGTCAAGGGAAAGAGCAGACAGTTCTGAGAAGGAATATAAATGGCCAACAAATACATGTAAAAACATTCAACATCTGTAGTGAGTAGAGAGATGGATGTTAAAACATCACTAAGATTGAATACTACTCCAGAAAGAATAGCAATCATCAAGAAATCAAAAAAATAAAATTCTGAAAGGGCTGTGGTGAAAAAGGAACCCTCCTACATTGTCGATGAGAATGTTAACTAATACAACCACTATAGAAATCACTATGGAGATTTGTTAACTAAAGTTTGAAATTCCATGTCATTCAGCTATTTCCCACTTAGGTGTCTTCTCCGAAGAGATGAAGACACAGTACAACAGCAATGTGTGCACATCAGTGTCTGTAGCAGCAAAGTTTATAGTCAAATCCTGGAAACAACCTGCTTACCCATCAACGGATGATTCGGTATGGGATATTAATTGGCTATAAAGAAGGATCAATTTGAAACATTTGTAGGAAAATGGATGCACCTAGAAAATACAATGTTGAGTGAAATAAATCAGACACAAACTTAAATACCATATGATATCTCTCGTCTGAATGACAAAGTACAAACTAAGTGAAAAGTAAAAAAAAGGACAGATTGAGATAAGGAGATGGATCTCTTGTAGATGGGAAATGGTCCAGTGGACCAGGAGAAAGAAGTGAGGTTGGGTGGGATGGAGACATAAGTACAGTGAAAATATGCGAGGCACAAGGCCCTACTCCCTTCATTGACTGTGGACATTATGTACCATAAACATGACTGACATTAATAACTACAAGAATGTAGAGAGGGAAAGGACAGCTAGAACAGGAGGAGAGAGGGGAAGGAGGGGTACTAAAGAAAAGGTGTATTATATACATCAATCAACTCCCAAAGAGGATTGTAAAATACATGTAGTACAAATATATAAAAATAAAATGAA
>NW_004524675.1:4052318-4063285 GCF_000260255.1 Octodon degus | reverse complement strand
TGTAGATCTTTGCTATAGTTATAACCTTCACACGTACTGAAGTTCAGGTGGAGCTCTACAGAGTTTGGAGTTATCCAGCTGTGTCTGGCTCAGGTCTGGCTGCTGTGCTCAGCTCCTTCCCGCTGCGGACCTGGGCTAGGACTGGATTTGGGTGTTCCCGGAACTCGGCAGATATTCCTACTGGGCGGGAGGTGTGGGGGACGTATGGCCGAATGGTGGGGGGCAGCCCGAGGGGTTGGGAGAGGGTCTGGCCCACGCTGCGCCTGGGTTGGGACTGGTCCCGCCAGCGCAGGTTAGCAGGAAGCTCTCCACACACTCACTGGACCCGGACTAGGACTGGGTCTGGGGGTTCCCGGGAAGTCAGCAGAAATTCCTACTGGGCGGGAGGGGTGGGGGAGGTAGGGCGGAGTGGTTGGGGGCGGCCCGAGGGGGTGGGAGAGGGTCCGGCCCATGCTGCGCCTGGGCTGGCACTGGTCCCACCGGCGCAGGTTAGCAGGAAGCACTCCACACACCGGCCCTAATTTTATAATACTTTATAATAATTGTCTAATAATAATTAGACAAGTTACCATTAGTTAACATTTGGTTAAATGTTAGAGCCCTAAATCATTTGTGTATTTTTTACTTAGTCATTTGAGCATATATTTACATATTATTGAGGACATTGTAGCCAAGTGATCTATAGGTTTTAAAAATATTTATTTATTTATTTATTTATTTATTTGATCAGGATCTCGCCTCGCAGTTCAGACTCAGTAATGCTCCTGTCTGTGCCTCCCCACTGCTGGGATTACAGGCGTTTGCCACCACGCCTGGCTTTGGAGCCTGCCCTGTGTGCCCAGCGTTCAGGGGCTGGCTCAGCAAGTGTTACCACGGAACAAGCTCGGATCCTTGCACTTGCCAGGCAGGTGCTTAGACTGCCGAGCTATCTCCGCAGGCTGAGATCTATAGTGTTAACCAAATAATCATGTTGCATGCCTATACAGAACCTTAAAAATTAATGGCTTTGTAGAGTCAAATATATGTGAAGAATTCATATCTAATGAAAATTGTGATTAGAAAAATAATGTGCTTTGATTAGGACTAATAATACAGACTGGAGATCCAGTGGTCAGGACAGGACTGGACACAACAGAGACAAGAAGTGCTGCTCTGGTGCCCAAGTCTAATTCTCATCTGAAACCACTGAGGGAGGTTTTACTATCTCCAACTTTCAGATTCCAAGTATGAGACTTAGAGAAGTTAGATAAACATACTTTTTCATATTACTTTACAAAAATTTTATGTGACCATAAAATCCAGTTGTGGGAGAGCATTTTAAAGTTTATGCTTTTGTTATTATTGCTTGTGCATCTAGGGCAATTTGTATCAACTGAGGCTTGTGAAATTCAGCAGTAGCCTGGAATGATCCCTGGAGATTTAAAATCACCAGATGCCCATAATTAGCAAAGCTCCATCCAGTTTTCTTTTCCTGAGTTTCATTTATTTGCTTTTGACGCAACTCGAATTTGCATTTTAAGAAGATATAGACCTATTATTGACTTTAAGACAAATTTTAAAATAGTTGGAGCAGTGTGTCTGTGAATGTTTTAAGATCTCTTGCAAACATGATTTGGGGCAACTGAGGTTTGGGGACAAATTGAAGAACTCAGAGTTCAAGGTCATCAGTGAGGTCAAATACCTGCACAGGGGAACTGCTGTGTGAAAGGGCCGTGTTGTTTGACTATCAATTCAATGGAGCATGAGGTGAACACTTGTACCTGATTGGCTGCTAATCTTCATGCTTAGATTTGAGCCTCAAAGTACCAATGGCCAGGACTACAATCTGCCTCAGAAAATTTTCTTGTGTTTGCTTTAACAGAGAAAGTTGACAGGTGATCAAGTCCTGATGGTATATTCTACATTAACAGCATGATCATGATGTATTTATCTTTTGTCATTTTGCGGAAAAAGTAAAATGAAATTTCTATAGGAGACCGATAGGAGAATAGCAATAGCTAATACATTGAGTATTATTTCCTTTAAAGTAGTTAAGCAGAGCAAAAGATACACACAAAAAATTCTCCAAAGATGTTAGCACAAACCCTTCTTTTCAATGAACTAAGTGAGAGTAGTAGTATAACTATCTTGTATTTTATTTTTCTTTTTCCCTTCCTTTTTTCATTTCCCCATCCTACTTCCCTTTTCCTTTCAAACAATTTCTTCCCATTTCATAATATCTATTGTGCATTTTGGACTTTATTTACTCTTTCAATTCCTTACACCAGGGAAACAATACAATGCTTATACTTGTATGATTTATTTCATATGAGTATGGTCTTTAGTTAAATCCATCGAGCTATAAAAGTCTCAAGCTTATCTTTCTCTATGGCTGAGTAGTATTCCATTGTAAAAAACTACCATATCTTATTCATCCATTCTTCAGTTGATGGGCATTTGGGTTATTTCCAAAATTTGGCTATGACAAATTATGCTGCCATAAACATGGGTGGGCATGTATCGCTGTGGTAAGATGTTTTTATTCTTCTAGGAAAATGCCCAGAAAGAGAACAGCTGGGTTTAATGAGACCTCTAATCCTAGGTTTTTGAGGTATCTGTACACTGGTGGTCACACCAGTCTTCACTCCCACCAACAGTGGAGAAGGGTTACTTTTTGCCCACATCCCCTCCAGCATTTGTTATTGGCAATTTCCTGATGATAGCTATTCTTTTTAGGGTGAGACAGAATCTCAGTTTTAAATTGCATCTCTCAAAATGACCAATGATGTTGAACATTTTTTCATATATTTATGCGCTATTTGTATTTCTTTATCTGAGAAGTGTGTATTCATCTCAGATGCCCATTTTTGGATTGGGTCTTTCAATTTGGAGGACCTGATTTCTTTTCAGTTCTTTGCATGTTCTATATAGAAGTCCTTTGTTTGAAAAACAGCTAATTTTTTTCTACTCTGGGTCATCTTTTCTCTATGTTGTTGATTTCTTGTGCTATGCAAACTTTCAAATAAGATGAGATCCCAGTTTTTGATTCTTTGAAGTATTTCCTGTGTGGTCTAGATTTTGTTCATAAGTTCTCTGACTATACCCATGTCTTCAAGATTCCTATCTACTTTCTCTTCCAGTAGATTTAGTGTTTTCTATTACAATATTTAGATCTTTGATCTATTTTCATTTTAGTTTAGTTGATGATGGTAGATATGGATCTAGTTTTAGTCTTTGACATGTAAACACCCAGACTTTTCAGTACCATTTATTAATTGTTGGATCTTTTGTTAAAGATAAGGTGACTGTTTGTGCTTGTAGCTGTGTCTGTATGTTCTAATCTGTTCTGTTGATCTTCGGGTATATATATTTTTTGCCAGTAGCATGGTGATTTTATTATAGTGGCTTTCAAGTCAGGGATTGTGATGTCCCCTGCCTTGCCTTTGTTGCTCAGACTTACTTTTACTATTCTAGTTCTGTCCTATTTACAAGTAAATTTTAGGAATGTTTTCTCCAGTTCTATGAAGTGGTATATTTATCTTAGATAAATTTTGAAACAGATATTTTCATCTCCACCACTATTATATATAAAAATAAACCTGATCAACAACTTGTTCAGTTGAAAAGTATATCTCATTGAATCCTCAGGAAGCAGAATGATGAGATGAGTAGGACTACTGACTGGAAACCTTCTGTGGTTGGAAGCCATTTTTTGCTAGATAAGTCTTGAAATGGTAGCTGTGGATGACACCAGAGACTTTGTCATTGTCCCTTCCTTGGAGTTAGGCAGATTGAGAAGGGTCTATGGACACAGACTTTGGCCAAAACTCCCCTACAGAAAGTCTCTGCCTGGTAGAATTGTGACAAGCCCTGCTGTCTTCTGAAGGGTCATCATGGTTATTGAATACCAGACGCATGGCATTGGCTTATACGCAATGAACATAACTTTTAAAAATTTTTTTTAAATTAATTATTTTTTATCACATCATTTTATTTATTTATTTATTTTTATTTTATTGAGAAACAAGTAGCAATAAGACAGTTTCAAAACTGATTAATAAGACAGTGCAATGAACATAACTTTGTCTGACTGACTGTACCATTAAAGCCTGGGAATATGTCTTAGATACCCTCCAATTTTTCTTATTAGTCAAAAGCAGGGACAAAATAATTTTGACTAGAACAGTCCTTGAGAACTGGTTGACTATTTACTTGACATAGCACTCAAAGCAATTTAAGATAAGCTGGTAGGATTCATTGTGTCACAGTAATTATGGGTCCAGGCAAGTTGGGTGTTAAAGGTAACAAATTTCATCCCAGGCCATCTTTAAGTAAACATTATAAACCTTTAAATACAAGTTACTTTTCTTCTCAGTGGGAGGCTGGCAACTATTGCTAAGGTGACTCCCATTTATAAGGACCTGCTGTAAAAGATCCTGGCAGGTGTTGTTCTTGGTAATCTGCTCTTTCTCTACTCTCCTAAAATTACTTTCAAGGTAGTACATACACAGGTTTACAGTTATTTTATGGCTTCTGTTTAATAGTGCCTCCCCAGTCTGAATTTTGCTCCATATATTTTATCTTACCAATGGGGCTGAATTTATTGCTTCTATTAGACATGGATACAAAGTCAGAGGATGGATTGAAGCAGGTGTTTTCTTGCTACACAAAGTAGTCATGCCAGACTAAATATTCTAGAATTTAAGCTCAAATCTGTTATTTTGCATTAGGCAGAAACCAGCCCTCTATAATTCTGAGAAAAAAAGTAATTTAGTTCTCATACCTAATCTCTTGCCTAGTATGTACCAAGCACCCAGTGAACATTTGCTTATTGACAAGTTGTTCCAAAGTTCATTGGCTGCCTACTGTGTGCTAAGCTCCAGGTTCTGCATATAGTCAGACCTCCACAGTTTTATGGGCAAATGGATGAGTGACTCTACTCAGTGGTCATTTCTACCTATGGAAAATATAAGTATAAACAAATTAAAGTTTAGCTAAAACATTTAGAAGACTAATTCTCTCAAAGTAATAATGATAAACATCGTGGAGAAGATTACAGTGGTACATTGGCTCATGAACTTTTTTTTGGTGCAGGGTCCTGCTACACAACTCTAAATTGTAGTGATCTTCCTGTCTCAGCCTCCCCAGTGCTGGAACTACAGATGCTCCTCATCACGCCCAGTTTCAGTGGCTGGCCAGTGTGCTTGGGATTCTGGGGCCAACACAGCATGTGGTACTGGGGACCAAGCCCAGGTCCTTGTGCTTGCCTGGCAGGCGCTTAGCCTGCCAAGGTATCTCCTCAGCTCCCTTATGAATGCTTTTGTTTACAAATAATTTTGTTTGCAAACAGAATCAGTTGGCAAAGTTTTGTTTTTGTCTCTGAACTCTGCCTCAGGTGACAAAAACAACTGTGGCCATCTTTCCCGCATGGACACGAACATGGCCATCTTTGCCAGAATTGTGGAATGAATTGAATTCATGAGCCAAGGAACCTCTGTTGTATTTCTATATCACCATAAAGATGTCACAGAGATTGCAGAGTGCTGAACTTGAGTGTAAATGTCAATGGTTACTTCAATGTGACCCTGGGGATGAAGGAAATACTTAATATTAGGGGCTATTTTAGTTTCCTCCAGCATCATGAGAAGTTGAAAGGATTATGTGTTTTCATTCACAAGGCTTTATAGTCTCAAGTATGAGCCTCAGCAGAGTCTTTCTGTTGCTCATGGTGGTGGTCACCTTCTTTACAGAGTAATGCAGTGCAAGCTGTTCAAAGAGAAAGGGAGGGGCAGAGGGAGAAGCAGAGGAAAGAAAGGAAGCAGAGACGGAATAGGCCCTGGGAAAAAGAGTTGTTAGTGCCAAAGAACAGTAACATAACACTTAGGCTTAGAACATTAGACACTTTTTTGGGGGGTGCAGTGGGCTCTATTGATGGCATGCAATTGCAGTGAGCCAGGGCTCCTGAGGCTTCTAGGGGTCCTGGGATGGAAGCTGTGAGGGGAGATCCTCAGTGTCGGGACTGAGCAGGGCAGTGACTTCTGCAGCGCGGCCTCCCCATCCCTCTGGTCTTGCTGGACTGTGGGGGGAGGGCACTTACTCCTTGGAGGTGATGTGGACCATGAGGTTCACCACCCTGTTGCTGTAGCCAAACTCATGGTCATACCAGGAAATAGACTCTTATAATGGAAAACAAAGCACAATGGTATTTCCAGAAATCTTTTCATAGTGACTTTTGGATTTCTCTAAGTGAAAAGTCATAGAAGATTATGCAGCATTTGAAAAAAATTGATACAAATACAGATTATTTGTAAGCAAGGTCAATGACTTCTGAATGTAAAGATAGATTCTAAATGTAGAGGTGAAAAACAATAGCAACTTTGTTAAAATATACACAACTTTGTGTAGTGATATATTGGAGAAGAATGTAAAAAAATATTTGATAGTATTTTCTTTTGGATGGAGAGAAACTGACTTTTTATCTTCCATACTGGGAACTGAACACAGACCTTTGCATTGAGCCACTTCTCAATCCCCTTTTTAAATATTTTATTTTGAGACACGGTCTCACTAGACTGCAAAGCTACCCAGGTGGGGCTCAAATTTGCAGTCTTCCTGACTCAGACTCTTAGAGTCCTGGGATTATATGCATGTGCCTCCATACTCAACAAGACACTGACTTTTTAAAAGCCATTTTCAACAATGATTACATTTTAAGTGTGAAAACACAAGCTTTATAAATTTTAAGATTGCTGTTAACATTTAGCAGAGAAACCCCTCAGGGGAACGCAGTCCCCTCATGATGGCATTAAGGAGGCTGAAGAGGTTTTATTTGGCAGCATATATTTTGTTATAGACATGGAGAAATGCTTCAGCCCCCAAATGCAGTGCCCTTCTCTGTGCATATCTAATCTGTACATGTACTACCAAAGTGTTCTCTGAGGGTGTTCTGAAATAGATGTAGTCTTGCCCCCAAGTTCACATAGTTCATCCCTTGGACTGTGTCTCAGGGGAGGAAGTTAAGAGCAAGGCAGAGAGCTGACTGCTCAGGGAAGCCCCGTACTGTTGAGGCACAGAGGGCGGCTCACTCAGCACCAGTTCCTGGCTGATGGGTATTGCAGACAAGGTACATGAGATCAAGCTCTTCCAGCAGACCAGCCGAGCCGGCTTTCGAGATGCTGACTCAGGGATACAGGTCTGCCTAAGGTCATCAACCTTGAAAGGGACAGACTAAGTTCTTAAGACACAAATGAGATATTGATAAAATTTACCCTTTGTGTTTTCTGGTATAAATTAGCCCTAGAATCTTAATTTTTTTCTGGCTAGAACAGATTCCAAACTCCTTCTTTGAGCAAAATTTTAGATCCCCCCACGCTATATTTCCACATGGGAGTCTTAATCATGCTGTCTAAAACAAGTCTAAATTTGGAGCCAGACATAGAGTAGGACCCTACTACATATTTTTTAAAATAAATAAATAAATCCTTCATGGCTTCCTCCCTGTTTTCTTGGCAGCAGCCTCTTGGGCTGCTTTCTCCACACAAAGTGTCTAAAGTGTCTTGGTGGCATTATCACAGGTGGGGAGAATGTCGTGCTCTACAAAGGTCCCTTTTCAGGGAGGGACAAACTCTGCTCCTTGGTTATTCACCTTATTCCATGTTCTGTACCATTTCTGTTTACTGAATGGCCTTGAGATGTGATACTGTGGAGGATTTCCTGTGGTATCTGCCCTCCTTTTGTCCCTGGAGGGGACATTAGTACAATTTCATCTCTGAAGCAACTGACATCTGAAATTCTGCCTTAAGTCACCTTAACCCAATTTAAAGCTTCCTTGTCTTCATAGCTTTCATAGATCAGCAGCATATGTCTTGCCTAGCCATCAAATCTAATAAGAGCAGACAGTCTCGTCACTCTGATGGTTCCTGTGTAATCATCCCACATCTGTGTGTCATCCAACACAGAACCTTTTGTCAGGTAAGGAAAGTGAAATTCATGAGCTTAAAAATAGAGGACATCCTCGGGAGAATTGCAGCCATGCCAGAGTTGTTCCTTCTTCCAAAATATACTGCAGAAAAGCTGCCTTTTTGGTTGGAGCAACACAGTACGTGTTGTTGACTCCCTTGGAGGTGATGTCTAAGGCTCTGGCCCATTTGGTGCCGCTATGAAGTCCTGACCACATTAGCACTGTTCCTGAGCCGGACGCTGCCCTTTGGCTGAACTCTCTGAGCACCACGCGTGCTGCGTGCTTGCAGCATGCACTGTTGCATCAGCAGTTTCTGCTGTTATCGCAGTGGCTTCCTTTGTTTCAGATGCTACAGTGCAGTCCTGATAAGTGAAAAATTCAGGAAGAATAAACACAAAGATTAAAAAAAAGCTTGCTAGAAGTCACCTTTAGGATACAACCCTCCAATAAGAGGACTTTTCGGAAGTTTTCAAAAGACACGCTATAGGGATATTGCATCACCTCTTGCCAGAATATAATTGTTTCTAAATTATGATAAGACAAAAGCAAGACTGCTTAAATTCTACTATGTGTCTTCCAGAAGAACATATATTAGTTCAAACTTCTCACTAATAAGTTGAACTTGTAACACACAGGAAACTTATAGTGTCATTTGAATAGTAAGGCTGACAATGATTATAAAGGCACTAATAATGTTCTTAGCTAAATGTTTTATATATACCTCTTCCTTCAATAACTCTTCGCTTTCCAGGGAGTGACTATTTTTTGTTTCTTTGGCATATGATGGAAGATGATACATGTGTGGCTACCAGATGTATAGATCTTTTATCCCAAATAACTACCGGAGATTGCCTTGGAGCTGGGCATGCTAATGTCACATTCCAGGGAGCCAGAGACTCATTCACCAAAACTAGACAAAGTGTCTAATAGCTGTGACTGGGGAGGGGCAGAACGCAGGCAAAGGGGTCATGGGTGGGCGGTTATCGCCAAAAGCGTGGTGCAGCCAGGACAGTTCTGGCACTATAGAGAAGGTGAGTGGCAGGAGCTGTTGATGGGAGCAGAGCATCTAGCACACCATTAGATCTTCCCATTTCTGTGGCTGTGGTGCAAGTAGAGAACCGTGGTCAGATTTCTTTTGTTTTTAATTTAATTTAAATGAGAAACAAATAGCAACGAGACAGTTTCAAAACTGATTAATAGGACAGTTTCAATAATTAATATATTTTACATTGTTATCTTCTTAGTGGTTATTCATAGTACAAGATGCACACATGATATCCTGTCCAAATACTAATAGTACAAACCTTTCTTCTCATTGAATTAAGCAAAAGTAGCTGTATATCTATCCTATCTATTCTGTATATACAGATACAAAATGGTCCTTCCTCTGTATCCCCCTTTTTTTTTTAGTCCTGTCAGAGATGGGTATTCCATTGGCATCTAAATACTATAGGTGCGTGAATTCAGCAAAACAATCCAACACAGTCCAGCAGTCCACAGTAGTAGTGGGTTATCTGCAGAAGTTGTTGACTTGAGCCATTCACAGCTCAGCATATTAACATGGCTTTACTTTATATACCTCATTTTTCTACTTTTCTGCTGGATGGTTAAGACCAAGATAGAGTAAGAACTATATAACAAGAAATGTAACTTCTGTATCTGATAAGGTCAGTCAAGTACCCTCAGTGATTTTTGGTATTTCTGAAAGCTGATTAACAGGCCTTGCTGTTCATTTTTGTAGCAGTGTTCTCTGGAGACCAGTTGGGCAAAAAGGCTGAGATTTTGTTTTTTAAGTCAGTGTATACATTTCCAACTGGGCATTAAAAGTACCATGGAAGGGTTACTTTCTACCCAGATTTTCATGGTTTTTAGATAATTATTGACATGTTATAAGATATAACCTAATTTCTACTTTCTCAATTCACTAAAAGGGAAATTGAAGATCAGGGAGATTAAGGGATTACTAAATCTCTCTTTATAATGTAATTATATTTTTAAAGGTAGTCTGTCATCCAAATTACATAGATCCTTTTGGGATGGGTTTAGAAAAGAAACTGAGTGATCAGAACTACATCTGACAACTTAGGCTAATTTTCAGTTTTTCAAGTGAATTAGGATTAGGTTAAATTATGCTCATTAAATCTTAAAAGAATACACTTCCTCACCAAAAAGAACATGCATTTAAGTTGATTGTCTCTTGGTTCTGATTCTGCAGCTGTCTCTAGTTTGAACATACGGTGATTGTACTTACCACCTGTGCTGAAATTCTTGCAAACACTGGGGATCTGAGACCAAATGTCAACCCCAAGTTTGATATTTATTGGCTTTAGCAACTCTTTCTCATAACCTTCTCTCAACCTTAAAACAGTTTGAGATTATTATGTTTGTCTGAGTGTCAGTAAAAGTGCCATTACATTGTGGTGGAGAACAGTATTTGAGCAATTGTGGTGACTAGTTTCAATTCAAGAATATTATATTTTTCTTTGTCATCTCGGGGTTTCTAAGCCACTGATTCCTATCCTTATTATCTTGTAATAAATTTTCTGTTACTTTCATTTTTATTATTTTACCATCTTATGAATTTAGAGTCGTTTACAAAGAGAACAAGAATAAAAGATTTTTCTTAGGCTCCAGCAATTTAACTTTTAGTACTGAAATGCTTTTATGGTATTCTTATTTTATTGCACATATTAATATTTATGTATAGTTAAATTCTCTTCTAATATTTTCCAGGAGACCAAGCTTTAATAGTATAATCAGAACAATGTGAAATGTATAATACAGTGGATGTTGAGACAATTTACAATAGTTAGCCTGCAGGTAAGGCATTTCTTAACATAATACATTGAAAAAAGTATATCTTATATTATTCCACAGACTTGAAATGACTACTCTCGCCAAGCATGATTGGGAAAAATGATTATGAGCTGTAAAGGGAGGGCAGAATAGAATTAATAGAATCAAAGGCACAAGTGGAATGCAGGAATGCATTGGCTTGTTTATGGGCTAATTTTGGTCAGATGTAAAT
>NW_004524675.1:4050967-4052218 GCF_000260255.1 Octodon degus | reverse complement strand
ATATATATTTAAGGGTGTATGTGTGGATATTGTCCAGTTAGTTGATTTTTTTATTTTTTCATAAATGTTGAATGTGAGTCACAGTATGTCCAAGGTCATTTAGCAGTGAATTACTGGAGGAACTGATGGAAGGAACAAAGTGTTACCTCCTAATCTGCCTTGATTATTTGTACCACCATAGGCAAATAACTTATATCAGCTTGGCCAAGGCTTGGAACCTGGAAAACTACTTTAATGATCAAGACACTAAGCCCTGGTTTTCTTATTTCCCAAAATGGAACAATATAGTCTACCAATATAATGGGGAAAATTTATGACTTACAGGAAGACACTTGAAACAATTTAATGAGAAGGCCAATGGCAGTCTGAGAATTTTGAATTCTGGTCCTAGAGCTCATTTGCCACTGTTTTGAAACAGAAGATAAAGCAAGAGAAAGTGTCAACCTCTGCTTAGCCAATATGTGATTGTAAAGGAGAACTGTTCAATGCATAAGAAAAGTTATGGGGAAAAAAGATAGGCCATGTAGGAAAAAAGCCAACTTTGGGAAGAGCAGAGGTTGGTGTGAGCTAAAACGCCAGACAGGACGGATCTCTCCTGTCTTGGTAGTGTGGTCCTGGGAAGCTTGTGCCCCTGTGCCACTGGGTTCTGCGCAGCTCCATGTCCATCTCTGCCTTTCTTTCTCAGCTTCTTCCTAAAGCCACACACATCCCAGTGAGGCTTTTTGTTCACTGGAAGGTAAGAGTTCAGCCTCCATATCTCATTGCCAGCATATGGTCTATGTGAGTAACCCTTCTATTATTTGCACAGCTGTTGAGTAATATTACGTTAAAACATTACATGCACAATTATGTTCAATTATATAAAATGAATCTATTTTACCTAATGCTTATTCTCCAGGGTTTGTGCATTTTTAGTTACAGGAAGTTTAGTACAGAGTGGCAGATGGTACAACACAATGTTTGTCAGCTAATAAATTTAAATGTCATGGCATGCTTCATTTTTTTAGAATATAACTTCATATATTTTAGTCAAATGCCTGAACTCACTTCTCAAGTAGTAGAAGAATAACTATACTAAACTTTATATATCCCCCTCTGGCATGCTGATATGACATTCTTTTGTTATATTGTCATGACATTTTTTCTCTTGTACTTTGGTCTATTGCTCTTCCCCAAGAACACTACCATTACCCCTTCCCTTCCCTTCCCTTCCTTTCCCTTCCCTTCCCTTCCCTTCCCTTCCCTTCCCTT
>NW_004524675.1:4028654-4050860 GCF_000260255.1 Octodon degus | reverse complement strand
TCTCTCTTCTCCTCTCTCTTCTCCTCCTCACCTCTCTTCCCCTCCTCTCCTCTCTTCCCTTTTCCTCCCTTCCTTTCCTTCTCTTCTACCCTCTACTGGCCCACATTGCTCTAGTCCAGTGGTCTAAAAGTGTAGGGTTAGGTTGTCCAAAATACAGAACTGTCTACAAGTTGAACATCTGCTTTGGCTTTTGCTTCATTCCTCGCTGCCTGAAATATGCTTGGACATGACAAACTTCTCCCACGCCAATAAACTCTTCCTTTGTGAGTGTCCATCAGCTAGATTCTCACAATGAAATATTTGTGGATAATTTCAGTGTGGGACCCTTGATGCTTTCAGGTAATTCTCCAGACAGTTCCAGTTCCTAGGACTTCTTATTGCCCCTGAAAGCACCATGAGGATTACTCTTTCGTAGGTGGCTGGGTACTAGCTGATAGTTGCCTCAGCTGCATGTGAATCTACATTGATTAAATAAAAACCTAATACTCAAACTTATCATTTTTTTTTTAAAAGGAAGGCAATCCATTTCTTGTTCTTGGCTGGAGGCTTGGGAGGATTACATCCTGTTCCTATTGCTCTCAGACCTTTCTTGCTTTATGGTTTTAGTGCCAGTTTGAATAAAGCTTCTAGTTTCTTCTTTGTTTCTGTTGGGAAAAGCTCATTTTTTTCTGGGTGGGAAAACTATAAAAGAATGGTCATAGGAAGAGGCTTTGAGACCTAAAGAGTAGTCAGAAAGAGGAGTCTCACTTTATGTGTTGGTGACGAAAGTGGCAGGGGACTTGGAAAGAATGGCTTTGGCCCAAGGAGAAAAACCTGCTCATGCTTGTGGAAGGCAAGTGCTGGCAGAATGAAAAGGCAGAACAAAACATCCCAGACTCAGGAATAGGTGTCCTTGAAGGGCCAGCATTGTCTGTCCTGTGGTGGAAGGAACTGGGCGCTACCTTACTGATGTTGGTCTTGGTAGGGAGGACAGGCACCAGAGGGAGACAGTGCAGAAAGGATTCAGGAAGTGTAGGGTTTATGCAGCATTACATGGCATTAGTGGGGAGAGGAAAAAGGAGAAAAACTGGTTGAAACCATCTTGTTACAGGCTGTGATTGACTGTTTGGTCACTGTTTTGGAAAAAGAAATCTTGCTTGCGCAGTTTGCAGGCAGATGCTTCTCCAGCCCTGTACTTATAAATTGCACGGGCAGAGGGCAAGAGCATTGCTTGTTTGCAAAGAGGGAGGACAAAGTATTTTAAGAACTGTAAAAGGTTTATACTCCATAGAAGGATTTTCTTACTGAGAATTGCTCTTAAAGAAATAATCCGATGAAGGGACAAAGCTTTATGCACCATGATATTCACTGCAGCATTCTGCGTTTGGAGAAAAATCTCAAAATTGCCCACTAAAAGTTCAGTATTAGGGAAGCATGAACTAAGTTAAGCTCATCAAATCAATGGACTGTTCTGTAGCCATGAAAAATTATAATTGAGACTTTGTAGTAGTAGTAGTAGACATAACTGCAACATCAAATAAAAGAAAATTTACAAATACTGTAAGAAAACTGCATTCCACTACATAGCATTTTATTTTAACAAAACAGGCACGGATTAGAAAAAAATGAAAACAGAAACTTTGAGTGTAATAGGAATGTGGGTGTTTTTCCTTTTGCTGTTCCTTTATATAATGTCTCGTGTAGCCAGAGAACTTCGGGGGACAATGCTAAGTGTGATATGATGCTTATCATACTTAGTGTGCAAATAAAGACGGATAGTGGTTCTTATTCTTTGATCAGGGTGACAAAAATGAGATTTTGATTCTGTGTTCAGTACCTCCTTGCTCTTTTCTTTTGCAGAAGGATTAGGCCTATTATTGAGAGAAATAAGCAAGTTAAAGACCAAATCTCAGGGCTGGCCAAATAGCTCAGCAGGTTAAAGCACCTACAAGCAGGCACAGGGGCTGGGGGTTCAATCCCCAGGCCTGCCGTGCCAGCCCTGACCCGGGGGGCACTGAAACAGCCATGGAGACTGGGCATGGTGGTATGAGCCTGTAATCCCAGCACTTGAGAAGCTGTCAACAGGTGCATCACTACAAGTCCAATCTAGTGATGAGACCCTGAACACATTACAGACCCTTCCCTAAAACACACACACACACACACACGACCAAGTCTCTTGGAAAGCCAAGAATAATGAACAATTTCTTTTAGCGGAAATATTATTGTCCCTTGAGAAGGTAACAGGTCTGCTGGGTGTTCGGTTTATATAGGGCCAGTCTCATGCATCAAGTTGAAATGCTTGACCTTGAATGCCCTCAGAATGCAGCGAGTCTGAAATTATCACTGACTCGATGAAAGTGGAGATCCTTCTAGAGTTTTGCAACTTCTGGTTATCTCCTTTAGTGGAGGGATGGTGTCAGATATGTCTCAGAGATAAAGTGTCCCACCACTTAGGAGCAAGAGGACCAGGCACGTAGGTCCTCTTGGTCTAAAAAGGTGCAAGCAGGAAATGCTGTCAAAAGCAGGATTAACTGGAAGAGCAGGTGAGAGACCCTACCTCAGGGCTGGAAATGAGAGTTGGTCACTTTCAGGCAAGAGGGTGTAAGGCAGACCAAGTCAACCCACAATTCAGGAGCCATAGGTCTCATGCCCCTTGCTGTGAGTGAAGAGAAGCGCGGAGGATGAGCAAGGGAGTGGAGGATGCAGCAATTATTGTTTTTATTGACAACACAAAATATGCTTGAGGTAGAGTAAAACCAATAGAGGGCCCGGGGTCTGATGAATGGCAGCTACTTCTCCAGGGATCTTGTGTCACAGACAGAAGTCTCTATTTATATATAGTAAAACAGAAGCACAGGGATGCATTTATTTAGATGGATTCCTCCCTTTTACATGTTACTCTGTATATGCTCATCAGGGAAACAAGAAGGAGCATTAAGGATCATCTAGTTTAACACCTTTACTTTAAACACACACACACACACACACACACACACACACACACACTCCTCTCCCTCTCTCTCTTCCATTCTTTCTCATTTTCCCTACTTAGCATGCCTTCTTCTTGCTCGCTTTCTCTTCTTTTCTTTGTTTTTGCTCAGACAGGAAAAGCTTTATGATAAAAACAGACAGACAAACAAACAAAAAACTAAAAAAAATTGAAAACCAAAACTCCAACAACCACAAAGCTTTTATCTCTTGTTTTGCAGCTATATGGCTGGTCTCAGAGGAGCCAGCTCCACCTCCTGGTCCAGTGGCTGCTTTGCCTCTGGTGGGGCTGTGGTCCTGAGTCACCAGCAGGGGCTAGCACCACTAATTGTGGTTTTCTTATTAAAAATATGACTAAGGGAAGATTGGAAGAGTTAACATGGCAGGAAATGATCTGGCTGGGGTGCAGGATAGAATGAGTTATCCCAGAATAAAGGATCACAGAGACAAAAGCAAGCTCAAGGCCAGCACGAACTGCATAGCAAGACCCTGTTTCAAACAAAAACAAAAACAAAAACAAAGGAAGACAAATACAGACACAGATTTAAAAAACAAAAGAAAACAAAATGATAACACATGTGAAAGGCAGGGCAATGGCCCAGGAGGAGGGGTTGAGAGTGTGGTTTGGGGACATGAGGGGCACAGAAGCCAGGGTTCTCCATGCAGCATCAAAGGCTGAAATCCTGACTGCTCAGGTTCCCGGAAAATGGGATGCTAGACGCCAGACACACAGCCCTGACTTGCAGCAGCCAGACAGCAGCCCAGGCAGTCTGCTTCGTGACCTGTGAGCTCTCTTTGCCTAGGTGAGGTCTTGCAGGCTGGGATACCTTTAGGACTCTGGGAGACTTGCTTAGCCCTTTCTTCTTTCTGGGTCAAAAAGTCTGACAACTGTAAAGAGGCAAGTTGCATTTTGGCTCATAGCTGCAGGGGTTCCAGTCCATACTTGGCAGATCGGAACACAGAAACCTGGGGCAAGGGCCTGACACAGAAGATAGCTGCTCACACCACAGTGGAGAGAGAAGGGAGGAGCTGGGGCAGGGAGCTGAGGCCTTCCAGGTCAGGTTCAGTGACCTGACTCCTACAGTAAGGCCCCACCTCCGACATTGCATTCAGCTAGGATTCACCATGGATTCGTCCACCGATAAGCATAGCAATCCCGTGACTTCATCACCTTCAAAAAGCCCCACTTCTGAAGACATGGAACTTTAGGGAGACACCAGGGCTCAACTGTAACAGTAAGGTGTATTGGCTTTCATTGTAGGAAAACTTTCATAAGTAGAATCTTGTGTCCTTTAAGTCCAGCGCACGCCTATAACCCCAAAACTTGGGAGGTTGAGACAGGAGGATCACTGAGAGTTTGAGACCAGCCTGGGGGCTACAAAAAGTGAGTACAAGTCCAGCTAGAACTGCATAGTGAGACCTTGTCTGAAAAAAAAAGACAATCTTGTGTCCTTTAAGTAAAAACTCTGTCTCTCTGTCTCGCTCTGTCTCTCTGTCACTCTGTCTCTGTCTCTCTGTCTCTGTCTCTGTCTCTCTCTGCAACTGCAGATGGGGCAATGTTCAAGTGCAGGCAAGAGGCCTGTGTAAGGTCTGGAGAGAGGTGCCAATTTTCTGTGGGAACGTGGAGCCAGGAAGCACCATGCACATGTAGCTGCTTTCCCACATCTTAAGTCCATTGCAGCACATCATAGGAAAGGTGTGAGCCTTGGAAACCCCAGAGAAGATGGAAGCCAGAGGTAAGGCTTTCCCAATGAGGGCAGGACTGAGAAGACTTTCATGTGGTGCAGCAGAAGGCCATGAGAAGCCCAAAGTGACATTAGGAGGCAGAATGCAATGTGGGTTCAGGAGATGGAAGCAGCGTGTGCACTTTGCACCACGAGCCTTAGGAGTCGGTGTGGAGCACCCTGGCATCAGCCTGCTGAGCAGGCCATGCAGTGGGCTAGGGAGTCTAGGACAAGGTGTAGGGCAACTAGAAGCAGATGATACTGACTGAAGGCCAAGCAGGGAACCCAATCAGAAATGCAAAGGTTAAACCTCATGCGGAGACAGAGAGAATGGAGGATTTTTTTTTAATTTATGTTTTTGATACAGGATCTTACTATGCGTCTCAGACTCGTAGTGATCCTCCTGTTTTTAGCCTCCCCAGCACTAGGATTACAGGAATGTGCCACCACTCCAGGACTCAGTGGTGGGCTCAGTGTGCTTGTGGCTGGGCCCGGCGTAGCATGTGGTGCCCAGGATTAAACTCTGGTTCCTGAGCTTGCCTAAGCAGGCACTTAGTCCACTGAGCTATTTGCTGACCCAACAGAGGAAATTGGTGAAAGGAAAGAAGGGCCAGGGATATGATTCGGTGGCACAGCACCTTCCTGGCAAGCTCAAGGTCCTGAGTTCAATTCCTGGCAGTTAGGAGCACCCCCACCCCAAAATCCCAGAGATGTTTTCAGTGGCTCGGTGACTGCCTAACTCTGGGGAGTAATTTCTAGCATTACTTATGGATATTTTATTGTGCAGCAGAAGCTTGTAGGCTAGAGATAAGTGGTTAAAGATGGGGAGATGAGTCGTCCACTGGTGGTAGCAGGGCAGACTGCAATGCAGCCCCAGGTAGGAATAGGACACATGGGACAATGGAGATGTGGAGCTGGAGTAGAAGGAGGTGAAGCACGGCATTGGGTCTGCTGATCTCTGGGTCATGTCTGAACCCTAATTTTCCATGTGAGCACGAGTGGGGTCCTCGTGCAGACAGAAGCCTGTGACTTCCAGAGAAGCAGATTGATTCCTGGCATTGGTTGGGCTCACTTAAGGATATAAACCTACCACACCAAGAGAACGATGAATATTTTCTCACTACTGAGGGACAGAGGAAACAGCTTTTGATACAGATGGCTAGAACTTTGCTGGAAAGAAGGGACCAATAGCAAGCCATAAAGAGCAATGGAGGATGCTTTTCCAATCCAATCTGATATGTGTGGTACTAATGCTTTTCACACATAACATCCCACATAGTTTTCACAATAATCTGATAATGAAGGAACTACCTTTCTAATTTCATGCATGGTGAACGTGGCAAATTAGGACTAGCTAGGGAAGTTCACTGGGTTGCTCCACGTACCACACCTGTATCAGTCAAAGTTCTAAATAGAATCCCTTGTCAGGTTGGTTTCACAGCCCTTGTTGTCTGAACCAGCAACTTGCTATGCCTGTCTGAGGCACTTTTGTTACTGCTTCTCTTGACCATTTATGTTTCTGGAGAATCTGAAGACCATAAGAGGACAAGCACAGAAGCAAGTAGGGGACAGAAAAAGTTCCTCTGTGCACTCGGATGGTCACATACCCCACACAGGGGTCACTGTCTGTAGGCCTGCTTACCATATCTCTTAGGAGGTCCTGAGATGTTAGGGCATGTCCCCAGCAGTGTAAATGGGATGAGAAAGAGCCCAGACATAGTTCCTTCTAAAGAGTGAATCAATCAAGTATTGGCACTGCCTATGAGAATAATGAAGAAGGAATTGTGCAAATATTTGAAGAATTTTAAAGGGGAACAGAGGTTTATCATAGACATTAGAACTAGTTTGACATATGGACAGTTCACTGTAAAAAATAAATCCTAAGAACTGGAGTAGTTCATTGGGGAAATGGGTTGTCTCTACCGAAGTTCCTGTTGGGCATGTTGGCAAGATGATTTCCATTTCAGGTAATAATTTGGAAAGATGGCCTCCAAAGTCCTTTCTAATATTAAAGTTCCAGAGTCTAGCTCTTGAAGGTGGATATATTTTAAGTCCCATCTTCAATAGCTAGATTTTTTACAGAATAAATGCAGGGCAAGTTGGCTCTTGGGAGTTCTCTACAGTGGACCCGTGTGTGTGTGCACCACATTGTCTTCACTCTCTCCTGTTCTTGGGGGGGTCACATTTCTAGTAAAAAAGCCCAAGGTGCTGTTGCTCAGAGAAGCCCTGTTGGTCCACAGGGCAGCAACGTCTGCAGGGATCTACATAGACTGAAGAGGAGATTAAAATAAAAAGGATCAAGAAAGCCTTGCAACTCTTGTGAGATGTGATTTTCAAACTGGAGGCAGGTGTTCCTGCCCTGGAGCAAAAGGAAAAATCGCAGCCTCAGAGGACACAGCCAGCTGGTAGCTGAGAGGCACAGGTACAATCAGTGCCAGTAGCATGGCAGGGAGGGCTGGAGGCTGGAAGTGAGGCCAGGGGTCTACTGTCGTTTGGGTAATGTCTGTGGTTCAGGAAAGCTCCTCTCAACAATCTGTCTCCCCAGCTTCCTAGGAACTCATATCCTTTCCTTAAGCAAAAAGTCTTTCATCATAAATTCAATGCATCAGGCGGGGGAGATGGCTCAGTGGAATAAGCACTTCCCTGGCAAGCGCAAGGGCCTGAGTTAAATCCCCGGTTCTGCAAAAAACAAATAAATAAAATTTTAAAAAAAGTACAGGTATAAAGACACTTAAATTAAAAAAAAAAGTAAATTCAATACATCTACCTCTGGATCCTCATCTAAATGGAGTGAAGCTGAGCTTCCCTGAGTTATATACGCAGAGGAGAAAAGGGGGGGGGGGGAGGGGGAGGATTCTCCCTTCCTGGAAGAAGGCTCCTCTTGGGGAGGGAGAAGGCTGCTGGACTCCAGGAGCAACTGAGACTTCTGAGCACTAATTTTTCTTTTGCAAAGTTTTGCTTCCACTAGAGTCTAGGGGTGGTGGTACTTTCAATTGAAAAGTGTTCTATAGACTTGATATAAAAGGTAGAACCAAAAGTAACACATCATACTTGAGGATTTCTTCTGAAATTATAGTTCAGCAAATTGCCTGGGAGATTGTAGCCAACCTTGCATTTTATGAGAGACTTTTGAGAGGCTGGAGCCCAGAGAGCATATCGGCTGGTCTCAGCAAGGGCTGTGTATTCCTGCGTCTGCTAGCTGGTGCCACTCTGTGCACCTGGCAGAGGCACCTTCTCCCAGGACTGTCTAGTGGCCTCTAAGAACCAGCGACACACCAAGCATGGCTTTGTATCACCCACCAAAGCAAATCTAAAGGCTTCACCCTGCCAACATTCAAGTTTCCTTAAAAAAACAAATATCCTGTAACAAACGTTTTTCATAAAAGTTTTTTTTTTTTTGCTTTTTATATGGCAGACTCACAATTTTACATTGCATAGATGTGAAAGCTCCATGAACTCTAAAAAGTATGATTATATATTTAACTGACTCTCTCAAATGATGATAATTTTGGTTTCCAAATGCATTTGTATATGTTTAAGCCTGCTACGTCTACCTAAAGAACCTCTAAGGCTTTCTGCTAATTCCAATATTGCTACTGTGATTGGTGGAAATCCCAGATGCTCTAATTAGTAGGAACCTTAGCTTCTGTGGTGGAAACCACATACACTGCTCTAATTCTGATTCCAGTATGGACTTTTTTAAAAAAATTATTTTATTTGTGTGTGTGTGTGTGTGTGTGTGTGTGGCCAGCTCAGGGGGAGGGGCTGGCTGGCATGTGGTGCTGGGGGATTGAACCACGGTCCCTGTGCTTTGCTAAGTTTGTTCTAAGTAGGTGCTTTAGACCACTGAGCCATCTCACCAGCCCCTAGACTTTCTTCATTTTGTTTCTCTTCAAGCTGGTTGGCCTTCATCTTTATCAGGAATTACATTTGTTTCCTCTTTTGCTACCCAAGTCATTCCCATTCCACCTGAGGTCCCTTGGTCTCAAAAGCTTACCAAGCTCTTACCTTCCTTTCTGATGGCTTGTTTTTCTCCCTAGAGCAAGCTGTAAAGTTGATCCAAGCAATACTTGACATTTTATTTTACCTGGCACACCCTGGAAATCATGATTAACATTCTCACCTCAGTGGAACCAGGACAGTTCTCACCCAGAACTAGATTTGAACTCATATGTGATGTTTTCTTCAAGTGGAGAGAAATCAGTTAGTCTGATTACTACTTGCCCTTCAGCCATTTTTTTTTCCATAGAGGCATGGGAAGGGTGTAATTTTTCTGATTGGTAAATTCAAAAAGAGCAAACTGGGTACAGGCAACACTACTTTTTTGTTGTTGTTGTTGAGACAGGGTCTCCCTATGCCAGCCTTGTGCTCATTTTTGTAGCCCTCAGACTGGTCTCAAACTTTCAGTGATCCTCCTGTCTTAACCTCCTGAGGGCTGAGATTATAGGTGCATACCACCACGCCAGGGTTTCAGGGCTGGCCTGACATGAGGGCCTGGGAATCGAACACAGGACCTGTGCTTGCCAGGTAGGTACTTATGCCCCTGACCTATCTCCTCAGCCCCCACACTGCTTTTTTGACTGGTGGGGGAAAAAGTTAACTTTAAATTTTTTAAAATTAATTTTATTGAGGAACAAATAGCAATGAGACAGTTTCAAAACAGGTTTGTAGCACAGTTACAATAATTAATACATTGCATATTATTGTCTTCATAGTAGTTATTCATAGTACAAGATGCAGATGTGATATCCTGTCCAAACACTATTAGTACAAATCTTTCTTCTCATTGAATGAAGAGAAAGTAGATGTACATCTATCCTATTTTATATGTAAAGATATATATATATATATATATATATCTTTATACATATATATCTTTAATTGTGTTAACCTTTAATTGTGTTATAACTTTCTATTTTTATTTCTTCTTTTGAGTTCTTCCACTAGGGAGACTATATGATATTTATACATGTGGGTCTGGTTTATTTCACTTATGGGTATATCTTCAAGGGGCATCTTCTTATATATGAAGGTTCCATTTTCGGATAACACACTACTATTATGGACTACTGGACTATATTGGATATCTCTCTCTATATATATCTATATCTATATATCTATATCTATATATATATAACCTTCAATTATATCTCCCTTTTTTGTTTAGTTTTGTCAGAGATGGGTATTCCAATACCATTTAAATATTGTAAGTGTGTGAATTCAGCAAAATAATCTAATATAGTCCAGTAGACAATAATAGTAGCGGGTTATCTGAACTTGAAGCCTTCATATATAAGTGGGTGCTACTTGAAGATATACTCATAAGTGAAATAAACCAGACTCACATATGTAAATATCATATAGTCTCCCTAGTGTAAGAACTCAAAAGAAGAAATACAAATAGAAAGGTATAACACACTTAAAAGTTAACTTTTGACTGTTCTCCAGAAGAAACACTCTCCACTTCAACGGGAAGAGTCCATATATCCGACTGAGGCAGTGTCACATTTCAGGCATTCTGGGCTCTTTTTCTAAGCTATATATTTCAATTTAACCTTTATAAATAATAACAATGACATTTTAGAGTTTAGTGTGCCATTACTTTGTGTTGGTTTCCAAGTTATTCATGGCTCAAGTTATGAGGAAAGGGACGGTATTTATTAGGAAATGCTAAGCCCCCGAAGTGATGGCCTTGGCATAGATGAGCTGAAGCAGAAGATAGCATCCCCGACAGTGCCTGAAAGTGTACCTCTGTGGCTGCTGCTCTTCATTTCATTTTAAGTCCAAAATAGACTCTCAATTCTTCAATGAGATTACTCAGTAAATTTTTTTTAGCTATCTTCCATCTGAGCATTCAAAGATCCAGACCAGAAGAGATGTCTTGGTGGTACCACTGTGAGCATTTAGCTTCTCTTTCTGATAGAAAAAATTGTCTAAAAGTTTTGCCATCTTGGGAGAGCTACTCCTGGAGCTCAGCATGGGCTTGGGTCAGCCGCAGATGCTGGTCACCATCCCATGTGAACACTGCAGCCATTTCTGAATAAAGAGAGACCAGGGGGAAACTGCATGTGACTAAAGAGATAGATTTAGATTAAACATTCCCTGTCTATTGCCTTCCCTGTGCATTTCTAGTGTCTCTAGCATGTGGAGTTATATAATCCCAAGAGAAGTCCAAAGTATCAGAGGTGAGATATTGCTATCAGGTCAATGAAACAATTGCTGGGTTTGGAATTAGAGTCTGGTAACAGGGCAACAGCAACTCTATGAAAAGCTGTAAGTAACTCTCAGAGGATTTAGGTTTTATGTGGATCAAAGAGCAACAGTAGCTAAAGGGGAAATGGCTAAGCTTCCAAGCCTCCTGTCTCTCAAGCAGAGTATTAGATTGAATGACTCAGGCCTGCAGATGTCTTCTCAGCATATGGGTTAGAGCCTTGACACACGTACTCATAAGTAGTTTCTAGTATTGTATGATCTGAAACATCACAATATAAACATCATGAATACTGTAATCACTTACTCCTGATTCATACAGAGAATCCCAGAGGTATAGAGAGATCTTGTACAAGACTAGGGATCATTCTGAGGTGTTTGTATGAGGTATACTTTTATAACCTGAGCCTCTCTAAGTATGTAGATTGGGAAGAACCTCTGCATTGCTTTTTATGTCTACTTGAAGACATTTGCGAGATGGGGAAAGCAGGCAGGGACCCCTCTACTCTTTCAAAAACTCAGTCCTCCTGAGTTCCTGTCTCAGGGTTGCTCAGAGAAGCTGACAGTGTGCTACCATCTGGTGTGGGGGTGGAGGCTGAGTGGTCCATGCTATGGAGGACATGTTTCATAGACTTGAATATTGCAGACAGGAAAGGCTCTCAGAGCTTATCTAGTCCAACTCTAGTTTTGTGTGTGAGTAAGCTGAATGGGACTCAGGCAAAGTGAACTGCTCAGTGTCATTCACTGAACTGATGGAGGCAGGACAGAATCATAGCATCCTGAAGCTACTTAGAAGGTTCTGCATCAGGTGCACTATTTTTCCAGTGTTAAGGCCATAACTTCTATTATTATTCTTATTATCAGGAACTTGTCAACTGGAATTGGTAGTTGAATCAATGTTTTATTTAGTAGAAAAAGTCACTATTTGTGGCTTAAAATGCCATGCTTGTATTATCTGTCAGAGTTTCTGAGTCAAGAGTCTAGGCACAGTGTAGCTAGATCTGTTTCTCAGCATCTTGCAAAGCTGTAAGAAAATGGATGAGTTGCACTCCCTTATGAAACTCAGGGTCTGGTATCAAATTTATTAAGTCATTGGTGGAGTTTAGTTCCTTTTTTTTTTTTTTTTTTTTTTTTGGACTAGGGTCTGTTTTCTTGCTTGTTGTTCACCAGAAACTTCTTTCAATACCTACATCCATGCCGTGTGGGTTTTTCTCGGCATGGTAGCTTATTCTTCATGGCCAGCAGGAGAATTTCTCTTCCATGAGAGTTTCAGTGCCTCTCTTTAAAGATTTTACCTGATTAAGTCAAGCCTACCCAGGATAATTGTTTAATTTATAGTTAGCTGTTTGAAGACCTTAATCACATTTACAAAATCTTCTCATCTTTTCCAAATAATACAACAGAGTGATAAGAGTGACATCCCATCAAATTCAGTTTCTTCATACATTGGGAGAAAGAAGATTATACAAAATATATAAAATCTGAAAGCAGGGAGTTTTAGACCATCATAGAATTCTGCTGATCAGAGGAGTCCAGTATTGCTAAAGGAAGACTTCTCCTTAGGAGGGGAGGCCTGGAGCTGGGAGAAGAGGGATGACACAGTGGTTTCCCCTTTTCATCATCCTGTAAATTACTCAAGGGTACACCATTCATGCTTTTTTTATTTACATTTTGATGCATAATACTTAATCTACCACATCATGAGAGCCATGTTTTGCTACAGAATTATAGAGAAGGCTCTTTATTCTGTTTATTTATTTATTTGGATTTTTCTTTTAAGGAAGGGTCTACAGGGTGTTCAGGGTCTCACTACTAGATCAGACTCATAGTGATCTGCCTATTTACAGCCTCCCAAGAACTGGGATTACAGGGGCGTGCTACCACGCCCAGTCTCAGTTGCCATCTCAGCACACCCTGGGGATGGGGCTGGCACAGCAGGCCTGGGGATCAAATCCCTGGCCTCTGTGCCTGCTTGCAGGTGCTTTAATCCACTGAGCTATTTAACCAACCCCTTTTTCTTTTTTTTTTTTTAAATCTAAGAAGTACTATCTAACTTTAACCATAGGTTAGAGTTTTCTTTGTCTCCATTTAAGTCAGTATCAAGAATTTTTAATTTTTTCTTTGCTTTGTTTATTTTTTTTTTGTGGTATTGGGGATTGAACTTGGGACCTTGTATTTGTCAGGCAGGCACTTGTGACACTGAGCTGTCTCCTTGGTTTTATTATAGAATAATATATATGTGCTCAAAGAAAGTAATATGAGCAAAATCTCAGAGATTTGATAAAGCATTTTGAGTTTCAGGAACTACATCACAGTCAGCTTCAGCAGAAAAGGAGAGATTGAGAAGCTGCTCTGGCAAGTGAGTCCATGTTATTGCCAGCGGATCAGGAAACTGAGCTTTCAGGCCGGGCTGCTGCTGCCCATCACTCCCAGGGCTGCCTCTTGGATGCATTCTCCAAAAATGCTTCGGTAGGTGGCCCCTGGGGTTACAATGCTGGTCCAGTTGACTGCTGGATGGTCATTCTATTCTCTCACATCCCATATTCCATTGCGTCTGCTATATCCTGAGACATTATGACTTAATAAAGAAAAAAAATTCAAGTACTGTTGTTTTAAAAACCCTTTCTAGACTCCTTGAAGAGAGTTAGAATTATGGCGACTATTCTTTCAGATCACAATGAGTGTCAAGCAAGAGGAGGAAGGAAAATTGCTCAACTCAGACCCCACAGCTAAAGGTAAAAATTGCCTAGCTTCTTTGAAAACTTAGTTTGAAAGCTCTTCTACTATTTGGCTCAGCTCAAGGGACAGGAGCTTTGTTAGAGAATACAATGACAACTCTGGAAAATAGCAGCCTCCATGGCTTTCTGACTCAGGGATCTTAGATGTAGGAGGGGAAACAGATTTGTGAAAGGCTACCTTATTTGGAAAAAACCTTGATTTAAGTAAAAAAGAAAAACCCTGAGCTTTGTAAGTTTGGAAGTGAATAGAAATAGATATTCCTTGGCAGACCTACCTGGTGCTTGTGCTTAGATAACTGAGGTAGGAGTAAATTGCACACTTTTCCTATATAAGGCTGAAAGTATCTAATTCCAATGGAGTTTTAGCTTAACAATTTACCTTATTTTCTTCTACATCCCTTATTTCAGGTTATTCTCTTTTCTAGTGATAGTACAAAAATAAAACTATAAGCAGTATACTTCATTAAAAACAGCAGTGAAACTTGGATAACTACAACTACCTCTACTATTTTGGAAACTTACCAAATATAGTGGCTTTGTTTCGTGAATCTATGGCATAATAGAGTAACCTTGACAAATTGAATGATTATAGATCCTTTCCAGAGTAAAGATTATGTCCACTCCACCTAAGAAATATAATCTAACGATTTTCTCTTTTCCTGTGTTTTGTACGGGAGATAACGTTTGAGCTAATGGAGTAGGGGAAAATCAATTTCCCTTTAAATATCTAGGGCTGAGACTCTCTGATAGACTAGAAATTTTTCATACAGTGTTCCTGAAGTTTGTGCAAAAGGATGTCCTGAGTTGTTCATTGAAAATGCAAAAGAGTTTGTGAAAGAATTCACATTTTAAGTGAACTTTGAATCAGGAGATCCACACTTGGAGAAATATGACTGATAACATAGGTTAGGGGAACAGGGGCCATTTTTTTGTTGTGGTGGTGCTAGGGATTAAACTCATGGCCTTTTTATACATGAGGCCAGTGCTCACTTAACCTTCATTTTTTCCATCAAAGATAGCTGATTCTGTGGTTTTTGAAAGGTCCACTTACTTGAAGAACACTGCTCCTTCTCAGGATTCTAAGCATTTTATTATTTTATTTATTCCTTAGGTTAGCGCTAGAAGTAAGGAACCTGCTGATATTTTTAGCTTATTCTAAAGATCACCTTTTTTTCCTGGTAGATCCAAACATGCCCAGGGCAATACGTTTAGAAAGTGCTTTCCTTATTCTCCTACCGTTTTTATCAAATTATCTGCATTCCCTGAATCAGGGACTCCAGAAACCCATAAACTGAAGTTGAACGCTATCCTTCCTATAAAGTCAAATGAAAAGCTCCTAAAGCCCTACCTGCCACTGTGAACAACTCTGTTTGAAAAAAGGAAATCATTACTTTTCAAGGAAGCTCAGTGGTGCATGGGGGGGCCGGTGGACTCTACCCTCCCTTTTGGAAGTCTGACCCACTGTTTGGGCTTCAGTTGACCTGTGTGGGAGCTCCCAGTCCATTGCTCTGGTGCTGACTTTTTTCTCAGCTTGATCCCATGCTACCCTTTGGCTCCTGGTCAAGTCCACTGGCCAGTGGGAAGCTCCAAAACAGGAAAACAAATTTGCTGTCTTCTCTCACTCAGGCTAGTTGCCCCTTTTCTCCACTTCAGTTACTCATTCTCAACTCACAGCCCAGAAAATATGAAGTCATTTTATTTCTCATTCTTTAATTCTACAATCAGTCATAAAATTCTATCGTCTATAGGATCTTTTGTTTTAATGTTTATTTTTCCCCCCATTGCAACATGTTAACCCAAGCTCTTAACATCACAAGTGAAATGTCATAAGCAGCCCTGCACATCAATTTCTTTTTACTAATGGCTTGTCTGGCATGCACGCACAAACCTACACGTGATCGATGGAGAGACCTAGATATTATTTAGCTCTTGGGAAAACTAATCTCTCCTGAGATTTTGATAGATTTAAAAATATTTGGATTCCAAAAATTCCACCTACTTACTGTTGAAAACACAGTACATATTTCTGCGTCAGGTAAAGTTTCCTTTTCAGCAGCTCTAGTTGCAGGTACTTTAGCCCTTAGGGAACTTCAGGGAAAAACAGCCCTCCTGTTTGTGCAAACCTAACACCCCCTCTCTGCAGTCCCACAGTGGTCCCTATGCAAAATCAGGTCCTACAGACCTCCAGCAGGAGAGAAGAGCGAAGCGGACAGTCTAGACTGTCCTGGCAGGGTCTGTAAAGGCACGTGGTCATGGCATGGGGTGTCAAGGGCACATGTATCCTGCAGTCACTGCATAATCTCTAACACAGGAGCTCAGATGTTAGTTGAGATTCCTGTATGTGTTGAGATTTGCTTTGAATTGCCTCGAATCTCCCAGTGGTGTGGACAGTGAAAGCACAAAGCAGCCCCGAGTTTCCGTTATACCTCAAGGGGCATGCCTTTCTGGCCTTCACCCTCAGGGTCCATGTAGTCTCTGTACTACTCTACCAGAACTTCATTCCCTTCTCCAGCATCATCCCTCAAGCTCACACTGCATGAGTGAGTTGAGTTGATTAGACTTGAAGGAAAGTTTTGCATTGTTTTGGGGCACTGGTGTAGCTAACTGCAGTCACACTGAGTCTCCATATACTTCTCCCCTGCCTCCTTTGCCTACTGTTGTCTGCCTTCTATGATTGCCTTCAGAAGCTCCAAGTTCTTTCTTGCAGTTTTCCCTCTTCCTTTACGCCTCAGTGTCAGATAACCTTCAGTTTTTGGATTAGACAGGGAGAGGGAGAAGATATTGGGAGAGGGTGAGAGAACCTCCAGCTCTAAACTCTCAACATTTTTTTTAAAGTTCTGTTGTTATATATGTGTACCAACTCCACGGAAGGAATGTAAACATGATCTACTGTAAACATGTACTGATGGAAAATTCTATGTTTTTGGTTAACTATTAAAATTAAAACATTTTAGGCTAGGGAGATAGCTCGGCAGCTTAAGCACCCCTGCCTGGCAAGTGCCAGGTCCTGAATTTGACTTCCCATACTGAAAAAAAAAATCAAAACATTTTGTTTATTTTGGTACATGCATATATCATATATGAAGAAGAATATACATATTACATAAAACACGTGTGTAGGAAGGAAATATTTGAAATAGAAAAATAAAACTGTCTGTGGCTGTTTTTTGCACATGTACACAGAATATACATCAAAATGTTAATCTGAATGGGATTATAGGTGATGTTTTATGCTCATTCTGATGCTTTATTATAATTTTAACATGTGTCTATAGGGATTTACTATGTAGATTGGACTTGTAGTGATTCTCCTGTTTTCAGCCTCCCAAGTGCTGGGATTACAGTCACGTGCCACCATGCCTAGTCTCAATCGCCTTCTCATTGTCAGTGTGCCCCGTGGGTGGGACCAGCATGGCACATTGGGATCGAACCTGGGCCATTGCACTCTGCCTAAGCAGGCACTTTAGTCTGCTGAGCTATCAGGCTGGCCCAAAGTCTTTTTTTTTTTTTTTTTTTTTTTTTTTTTGTACTCGGGATTGAACTCAGGACCTTGTGCTTGCCAGGCAAGTGCTTATTCTACTGAGCTATCTCCCCACCTCCCTGTGTTATAATATAAAAGCAATGCATTATCCCAAAGCTTGCATGCTATCAAGAGTCCACTGTCCCAGGTAGGCCAAATGTGAAGCATAAGGGCCAGTGAGATAGCTCAGCAGACTAAAACACCTGCTTTGGCAAGCACAGGGACCAGAGTTCAATCCCTTGTCTTGCATGTCACTCCAGCCCTGCCGTTGGGATGCAATGAGCCTGCAAATGAGTCAAGGTGTGGTGGCATATACCTGTAATCCTGGTGCTGAGGAGACTGAAAACAGGAGGATCACTACTAGTCCAAGCTGTGTAGTGAGACCCTGTACCAAATATGTAAAGGAAAAAATGTGAGGCATAAGCTTTGCCTTGTTGCTTGTGACTAGGGGATCTTTTGTTCTCTCTGAGTTATTTGGGCTAGAAAGTTGAACATTAAAAGTATGCCCATGGAAATCCTTGGAGAGCTTGGCAAAGCTCTCTCCATGTTGTGGTGGTAATTACTTTGATTTCACACGAGTTTATACATGATATCTATACTTTACCTAATTAGGTACAGCAGCGTGCACCAGTAGTTCTAGGTGCTTGGGAGGCTGAGACAGGAGGATCACTTGAGCTCAGAAATTCAAAGCCAGATTGAACAACACTGTGATATCCCATCTCAAAAAAAGAAAGAAAATAAACGCATGACTTATAATTTTCTAGAAAGCTAAGAAATATGCCACTTCAGGAGCTTGAGAATGCAAAACATCTTTTACACTATTTTAAAATATGAATATCTTTAATTTCCATCAAGTGACAGGTGGGTAGAACAGAATGGGCTCTTGTATATTTCGAATGAGTTGCAGATTTTGAATGAGTTGACTGAGAATGATCCTTGAGTTGAAAACTTTTCCTTTAGGAAAGGTATATTAAAACTTGCTTTACTGTAGCCAATATTAAATGTACTTTTGTGTGTCACTGATGAAGTTGATGCTATTTATCAACCAGAAGCAGGCCCATGGAGTTATTTCTGCACAGCGAGACAAGGATTTTGAAAATGTGCTTTAATACTCCTCGTGTAGCTCTTTGTGTCAGGAAGGAACTCATTTTCAAGATAGTCATCCAGTCAGGGAAAGTGTTCAGCATAAGATTTGAGTTCAGACATGTAGGAATCTGAATTTTAAGATATTATTACGTACTTGCTTGTCACAATTGGAAGAGCCTCGGTTTTCTTTCCTAAAAATGGGACAACAATACTTACCTATTGATTAGCTAGTAGAATTAAATAGGACAGTATATATCCACAAAGGCGTCCTGAATCTATGAATGTTAATTCTCTCTCCTGCAGAACAGCAGATGTAGAAATTTGTCCTTAAGAGCTGGTTCTGTGAGAATAACCCCAAACAACTGGTCCAATTCAGCCATTTAGTCACCAATAATGATACATGAAATTCCTACGTTGTGGCATTCTGGTCATGTTGTTGTCTTATGTCATATGATAGATGCTTAATGTGGTGTCATGTAATGTGACAGTTTTTACGAGGCAGCTCTCCTACAACTGAAGGGAAAGCGAACGGTTTGTGCATCACGAAAAATCACTTTTTAGATCATCACTTTCCTCCTCTGATACAGATGCAAGGAGGTGACCATACTTCACAGTGTCAGCTATTCAAATAAGCCTGGATCACTGACATGACACCTAACTGGTTGAATAGAAATACTCACAGGCACCTAGAAATGATACCATCAGGAATCCACAAGACACATTTCACATGATTCCAATTTTTTCTTTTCCATTTTCCCTCCCATCTCAGAATTTAGGCTCTGAAGATGAGGTATCTCGTTATGTAGGAGACCAAAAGAGAGGGGTCAAGGTTCCCAGCTTTCGACTATCTCGTGGACAGCAGTCTCAACGTGAGCAGACTAGGTTTTCTCACCCAAAAGGAGAGACCCACAGGCAACAATGCGACACAAGTTATGATGCTGCTATGGCAAAACCAGTAGGTGGCACTGCTGCGCTGCATGTCACTTCTGAGACCCTCAAACACGCACAAAGAAGAAGGTTACATTTCAAATGGGGAAGTATTTTAATTATGCTGGTACAAGAGTCTGCAAAAAAGAGTGGCCCTTATTGCATCGGTCAGGAGTCAGCTCCTCTGGAAGGGGCTTAGATCATTTGACCTTGGAAACAGAAGGCTTAGCTCCACCAAAGAGACTGGAGATCAGAGAAAGATTTGCAAAGAGCAGGGCTTTCAATTCCCCCATAGAGAAATAAGGTTAGTGGTCTGGAGACAGCAAGCGAAAAACAGCACAACTAAAGATATTAGCCCTGGAGAGCCCTGAGGTTAATGTGGATGATAAGAGCCACAAAACCCTACTACATACTAATTTGGTTTGTTAACTTATTATATCCTTGAGAGAATATTTTTTCTCCCTTGGACTGAATGAAGAATTCTCTTGAGTAACAGAGTTTTTGTACAGGAGATTAAGTAGCGGAGAAAATTACAGCCCTGCATTTGTGCTGTCTGACTTAAGGTGGTGTCAGCATTCCTATTTTAAGCCATTATTGTCAAGGATTTGAGTTTGCCTGGAACATACAGATTTGGGCCTGGTATCATACAGATACCTGGAACATATAGCTTTGGGCAAGACGTGTGGTCTGGGTGAGCTCACGTGACAACCAAAATGCCCCAGGAGAGACAGGTCACTGGAGTTGACTCACTTGCATTCTTTGACAAAAGCAGGCAGCAGATGTAAGTTAAAGGTCCACGGACAAAACACGTAATTAGCTTAAAAGTGCTGCAAGATGATTCGTAGTGCAGAGACTCAGTGCTCTTGCATCACAACTGAATTGACAGAACTCACTCTTGCTAGCTGTTAGTGCTTCCTTGGGCCCAGGGCTGCGAGCCAAGACAGGCCTTCTTGCAAAAAGAATGGTCCTAAAGGCTGGCTGGGTTATAAATACGTATTTTCAAAGTTGGTTAACATGTGGAGATGCGCATTACTGTGAAAGGCTGGCTTGGCTTATATGATGAGAATAAAAATCTCCGAGAACACTCAGGGGCTCTAGGATTTGCTACATGTGCTCCTTGAAGTCATAGGGAGGGCACTCTGCAGAGGGCTCGTGTGCTCCAGGCACTATATTGTATTCTAGTGAGGACTCCCACAATAGTCTGTGTGTAACAGAAATGATTATTCCTATTTTATTTATTTTTATTATTAAAAATATTTTTATTTATTTGGTACAGGGTCTCCCTACACAGCTCTGACTCATAGTGATCTTCCTGTCTCAGCCTCCCCAGCATTGGGATCACAGGCATACACCACCATGCCCAGTTTCCATGGCTGGCACAGTGTGCCCAGCGTTCTGGGGATGGCACAGCATGTGGCACTGGGGATTGCATGTGGGTCCTTGTGCTTGCTATCTCCCCAGCCCCAGATTGTTCCTGTTTTAGAGATAAGCAAGTGGAGGTTTCTCCAGGTAAAGCATGTCTAGCAGGGTACTGAGTAGGCAAATGCCGGAAATATGAACTCAAATGTAGTCAGCCGAAAGTCCATGATGTTTCCACATCAGTAGCTCATCCGTCTCTTCCTTAGAAAGCATTTCATTTCCTTTCAATTCATATTAGGTTTTGACAAGGCTACTTAAGTTCAGTTTTCTCATCTGTAGAATGTGGATAAGGTTATCTGCTTCTTGAAGTTGAGAAAGTGACTTAGCATGGTGCTCAGCACACAGCAAGCATGCCAAGGATGCTGCCACCATTATTCATTGTTGCTGTGACGTTTGGCACAAAATGGAAAACAAAGCCATGGTGACCGTGAGCCTTCATTGCAATGATGCCTTTCAGCTTGGAAGGAAATCATGCCACAGAAGTGTTAGTTCCCTCAATTTGTTCAGATTCATGAGGTGCAAGAGTAGAATGCATACATTGATTTTCCAGCCAATAAGTAGACAAAGACCAAGAAAGAAAACAGGCATGGAAAATTGCATGTCAATACTTAGAGAAACAAGGTGATTGCAGTAATTGAGTGGAACCAAAAGAAGTCACATGTGTGATTATCAGCTACTCCTAGGGTTTCAGTGCTGGTTCTCCCTTCATGGTCTTGAACTGACTAGTTAGGATTGTAAAGGTATAATACTTTCATCTCAGGTCCAGTTTTAGGTGGGTTATTACATATATGTAGTAAAGTGCTTTCAAGAAATGAAAACTATACCAAGTTTTTTGACAAGAAGTGCATCTGCAGCAGTGGTTCAGTCTTCCACCAGGCCCAACCAATAGCTTCTGTGGGTGTCATGATGCCAGGAGGTCCCCTAGGGTCTTTGTGCTGTGGAGGTCATGGTGCTGCTTTGGGGACAGAGTTCCCTTCTTGAAGATTAGGTTGACAATGTGCAGGTGGCATTTGGTAGGAAGGACAGGGAAGCTGAACAGAGAAGAGAAGGGCCAGGGCAGAATAAGAATGCAGAAGAGCAGGGAAAATACATGCTCAGAAATTGAGGTGGAGAAGGCAAAACAGCCCAGAGAAGAGTCCACCCAGGTCTTCAGTCTTAGACAAGTATTGAGTCAGAATTTTTTACACAGTACTTTCAATCTCACATGTACTATAGCTACACCAACACACACACACACACACACACACACACACACACACACACACACCTTAATCCTTAAAGAGAAAGATTCCTGGAAAAGAAACTTCTGAAGAACTGACTCAGCCATTGGTCATGTAGCTGGAAAAAAGCAGAGCAAAAACCTCTCCCCAAACTTTCATTTTTTCTAACTAGGTCAATGCTGAATTTTCACTGCAGTGCTAGATGTTGACAGCAGTCCCGTTCTCTGAAGTTGATTATAAGCACAAAAATGGACAAAATTGACTCCATAAAGCCCCTTGAATGGAGACTTATACATAATAAATGCTCAGAAAATGCTAGTTTATCTTCACCCCTTCATTAAGCAGTCAGAATGTGTGTAGCCTAATGCCTTCCAGTCAATTACCAAGCCAGG
>NW_004524675.1:4014012-4028554 GCF_000260255.1 Octodon degus | reverse complement strand
TATGAGAAAAACTTTAATTTTATGAAATAGCCTCTAAGAGACTCTGAGAGGTTGGTGAGAATCGAGTTCTCAGTTTCATTACAAATATAAACAATAGAAAGTGCTGGACAAGCCTGGGTAATCAATTACAGGTGACTGTCAGGAGTCGATTTACTGGGAAGCAATCTAGAGGCACAGAGATATTGAAGCACAGTGTGAATCTCGTTGTTTCTTAATGGTTCTGGCCCTCTGGGTTTAGGCAGGCGTGTAGGATGTAGGCTTCTTTAAACTATGTTATTCTACATTATTCGATCTCTGGAGGGATTTCAATTCATATCCACAAGCTCCTCTGCATTACTGTGCAGGTTGTCACTAGTAGAAAGTGTGTTTTAGGAGGGGACAGAGCTGAGATGTGGCATACGGCATCAACTCCTGCCCAGTGCAAAGGAACCACACAGACGCGAAGTAGAGAACTGAGCAAATTAACAGCAGCTTAATAATAAGGCTGATGAGATGGAGTTTAAAATTGCTTCCACAATTAAAGAGCCAAGGACATCTATATGTTTAGGTCTCGATGAACATACACCAAACAGTGATGAAGGTTCTTTGTTTTACTAAAAGTAAGAAAAGGGAGGGTTATAAAATGGCCTAATCAGATGCGTACTTTGTTGCACTTGGCCTGCAGCAGTCTATTTATAGAATCTCCAGGTAGCATCATTGTTTTCTTAGCAGATTCAAGCATATTTTGGCATATTATTTGACATAGAGGAAAAGCCATCCATTTTTCCACCGAGGGGCTCTGTGTCTTGCATTCAATAGTTACTTGCTGTTCTGTGGCTTCCGTAGCTTCATTTTACAGTAGAAAATTGGGGCAAACACAGACATTGGGGCAACCAGCAAGTAGCAAAGTTTCTAGTGATGTGCTTGCCTCTGGATTATGTGTTACCATCAGGCTTAGTAGCACCTTTTGTTCTCAGGGACTAGTGACTCTTGCAGGGTTGCCAACCACGTTTGAGCACAGCACTGGTGTCCAGCACCCACCACAGGCAATTTGAATCACAGTCCTGGCTAGGGCTCCCTCTCTTTTCACTGCTCACAATCTCTATTAACACAGAGTTCCTTTGAATTGATGCATTTAACTTTTAGAAATAAAATAAACATCAAATCAGCCACTTCATAAGGAAGTCAGGTCTGTCTTCTTGGGCTATAAGATGTCAACTGGAAGTGTTCTTTCTTTACTTATGAGTCTGAGGGGGCGAGGCCTCTTTGCAGACACCTTCCCGGGTAATGGCCACCCGGCAGCAGCATGAAAAGCATCTTCATTTCTGACATGTCATCAGAGGGGCTTTAGACTCCTGGCAAAGTTGTGTAACCAACTTTTTAATTGGTAATGAGAACAGGAAGAAGCCACAATTCCTTTCTTCTGTGTGCTACATCTTTTCCTTTCTTGGCCTGTTTCCTCTTACTCCTCTGTGCCTTTTTGTCGGGGGCTCTTACGCTGGAGTCTTCCCATGAGCTTAATGAGCTCCACAGAACTTCCCATTCCCAGGGAATGCATGCAAATTTGAATGTGTACTTCCGCATGTTTCTGAAAATAGGTTCTGTGGCTTTAATCTGCTTCTCAGAGGTCACGTTGCCTATGGAAAAGTTACATTGCATGGCTCCACAGCTTTCCCTGGGAAGAGCAGATTGTTTCTGGTGTGCCTTGGGTCTTTGGTATTCTTTTGTCTTTATTCTATATTCCATTTGACTTTTAGATTTCAATAGTATAGTAGGATAGAAAGGGTGACTTTTTGTTACCTACCTTATAAATTCTGGACTCCAAGAACATGGGAAACTGTATGAAGAGTAACTATATTGTCATTACTTTCTTAGAGAATATGTTGCATATTGTTTACTAATATGTCAATTTGTGATTAGCATTTATGAAATTATTATTTTTAATTGGGTACAACTTTTAGAAATTGGAAATCCCCACATTAAAACTCCCTATAAACATTTGAGTAAACATAGCAAAGCTGAACTAATTTCCTTGCCTCAAAACACAGGCCAGACCTAAGTTTGCTCCTCGGCAAGCTGGTCCCCACCTGTCCTGTTCTCCCTTACACCAAGGCCAACGCAGTCTTGTTATTGTTATTATTTTAAATGATTGAACTCTTTATTATTTTTTTATGTAGTTAGTACAGGGTCTCTAGGGCCTCACTACACAGATTGGACTTGTAGTGATCCTTCTGTTTTCAGCCTCCCAAGCACTGGGAGTACAGGCTCATGCCACTATGCCCAGTCTCAATCGCTATCTCAGTGCACCCCGGGGGCGGGGCTGGCATGGCAGGCTGGGGATCAAACCCTGGTCCCTGAATCTGCCTAAGCAGGTGCTTTAATCTGCTGAGCTATCTGGCTGGCATTTATTATTGTACTTAAACTTTTTTTTCTCTTTGAGTGAGAAATAGCCTTGAGTACATATAGTCATCATTTGCATGCCCTCTCCTGTGAGCATTTAAACTTAGGAGTCCTGTTCTAGAGAGATGAAGCAGAGGAAATGACAAAATGGTGATCAGGCTCTAGAGGCTCACGCAGGTGCACCTTTCCAGGTGAGCCCTTCAGCCACTAGCCTCCCTGCATGCTGGCTGGAAGCAGCTCACCCTCTTCACTTACATCTCTGGCTTCTGGGAAGTCACCGCCATGGCTATCCACTCCTGAGGATCTGCACCCTGCAGCACACAGCAAGTGGCTGGTTCACCCAGGAGGCAAAGGTGCGAAGAGCTCTGCTGCACAGTTTTGGTCCCAGAGTCTCCAGTGTGGTCAGAGTAAAACAGAGACTCCAGCAAAGAAGGCAGCAGTGTGCCCAGCAACTGTTGTGCCCTGTGTCCTCACTTCCTATCTCCTGAGGCGTGTGCCCAATCCATCAGCTGTGTGGGAATTCCACCTTGAGCTCTTTGGGGAAATCCAACAGGTGCTGTCTACTCATATGAGACCCTAACGACAATTACAATCTTGTGGTCAACCAGTTCCAGTTCCATAACAGAACTAGTGAAAACCAGAATTGGACATAGAATACCCTAAAATTCTTACACACTTTTTTGACTAGAATTACTGCTACTCTAGAGATGCCAAAAAAATTTTACTTCTCATCTTACTACTTTTAGATTGGTATTACCTACTTAGAGTAGGCTCAAGCAAAAAGAATACTGTGAATAATTTGCGCTGTCCTGTGCTCAGGCTGGGAGCCTGTATGTCTCTCCTGTCCTATTCCTTGCTACCATCTCAGAATGAGTCCCTTTCTTTCCAAAAGTATGTCCTTGCTGAGAGTGACTACTAGATGATCTTTCTTTAACCTTATACAGCAAATTGTAATAATCTACATTATTAGATTACTCAAAATACTTAGGAGTTATTGTATAGCTGACATACATATCTAAATTGCACAATCCAGCAAGCTTTTACATGGCTGTCACAGTAATGCTGCACCACTCTCATGCTAATAAACGTATCTGTGGCCTTCAAAAATTATCTCATACCTTTGGATGTGGTGGTTACATCTTTAATTCCAGTTACTTGGGAGGCAGGCATAGGAAGATCAGAAGTTCAAGGCCATCTTGGCCAATTTAACAAGACTCTGTCTCAAAATAGAATTTATTTTTTACATGTATTTACTATAGGTTCTACAGGGTCTCACTACACACATCACATTTGTAGTGATCCTTCCTGTTTTTCAGCATCCCAAGTGCTGGGATTACAGATGTGCACCCCATGCCCAGTCTCAATTGCTGTCTCAGGGCACCCTGGGGACAGGGCTGGCATGGCACTCTGCGGATTGAACCCCCTGCCCCTGGTCCACTGAGCTATATGGCCAACCCTTCAAAATAGAAAATTTTAAAAAGGTGGGGTAGTTTGGCATTCTTTAGGTTCAGTCTCCAGGACACCCTCCCCCTACCACATGCACACACACAAATTTCTTTAAGCCCTTTGGAATCCTTCCCTCCAGTCCTTCCTTAACCCTGGCCACCTTTGACCTCCCCAAACAATCACTCATCTCCTTCCTGTCACTATAGACTTGTTTGAAAATTTTAAGGTTTTGAATAACTAAAACCATTATTTACTTATTTATTGCAAGATCTCACTGCACAGCTCCACTCATAGTGATCCTCCTGTTTTCAGCCTCCCCATTGTTGGGATTACAGGCGTGTGACACCATGCCTGGACCCTGTGACTGGCTCAGCATGCTTGTGGGCAGGGCCAGCATGGCATGTGGTGCCAGGGATTGAACTGCAGTCCCTGCACTTGCCTAAGCTTGCCTAAGCAGGCATTCTATTCTGCTGAGTTATCTCACCAGCCCCCTGTTCTCTTTTTTAAAGTTTGGCTTCCCTCACTTTTTTCAATAGCTTTGAGATTTATCTGTGTTGTATATATCAAAAGTTCACTTTTATTGCAGAGTAATATTCTATTATGTGACTATGTCACCATTTGTTTATGCATTCCCCTTATTAATGGACATTTGTATTATTTTCATCTTTTGGCTACTTTTTTAATAAACAAAATATATGTATTGAGGGAAAGAAAGCTCCTGTCTGAGAGAGAGACAGGAGGGTGGCCCAAGCAGCTTGTCCCCAATGTTTTCGCTATTATAAATAAATCTGCTGGGAATATTTGTGCTCAAATTAGGAGAATGAGATGATAAACTAGAGAGGAGGAAAAAAATAATTGCAAAGCATATATTTAAAAGAACTTGTATACAGAATATATACAGAATCCATACACTTCAATAATGGGCAAAAAAACTACCCAGTAAAGAAATGAGAAAAAGAATTGAGCACACCTCACAAAAGAGAATATGGAATGTGGGCATTATCAAATATGCTCATGAAAAGTTGCACAATAACATTGGTCAACAAAGAAAATTAAAACCCAAATTAAATATCACTGCATAACTATTTTAGGAATTTTGGAAGTTTTTGAAAGTTTGAACATAACATCTACCATGTGAGTCATATATTCCATTTCTAGGTATTTGTTTACACTGAATTATATTATTTGTTTCTTTACTAGGGTACTAGTGCAACTGCCTTGACTTTAGAGATACCTTTTTTTTTTTTTTTTTTGTATTTTAGGACACGGTCAACAGGGCCTACAAGGTCTCACTACATAGATCAGGCTCATAGTGATTCTCCTGTTTTCAGCTTCCCAAGCACTGGGATTATACAGGCATGCGCCACCAGGTCCAGTTTCAATCGTCATCTCAGGGCACCCTGGGGGAGAGGCCAGCACGGCATGCCAGGAATCAAACCCCAGCCGATGTACTCTGCCTCAGAAGGCGCTTTAGTTCACTGAGCTATCTGGCTGGCCCTTTGGAGATACTTTTTAAAATATATATTGTTTTATTTTTTCCTTTATAAATATAGATGCTGTTAGTGCTAAAGCAAAGTAAACTGAAGACCACTGCTTAGAGCTGTATTTGTGCCTGGAACTCTTACATGAGCAAATTAACATGTAGAAGCAGTCCTTATATCTGACTAGTTCTGATCTAAGTCACTCACCCATGACCAGCCTGATTGGTTCTATAGTTAGAGACCTCACATCCAGTCGTATCCAAATAAGGCAAACGCCCCAATGAAGCCAGTCAGGTAATTTCTTCACTTCCCTAGTCTGCAAAGCTCACTGCTTGACCACTGGAGTGGCATTCTCTAAGTCTCCTCTAGTTTGAGTGTTGCCCAATTCAATAATTAATCTTTTTTTTAAAAATTGTTTTTAATTTTATTTGTGTGTGTGTGTGGCCAGCTCAGTCCACCAGGGGGCGGGGCTGGCTGGCATGTGGTGCTGGGGGATTGAATCATGGTCCCTGTGCTTTTTTTTTTTTTGCTAAGCTTGTTCTAAGTAGGTGCTTTAGACCACTGAGCCATCTCACCAGCCCCAATAATTAATCTTTTTCATATAAATTTTATTAGGTTTATTTCATCTAAAGTTTTTTGTTTTATTATAGCATCTTCTCATTCTTGGAACCTGAGTGCTGCTTGGCAAATGTAATGCCATGTGTAAAGGCTGGGCAATAGAGAGTAGTCTTGAATCTGGGTGTCTTTGGAGGATTATAATTCTCAGAAACAAAGGCAGAAGGATGGAAGCAGGACCCATCAGGCTTTTCCATAATTTTCTTTGTGTTTCTGAAAATAGATTTTTCTAGGGTCCCACTTGGAGTGGCCAGTGCCCACTATCTACCCTTGTACTTTTCAAACACTAACAGGCCCATTACCTCCCCACGGGTACTTTTACCTCCTTCTCTACATAATTTCATAGTTAACTAATAACATGAGAATGTGAGTTATTTAAGAGTAGAATTCAGTGATGATTTATTTTTGTGTACCCCACAGGCTTTCAGCGATCAATTTGTATGTATATTGGCTTAACTAAATATGGTGATTGGATTAACTAATATAGCTTGGCATGCTAGACATAATCTTTTGCTCTGTGAGTAAAGGGAGCTATAAAAGAAATAAACAATTATACTGTCTTTATTCAATTTAACAAAATGTTGATCTTATTTCTGAAACTGAAAATTCCAGAACTGAAAGTGTTAAAAAATACAAAAGTTATTTTCTCTGACAGATCTTATCGATGCATATTATTGAATAGGCAGAAAAAATGAAAAATGCACCACCATTAGGTAAGTAAATGTGGTGTAACAACTTTTTGGAAGACAATTTGTTAATTTAAAATTTTCTTTGCTTAAATCTGGAGTCTTTATTTCTGAAAAATCATCCTACAGAAAATTTTAAAAGGCCTGTTAGACTTTCTTCTATGCAGTTTTTAATTATGAGTATATAACGGCCATAATTTTGTTATGCACTTTCTTTATACTTGACATTTGATGAATATGATAATCATGTACTTGCTTCCAATTTTTTATGCATCATTTTATATGGTATTGAGAAGGGTTACCATGGAATGGTGGCACAATGCTCTTAGCATTGGTGATTTAGTTTCTTTCCACGGAAAGGGAGTGGGTCGTTAATATTGCATGGCTTATTCTCAGAATATAAAGCTTTTTCTCCACTTATTAATTATTTCTTTATTTATAGGTAGTATTTAATTGCTTCTTAGAAGGGTTTCCAAAATAATTATTCCATTTATTGTACCCCTAGAAATGCACGAGTATTTTAAAGCAAATTTAATTGCTTTCAAATGTTCCTTTGATTCTGTCAGTTACATGATTGGGTGAAGACATGGGCAGAAGTGTAGACTGTTTATTCTGTCGCTGACGCCAGCTAAAGATCATCTTCTTGCTATGTGCATCTTATTTTCACTGTTCGCTTATTAAATAAAGCAAAAATTTAAATATAGCAGAAGACTAATAATTCCTTGCTACAGTTGAAATTCTGCAGAAGTTAGAAGCTCTGATTAAGGATCAAAAGAACCTTGCAGTTCTGTGCTCTAATTTTTGCATTAAAGCTTTCATTTGGCACTGAAACATTCTTAATGATATGAAAGTATGACAAGCAATATTCTGATTACTTTATTTTCCCTGCTTTATGCCTTTCTTGCTGCTTACAACGCTGCTACCCACTCTCCTGAGAAGTGGAAATGAAGGGATTTGGTGTCCATTTTCTCCATCAAGCACAGCCATCAAGTTCCTAAGGCAAAACTTGCCCTTCTTCCAGCTAGCTAGCTTTTCAGATCTATGGCCAAAGAGGTGCAACTCTAGTAAGGCTGGATGAGACGGCAGTCATTGGTATGATTTGGCCTTTAATCTCTGAATAGAAAAAAAGATATCAGAAATTTGACAGGAGGAAGTGAAGAGTAAGCCTTCATCATTTTACTGTTTACATGCTGTTGGTTACCACATCTGTAAAACATTCATATATTCTTTGTTTTTATTAAATATTATCTATGTATCCATCCATCCGTCCATCCATCCATCCATCCATCCATCCATCCATCCATCCATCCATCCGTCCATCCATCCTCTAGCTACGTCATCTATGACAGTGCTACGTACTAGCCAATTGTCCCTCTCTTCGCTCTTCTTTGTTATTGTGGGACTGGACCCCTCTAGCCATTTCATTTTTGAAAGCTGGCTTAATGCTATCTCATCAATAGAGGGAGCTAGAGAGACACAAGAGGAACAATGGAAAAAGGGTTATTATTGCACGCTACTTTCTCCCTCCTCGGTAATGAGTGGGGACACCAGGGTGATTTTCCTGCACCTCAGCAGAAGTCTCCTGCGGACCAACTACTATTAGTGCCCAACGTGCAGCTGCCTTTCCGACATACCCCATGAATTTACAGCACTCTGCACCTTTTTCAGAGTCCTCGCGAGACATTGTCCCACAGAACCCTGTGACGTTCTGAGACTCAGTAGGTGCAATGCCAACTCTCCAATAAGGTCTAAACCTCAGCTGGAATAAGCAAACTCCCAGTCCACATGCAGTGAAGAGATTGCTATCTCCTGAACTTCCTCATTTCATCCACTTTGTATTTATATCTGTTCAGTGCCTAGCCCAATGCTTGTCACACAGTATCAATAAACATGTATTTAATTGGTTATAAAAAAAAAACCCTCGGAGGATAATGTGGTGGTCTTCCAATGTTTTGGTTGTTCTTTGGTTATTTTTTTTAATTTTAGGGATATCTTCCAACACTTGCTGTGAGTCTGCTTTAGGCTGTTAAGTAATTAATCATGTTTCACTAGTTAAGAATTTTGCATACAGACTTACCCTACTGAAATTCTTAGTGTGGCTTCTTTCTCCTGAGCGGACCATGGCTGATTCAATTGCACATAGTTATGGGGCTCCTCCAAGGTATGAGATGCTTACCTCTAAGGTAACTGATGCTTGCTGCTGGGGTTGTGACAGTAAAGTGTAGGCAAGGTTCCTACCCTCAAAACCCTTCAACTTCCATGTAATGAACAAGTGGGTTACCTTGGCAGGGAAACATCATTAGGATAAGCTTCAAGGGGCAGGATTGAAAATGTTTTGCTTAAGGAAGTAACACACTAAACAAAACTAAAAGCTGCAGAAAGCCAGAAGACAACGTAAGGGGAGTTTCAGCAAAGAAGATAGTTTGTTTGAGAATGGGTCAGATTCAGAAGTAGCATGTTAAAATGCCCGTCACCTCAAAAGGCCACTGTGGAGGGCTTGAAGAGGGGAAAGAGGGAAGCAGGGCCTTGCTGTCCACATGCATTGACAGCCATATTAGGAGTCTGGATTTTATCTAATGGTCAGCACTACAAGTTACTAGCAAGGATGTGATATCACCAGATGTTCGTGCTTTTGAACTTAGAGTGATGGCTTGTGTTCCTGAGAACACATGTGAAATACTTAGGATGCTTCACCGAACCTGTGTGAATGTTGGGAGCCACTCAACATTCTTATGTTGGAACCTAATATTCAACGTGATAATATTAAGAAGTGGGGCATTTGGGAAATGCTTCAGGGCTCCACCTCCAAGACTGGGTTCGAAGCCTTTATCAAAGAGGCTCAAGGGAGCTTGCCCTTGCCTTCTACCGTGTGAAGCTGAAGCAGAAGACATCATCTTTGCAGCAGAGTCCTCACCAGACACTAACTCTGTGGTGAAAAATAAATGCCTGTTGTTTATAAATTACCTCGCCTAAGATTTTTTTCCATAGCAGCCCATTGAACTAAGACACCTCAGGCCAAGTGAATCTGTCTCTTTGGGACTAAATACCAGACATCAGTAGGTTTTAAAGTTTTCCAAGTTATTCCCATATAAAGACAAGTTTGGGAATCATGGATTTTTTTGTTCTTTCTATTTTATATTTTAAAATTTTGATACAGGGTTTCCTAAGTCACTAAATTTCCAGGTTAGGACTGAACTTGTGATCCTCCTGCCTCAGCTTCCCAGAGTGCTGAGATTACAGTGAAAAACGGTGATTTGGAGGAAGAACCACAGCAACCAGTTAACCATATGGCATGATGAGGATTAGATGACCAATTACCCACGAAGTGCTTCAGTTAGTTGGTGAACTTTTCTAATATAAAGATTATTTAAAGTAATCTGTAATAGTGCTTCCTATGTCAAATTCACCTAGAATCCCAAATGCACAGGTTCTGCCCCCCCTTTTTTTGCTAATTAGAAAGCAGTTATAGGTGGCAAACACTTTTATGTACATTTTCTCAAATCTTCACTTAAGGCAAGGGTGGTATCATTGGGGAATTAGTCATGTATCTAAAATTAAGAAAATAAAATGCAACACATCTTTCTAATGAGTTTTGCTTCAGTTGGAAAAATGGCTTCAGATAGTTAAACAAATATTTGCTGAGAAAATGAATGAATGAATGACCTTTTTGTAATTAGATTCCAATTACACAAAAATAAAGGAAGCCTATCTGCCACCTCTTGACTTTACTAAAATTAATTAAACATTAATTTCTCATCTGAGATTACCCTCAAGATAAACCAGCCCTTAGAGCTGTGTTTGACTAATTTATGAAAATCTATATTTATCATAAGGGTGAGGAGTACTGGTACCTTTGATTTCATTTTTTTTCTAGTACTAAAAACCACAGCCAGTTTCAAAAGAGTCTTAAACACTTTCTTTGGTTGTACAGCTGTTTCTATTGCTTTCTAACCTGCTGTGCTGACCTCTACACCATACTGTTTACCTTACTTTAGAGACTGAATCACACTCGCCAGCTCTGGAGACCATGTAGGTTAAAGAAAAAAAAATCATTAGGTTTTGCATTATAAAAGCATTACAGGGAACAAGCGTTGAAATCATCACATAGCCACGGTAGACAGCTGATCTCAGTCAGGTGAAACACGCCGATTACATGGCCTCACACTGATGCACATGTGGGTTGCTGTTGAGGAGAACAGTTAATTGATTATCAGGGAAGATCTTAGATGACCTATAGTGTGACTGAGACATGAAAACTCATGTTACTAACATTCCTATTCAGTACTAAGTCCCCTTTGGTAGCACTTATTTTCTATCCCATCTCTTTTGGCCTCTGTCTCACCAGGAGTTGCTTTTTTTCTGAGGAGCTGGTTGCCTGCTTGCAAATCTCCTCCGAAGGGTAGGCCCCCTTGAGACTGCAGCACGAAGCACGTAATGGAATACTTTTGTTTTACTCACATGCTTGGTGGGGGAGTAGGCTCAGAGTTGAGATGTGCAATAAGTGCCTTTTGAATTATATTGGGAAGAGGATCAGGCTGGTAGGTCATTCTATAATGAAAACATATAACTGAATCTGTGGTATTATAAACTACTTCAATATCCTGTAAAATAAAACACCACATCATTCTCCAGGGCTTTCCTTTCTTGTTTCATACATACTCAGATTCCTCATACATATTCCACAGCTAAATTATTGTGACATAGGAGGCTTTGTTTGATGGTATGAGTTTTTTTTTTTTTTTTTTTTTTTAAATAGCAATGAAATACGGCCTAACCATAGTACATGCTATTTGGGTGGTACCCAAAATAAGACCCAGGAGGGGCTGGTGAGATGGCTCAGTGGTCTAAAGCACCTAGTTAGAACAAGCTTAGCAAAGCACATGGACCGCGGTTCAATCCCCCAGCACCACATGCCAGCCAGCCCCACCCCCAGGCGGGCTGAGCTGGCCACACACACACACACACACACACACACACACACACACACAAATAAATAAATAAAAGACCCAAGAACAATTCTTACTAGCACAAAAACATACTTAGAGAATAATCTCTCTCTTTTTTTCTCCAGTGCTGGAGAATGAACCGAGAGCCTTCTCCCTGAGCTAGATCCTCAGGCCTTTCTAAAAGTTTCTATTTGGTTACAGGGTCCCACTAACATGCGAAGTTGCCCAGGGTGGGCTCAGACTTTCAATCCTCCTGCCTCAGTCTCCAAGAGTGGTGGAATTACAAGTATCACTATCCCTAGCTTGGAGAATGGTATCTTAATTATAAAGAATAAAGAATTCTCACAGTTTAGAGATTTTTCTCTTTCTAAACTCAGTAGGTAGCTCACAGGGTTGCACAGAGCATTACAGCTGTTTGCATATCGCCAGCCACACTGTACTACATTCTATTTCAAGGAATGCAATTCTGGGTTCTTGGTTAATCTTTCCTTCACTTATACCTGATGTTAATAGTCACAATAGGGGAAGCTTCTAATATATAACATCTGTCTACTGGCGTTGTCTTTTAAGAGGTGAAACTTACCACATAGAAAATATTATTAATGCAACTGTCATTATAAACACATTCCACCATTTCAGAAAAAAGTCATCCTTGAAAACTTAGTACAGCAATAAAAGAACCAGTGTTTATGGTTAAAATATATCCAGGTAAGTCATACTTTCAGTAACTAATCTGCATTAACTCCAAGCCTCAAATTTTATAATTTCCCATATGAAAATTTCTACTGCATAACTGTTTTTTATAAAATGCTATCATGAGTTTTACATTTTTACTGTGATAACCTTTTCATTCCTTACTACCTCTGCTTCCATTTTAAAGACTTGTAAGATAAATTCTGAAGTGGCTGCTCACTGCAGCTTGTGCTTCTATGAGCTGTAACTGTGTCCCATCCAGCCTTGGGTGGCATTTAATTGCATGAAGGTGATGTTATTTCGGTGATTGTTTCTCCTGTTCAGTAGGAGCTCATTGAGGAAAATATATCACTGCTTCTTTGAATCAAGTTGAATTAATTTACCTATACTGAGAAGATCAAATGTTATATTGTTTATGAAAAATAATTTGGGGAAGATGCTGTCTTGAGAAGTTAAGGTTGAACTAATATTGTTACAGGTTTCTCACTGAAGAAAAATAATTCTCTTAGTAGCTAATGAAACAACAGGAAAGTAGTGAAGAATGGAAGCACATAATTTTCAACCAATCTGTGATGCTTCATAATTTTTTGTCATTCTGAATGCAGTTTATGGACAACATCTGACACTGCTTACAATTTTGCTAATTATTTTTCAGCTTTCTAGAATACTTTTAAGATACTGGGTCATCTGCTCTGGAACCACAGGATTCTAGAAATGCTCATTGTTATTGCTTCTGTAAATAGACTAAGAGTCTAAGATTCTATAAAAATGATTATTTATTTTTGATGTCAAACTTTTCTTTAATTCACAGAAGTTCATATCACACTACAAGTTCCTTCATTCCGACACAATAGCATTTCTGGTTTTTTTTTTCTTAGTTTTAATACTAAATATTCTCCAGTCTAGGGTTTCAAAACAGTTTCCTGTGAAAAGCCAAATAGTAAATGGTCTTAGATTTTGGGGGCATACATTCTCTGTTGCACTTCTCTCCTCTGCTGTCACAGTGTAGAAGCAGCCGTAGACGACGTGCAGATGACTGGCGTGGCTGTATCCCAGCCGTACCTGCCTTAGGAGAGAAGCCAAGTGGGCAAATTGATCCTGCAGGCCACAGTTGCTGGCCAGTGACCTTAGACTTTGCTACTTACACTCTGGTCTCCAGGCCCTAAACATGAACAGCACCTGGAGCTGGCTCTGGCTCCTCCCCAGATCTACTGGATCAACATTTGCATTTTATCAGGATTTCCAGGTGACTCATATGCATGTGCTAGTTTGAGAACTGCGGCTGCAGATGAATAACACAAAGGAGACATCTGGGATTGTGTAGTACCTGGCTCGCAGACTATCTGGGGCTGCCTTCTCGGAATGTAACTTGGGGGCCTTTTTCAGTCTCTTCTTCTCGTGCCAGTTTTCTCCCCCAGTACATTCTCACCCACTAACCGCATGCTCTGCTTCTACTGTCAGCTTGCCTGCCACCTCCTAAGCCTGGCAGCTGCTCATTCCCAGGTTCTGTATCCTCAGGGAGGGCATTGGGAGCTTGTCAGATGGAAAGGGTTTGGCCTGCTTGAAGCACTGCGGAATGCATGGAATGCCTCGGGTACTTACGTGTCTCCTGCCCTGGATTACTCACATTCTCTTCTGTACCCACTTCCCCCTTCCGTACAATATAAATAAAAATGAAGCTGAAGGAGCGGAGCTTGTTTTCTCCTCTGCAGTGTGATATGGAAGAATCTACAATAATGATAATACTTCTCAGTAATATAATAATGGCAATGACAAGAAAAATTCTAAGAGTGCTGGTGGGACAAAGCAATTGAACTGTTCCACCAATTTCTTAAATGCAAATGCAAGTCAGGTGCCTTAATTATGATGTATATTTCTTGAGGTAAGACTTTTAAGAACATTACAATAGTCAATTATGTAATTTTCCTGCTGTTCTTCATGGCCTCCTTTATCCTTCTTTGTTAATATAGACACCTGTCAGAAACAGGTGGCCCCCACACAAGTTTGGATTGATTCGAGCAGGTTCATGTTGATTATTTAGCTTTGAAGTTTAAAGCTCTCCCTTGAACAGCCCTCTAGGCTGCACTGTAACTTTTCTACGGTAGAAGATGTATATGTCTGACCTGGGCTCTCACCAAATAGTTGCCTGCCTTGATCTTGCACACATACAGTGACAATTTGTCTCCCTGGAACCGAGGGCTTCATATGTTTTAGATTTTCAATAAATATTTATCAGAGGTCTAGTCTTTGTTTTGGACAATAATTGCCCCTTGGTAAGAGCAACCTACCAAAAGAT
>NW_004524675.1:3964009-4006668 GCF_000260255.1 Octodon degus | reverse complement strand
CGGCGCAGGGTAGCAGGAAACTCTCCGCACACTCACCGGACCTGGGCTAGGACTGGGTCTGGGGGCTCCCGGAACTCGGCAGAAAATCCTACTCCTCTATTAATTTTTAAAAATAAAACCATAGTTTGATTTATAAAACAAAAAGATAATAACAAAAATTTACTGTACCTGACACTATTCACTGATTTCCTCATGTAATCATCACTATAAGCAGTTGCTGTTGCTATCCCTATTTTAAGGATGAAGAGACTGAGGCACTGACAGAGCAAGTTGTCTAAAGTCTTAATATTAGGAAGAACAGAAAAATTTGAAACCAGGTGGTATGAGTAGGAAGTAAATGCTGTTAGCCCTTGACATTACAGTGCTCATAATAGAAATTTAGGTTTTCCAGTGAGTAGCATTTTTAAATGAGACCCATGCAGAGGAAGCTATTATACACGGGTCATCAGGAAAGACAGCAAAAGCGGATGCTGGCATCCTATTAGTCCTACTGAAGTGCAGCAATGCACAAATCCTTCAATTTATCAAGGGCCCCATTATAGCCAGAAGCATAGCTCTGGTAAACACATAAACAATTGTGGATTCTATGCAGAGTTAGCTAGCAGTGCCCCAGCAACTGCCTTTCACATTCCTTGGTAGTGATGTCTTCAAGCTTCTCACCAGAGCCTACAACGCAATCTCAGGTTGGCTGGCTGTGCTCCCTTGGGTAAGCAATGCATTAATAGTGTGAAAAATTGCACCTTACAAGCCATTCCTTTAGCATCTTTGGTGACAGTTACAGTGCTTCTGCCACCATGGGGCTGGATTTCCTAGGAGAACGTACAATTCCTGAAAATTAGAGTAGCCTCATTCACCTCAAATGCATTGACAATTGACATTCAGTTTATATTTCTGTGGTCTTAAGACTGAGTATTTGCCTGGAGCCCTGCTGTTTCAGGCAGTCGCTGAGGCCCACAGAGCCGGGAGAGAGAGGAAACTAAACAGCATCTCAGCTATACTGCAAAATCACATCTGAAAGAGAAGTGAAAAAATGTACTCAGTTTTTTTCTCTTCTTCAGACTGATAATGACAACAAATCACTATTTATGGTTGGATAACACAAACACTGACTTTCTGAAGGACATGATAAAGGATGTGAAATTATTTTATGAAGTTCAAGTGCTACACAAATACAGGTGAATGTTATTATTGTCTACCCTGGATAAACCTTTACTATCTTCTTGGATTATCATGGATGCCATTTGATTGGCTTCTGGCAGAAGAGCAGTGGGAGAGGAAGAAAAAAAAGTGTGTTAGAGTGCGTAAGCTGAGAGCACATTCTACTGCAACTGTCAACTATAATAAGCATGGGAAGTATTAGAGAATAATTTAAATCCAGTCCAGACCAGGCTATAACAAGTGTAGCATTCATTTTTTCCTTGGGAAATGTATCACAATCTGCTTTGTCCTCCCTTAGTATCTAACTTACCTGAGTTTCCCAAGCTTCCATTGCTACCCAGCCATCCCTCTACTAAAGATATATTTAAATTAAGATTGGTTCTTTTACTCACTGCCTGCTATCCCAAGACTTGGGGTGACGTACTGCTACAAAGCACAATAAGATAGGACCCCCTGCCCTTAGCGTGTTGTAAGATGAAAGGGATAAACACAGCATGCAAAGTGTATGTTGTAATGCTCCCCCAAAGTTACCTGTACAGTTTCTACTTATAGGAAGAAGAAGTGGTCAGCTCTCTGAGGAAATGGGACATGGGCAGCTCAGGAAATTCTTCAAGGAAGACCTACTCTGTCTGGAAAGAAGTTACGACTCTTTGATGACACTGAATAGCTCCAGTTTGATCCACTGTGTTCAACACAGAAGACAATAGTATTTTCATATTTTTAAACATGAATTGCCTACCTACTTGGTGCCAGACATTGTGTTAAGAATTTACAGTTTAATCTGGAGGCAGACATACCCTTAATTGTATAAGTAGAATAGAGATGAAGTCTAGGAAGGGAGCAGCTAATCTTTGCACATTGTTGCTTTGGTCTGAAAGTCTTTCCTTCAGGCCCCTGCTCTGTTCTCTCACTCTCTGGGGTGAACTGGCACCTGCTGTCCTGATCCAGTGGTGTAATTACTTGCTGCGCATGTCATTGCTGAGCCCCTAGGATGCTTGTCCTTCCTGGCTGGGTAGGGGCTGGCCTGGTGAATGGGTATGAGCAAAGTGATGCACTTTTTGGGTGGCGCATGCAGATGCCAGTACCAGTACTGTGTTCCTGTGGCTTAGCATTTGGTACTGTTGGAGTTGATGGCTGTTCTATCAGTCTGGGACCCTGAATAACCATCACTAGCACATGTCTCTGTGAGTTGTACTGGACATTCAGGATTACCAAGAAATAAATCCTCGTTGTTTTAAATCCTTGAGATTTTGAGCTGTTGGTTACCACAGCATAACTTAACATATATTTGGCAAGGTTTCTACATTCTCCTATGTAAGTTATGCTACTTATGTATCGTGTGCATTGTTCCCTATACATACTGTTTCAGTTTAACTGGTTAGGCTACATAAGGGGATCAAAAGTATCTGTCTTATCTGTCACCTTATCCCAAGGGCCTAGTCCAGTGACTGGCACAGAGAGAGTAAATGTCTGTTAAAAGAATAAATGAACAAATAAACCATGAATCATTGTATAGAATCAATGTTTTGACAGGACACAGTTCTTCATATGCATCCTGTATTACTTAAAGCCAAAGCATGTGCTGCTGATTTCAGAATATTTTTTTCTGCCCTCTCTTGTCATCTGACTCAATTTTAAACAAAATCAAAGTAACTCTAGTAAGATAAATTATAATTCTCCAAAAAATTAGTTTTGAGACATATTTCACTGGAATAAAGATTTTTCTCTGCATTGTTCCAGAATTTTTTCCATCTCTTTGTTCTCACTTGAGGAAGTGCGGTTCTCGACTCTCTTGCTTGGGCTTCCAGTTAGCTGCATGCTTCTGATGTGGACAGCAGCACCCCTGCTCTGAAGCACCACATGTCTCCAGAACACTTGCCTCTGATGAAGTGACTTCCCAGTCTGCATAAACACAACAATTAACCAAAGTAGGCAAGACTGTGTCACGGGAAGATAATGAGATTTACTTCCCTGCTGGTATAATTTTTGCCTCTGTGTGTGTGGTATCCTAGCTTGGATCTCTTCTAGTTCACTCCAGGGAAAACATAACTGGCGTATTCCATAGTGCTTTAATGAAGCACTTGCCTGTGTTAAGAAAACATCAAAGTTGCTCCAGCTCCAAAACAAGCTGAATTTTGGTGGCTGTAACGTAAGGGAAGTATGGAGAGTGCTGTCCACCTCTGTGTCTATTGAATTAATGACAAAACAATGTGCGTCATCACCGTCGTCACAAGCATTGCTGATCCCTGAAGCTCAACATAGCTATTTACGATGCAATCATTTGCTTCTGACTAGGGTATGGGAGGCACAATGGAGAGGAGAACCAGAAAGGACATTGCACTGGCTCTTGGTTAGGAAACCTGTTTTCCTGGGGAAGGCCAGGCAGGCTGGGAGTGGAGGCAGCAGTGCCAGGCAGCCGTGCCAGTCATTTTCACCTTCCTTTCACGGTTCTTCTGCTAGGCTTCAAGTTGACTTGACATTCTGTTTTGCCTTCAGCGTAAACTTATTTCCAGCTGCCTATTTGAAGCCTGCTGAGCATTTATGCCCAGAGGCACTGGCTGCATGGCTGAAGCAATCAATGATCCGTGCTCGCTGCCACCTCTCTTTGTTACACTTGCTTCCAGGACATTCATCTTGTAGCTAGTTTTTGTCTCTGACCATTTGTGATTGGTTGTGTTCTGCCATGGTATGACCACTCATCCTTATTTTTCAGTGACAAGGACAGTCTCCTGTAGACAACTAGGAGCAAACAAATATAAATAGCACGATTTATAGACCAAAATGCCAAGGGGGGGGAACACTCCTTTATAGCCTCTATAATATTAATATCCAGGTGCACACACAAAGTCAGGAGCTGTGGAAGTTAAGTTGTCTACTTCAGTGCTGTGTGACTGACTATAACTTGGAAGGATAATTCTAGCTTATACTGAAGAAGTTACAAGAAAGCTGTGTCAACATGATAACAAATCCATTTTGGCATATCCACGATGAGCAGGCGTGGCTGGTCTTTGCATGAGGCTAACAAGGCACATGAGCCCAAGTCCCGTGGAGGCCTGTGTGTTTCTGCGTGTTCAGTGGCTACAATCAGACTTCTTCCAGAATTCATTCCTTGGAAGTGGGAGAGGGGGTTGTAGGGAGAAGTAAATCCCATAGGTATATTAAGACAAAGCACACAAATGTCATATGATGGATCAGCATCCTTTGGGTATGCATGAAGTTCCCAAATTACTATGATTCAATTTGTGATATTTTTCTATTACAGCGATGTGAAAGCAATACCAATCAGTAGAAGCCATACTTCAAATTTTGACCTCATAAGTTAACAATATTCAGTATGAGGGCTGGCGAGATAGCTCAGTGGACTAAGAGCCTACTTGAGCAAGCACAGGAACCAGGGTTTGATACCCAGCCCCGCATGCTGCACTGGCCACTCCCCTGGGGTACAGTGAGTCCACGAATGAGTCCAGGCATGGTGGTACATACCTGTAATCCTAGTGCTGGGGAAGCTGAAAGCAGGAGGATCACTGAATCCAAGCTGCATAGTGAGACCCTGTACCATTACACAAATGAAAAAAACCCCGCAATATTTAATAAAATTCTCTCTTGTGCTGTGGGGCAGCAGCAGCAGTAAGCCATAGCTCTTAGTCAGTCACATGAGCCTGATAGCCACTTGTTGCTGCTCTATAGCATACTGTGTTGCTGAGGTAGGGTCTGTTAGGTATGGAAAGTATGTTTTCAGCTCATGGTATTTTCGTTTTATGATGGGTTTATCAGGACATAACAGATGTCATAAGCCAAGGCCCATTTGTTTCTCAAGTCAGTTTTTTTGTTTGTTTGTTTGTTTGTTTTGGATTCCCTCTGCTCAGAGCACATGGTGCAGTACTGATCCTCATCCTGTTGAACTATCCATTCTGCTATTCATTCCAAAGACCATTTATTGAATGTCCATTGTTTGCAAGCCAATACAGAACAAAGGACTGGCATGTTTTACTTATCTTTTTATTCTCTGTCTTTAAAACAATTCACAGTCTATAGACATCCCATACTTGTATGTTAGACCTAATGGAACCTCTTTTCTAGGAGGAAGAATACCTTCTGGTACCAGGTACAGGAGGCCACCAAGAGTGCAGTGACAGATGGGACTATCTTAGCCTCTAAGTGCCTCAGGGCTTTCCTCTTTTTCAGCAGAGATACAGAACATGATTTGGGAAACTTTACCTTTACCTCATATCCTCTAAGGGCAGTTTCCGAATTGCCTAAGTTCATGAATAATGGCTCTAAGGAGGTTGCAGCACTATTGTGGCCTTGTTTTCCCATATACATAGGCTTGAGAAATGAGAGTACAGGCCTCTAGCATGGATGTGTGGTGGGCATGGAAACATATATACTGTGTTTCCCTTTCTCTTGGTTGGTAGAGGACACAGGCTAGAAAAGAGTAAAATGCTCATCGATTAAGCTTGATCCCTCTGTGGGAAACACTGATTCTCTGTTTTGAGGTTGCCTGCTGGGAGCATTTCAGAAACACAGCATGGGATATTCATACAGACTAAGCCACTGGGTATGGCTCTCATGTCTAATTCTCAGTCACCTTTCTGAGAACTGAAGTGCAACAGAAGGCCCACGGGAAGCTGTGTCAAGTCCCTCCTCTGCACTGCCACTAGCACGTGGACATTGCTTTCCTATTCAAGTGATCCAATAGAAAAGTAGCTTACTGCCATCCTTCCTTCACTTGGTCATGAGTTCTTTGAGCTCAGAGGGCTGTATGTTTAGGTAGCTTATGGTCACGTGCAAAGGAATATGCTATGATGCTAGGAGCTAAAACTTACTTTGGGAAAGGGCAAGCAGTTAAACTCTCTGACTCTGACTTTCCTTTTGGATTGCTCCAAACATAAAGGACATTTCTGTTCCAATCATATCATCTGTGCTGCTAATTTGCTAAGACAGGCCCAGGAGTCCTCCTTATCCTATTCTTTTAAAAAGTCAAAGAGGAAGCAGAGTTAGTGGTAGGAAAATCATGCATGAAGAGAGGCTCATGCAGGGCTGCCCAAGCAAGGGTACAGGTACCATTCTCACAGACTATGGTGTGAACTGTGTACCCTGGAGCTGCTTCTATGAATGGTTCCCTCTGCAGGATTCACTCCCATGTAGAATCTTCCAGGGTAAGAGGGTACTATAATTTCAAGCTACTGCCTTAGTTGTATTTGTGTGTCTACAGGATCTTTCAGCAGTAACTATACTCAAACTTTAATGTAGGGCACAGTTAACAGAAAGCAAAGAGTCCTGGACATGTTTTATCATCATTTATGATCATGCCTTAATCTCTCATTTATTCCAGAAACTGCAGTGTCAAGTCTTCTTGACATAGTAGGTTTTCAACACATGCCATCTGAGGAGCTCCACTGGGTGTCATTCCTCTTGTGTGCTTCCTACATGATTATGTACGATGCAAATGCTATAAGAGTTAAGAAAACTTGAGGATATATGTGAAGATATATGATGTTCACTATTAACTTAGCTTGATGTTTTTACTGTCACAGAGCCCATTTGACTACACTAGAAAGAGCATGAACAGTGTCAAGATTCAGCTTTTTTATTTAGTATGTGTATGACCTTGGACAAGTTCTGAGCCCCATTTCCCTTAGTTGAAAAACAGGGATTGTCTTTCCTATGACTGGAACTTAGCAGTTATTGTTACGCTTATAATTATCGCCCTTGAAGCCTGAATCTTTGTCTCCCTCTTTGACAACGCATAGTGCCATTATCTTTGAGATTTGACTTTTTCATGACTATTGTGTGCTATCACATTTCCAGTTCCTATCTGGAGATTCTGAATTTGAACTGTCCGGTATGGTAGCCACTCCTGATATATGACAGTGTAATTTTAGTTAAAATTAAAATTTTAGTTTCTCAGCTGCACCTGACATGCCTGTACTTAATAGCCAGATGATGTTAGTAGTTATTATATTGTCCATTATTGCAAAAAGTGTATGATGCACTAGATACTTTTTTTTTCTCACATCTGGTCTATTACTGAGTGGGTCCCCCAGGAAACAAATTCTGAGGCAATGATTTGCACTTGGAAAACTGAGTGGGAAGTGCTTTTGACAACATATCTGTGAGGAAGAGAAGTAGTATTAAGCAAAGGGAAGAGTTGAGCTAAGATGTGGTCACAAAGGAACCTCAATGCATTCCCCAGAGTGAAGCAAGTGAGGCCAGGTCTCTGCACCCTGTGGCAATAGTCATTTAATACTGATTGCCCAAGGCCAACGAGGTAGCTCAGCAGACTAAGTGCCTGCTTAGGCAAGTGCAAGGGACTGCAGTTTTGATCTTGGGCACCAAATGCTGTGCTAGCCCTAACCTCTCTGCAACAACGAAATACATTAAACAAAACAAAATACACAAAAAACCCCCGACTGCCCAGAAGAAGATGCATTGTGGAGGACCACCTGGGTGACTCTCCTTGAAAGAGGAGCAATTGTCCCCATTTTTGCGTGCCTGGCCTTATTTCCATGTATTGATAGGTACAGAGCTAGCTAAGACTTTTCTTTACCCCTTCAACTGGCTTTAAGCAGTGCATACCAGTCTAGCTGATTTGCTGGAGGTAGTCTTTGAAGACTGCAGGTGTGTTTTCCTGGAACCCCAATGTGCTGCTCTCTAGTGTGATCCAGGGGTTGAGATGGACAAAGAGCCAATGCTCCACACTGTTGGTGGGGATTAAGCCTCAAGATAGAGGCTATAACTTCCTGGGGATTGAAAGGTTACATATCAGAACTGAAGACCCCAAAACATTAGATACTATCTCAGTTGTACAATATAAGTTAGTCTTTCTGCATATCCTTCTCTCTGAATTTTGCAGAGATGAATGTAGGCCTCCTACCTAAATCAGCTCACACCACCCACCTACTTCCTACCACTGTCACAGTCACTTATCCTCAAGCCACTCCTTTCTTTATGAATGAATAAAACCCAGGTTAGGCTTTGGGTCAAGGCCTTTGTTCTAGAGAGTGATCATCATGGCTGGACTTAGCTTTGACTCCTCAAAACAAGTATACCTTAGTGTCTTTATTCTCACCATGCATTGCACTGGAAGTGGTAGATTGGAATTAACTTGATGAGATTCCAATAACTTATCCAAAAGATTACAAATATAAACTTCCAGCACTGGGACAGGAACCAGAATGATCTGTTTATTGGGCATAACATGAGAGAAGCAAATCTAGTTCAAGGAGAAAGAATCCTGGGGAAGAGTTGGCTGTGAGCTTTCAGCAGCCATTCCTATAGCAGTTGAGGAATAGATGCCTCATTCTGTATGGGTATTTTGGTTGGTACAACCCAGTATCTGCTGCATGGCATCATGGAGCTCTGACGTGCTCTCACATGGCTGATATCAAGGATCTCATACTCTGGGGTTTTGCCTCATAAACTTTTTCTTCTGGTGCTCCTGTCAAATGGAGCACAATAATGGGCTATAACTGAGAGAGGTTTTCTGACACTCAGCATTACTTCCATCTTTTAAATGATGGTGCTACCTAAAGCTCAGAGGGAGTAATGCTAGAGTCACAACCACACTGTTTCTGTGGTTCTTTTCTTCTCAACCCAAAAAGAAAACAAAGAATGGTGAGAATAGGCTTAGCTTGGCGGCAAGTCTCCCTGTTGACATTGTTCTTCAGCATTCTAATGTTGAGTGCTAATCATGGACAAAGAGTTGTTCTGGATGATTTTGATTATAAGCATTAGAAATCAGTTCAAGTCATCTTAAGCAAAAGGGAATTTATGAGAAGAGTTCTGTGGTATCTCATGGAGTCCAAGATCAAGCCAGCTGAAATCTATTCCATGTTCTTCTCAAATATTATCATGTTATAGGAATAATTTTTTCTTCACCAAGCATATTCTCATTCAGAAAAACCTCCATTAGTGTAGAATTTCAGGTTATTTTTCATGGCCTAACTTACTTTTCCTGTGGAAGAGACAAGTTATTTAGTGAATTTGGAGGAATAAACTTGGCTGTTTAAGCTCACCTCTTCCTTCGTTTCTGAATCTATTTACAGAGGGCATATATTCTGCTTTGTTCTTTCATTCTGTACATTTTTAAATATCTGAAAGACATCTTCATGGAAAGGATGTGGTTGTTCAACCCTGACCAAGAAGAGATCCACTTAAGGGGCTATGAACTAGGAAGCTAATTTTGCCACATACTTAATGCAGTAATCCCCAAGCCACACATAAAGGCTATAGTTTGATCTCAATAGCTACCCTGTGTCTCTATTTTTATTTAGAGCTTGGGCAAGAAAAAGAGCTCTTTGTAGTGCACCTCCTGAAACCCTAGAACATTTGTCTTTTCTACCCACTTGCTTCCATTTAGCTCTTTTTGATCTTTCCTACACATGGCAGAAGTTGTCCATACCTACAACCTTCAGTCCTAGCCACTGGCAGCAATTGGCTAGTTATGTTTGAATCCTAACATCAAATCTAGAAAATATATTAGACTGATTTAACTCTTGGGGAGCTGGGGGAGACAAAGTCACACAACACATAAGTATGCACGAACTAGGTGTGGAAATAGCTGTAAGAAAGTGAGGTTGTTATGGATGCTCACATAGTCTGTTATGGTTAGGTATTATTGGCCAAATACAGTACTACCTTGTTTCATAAACAAAAGTGTTCAGCAAAATGCTTCTGTTCCCAAGATCTGCTTTGGGTAGCAAATACAACCATAACCATCTTCCCCACACAAGCACAAATGCAGCCATCTTTCCCCAAATCATAAAATAAATTTGTAAATGAGACACCACAGTAATTTTTTTCATTAGGGTAATCAAAAGATGGCTTTTAAGCCTATCATTGTCATGCTGGCCTTCCTATTTATGTTGCCATGAATCTGCCTTCTTTGTAGACTCTGTCTTCAGCTCAGACTGTTAGTGATTGCATGCTTCTCTAAATGAGTCCTCCGGAGCATGTGGCTACATAATCCCCTTAATTCGTTTTGCCAAAGGTGCAATTTGAAAGTTTGGTTGGAGAAATGCGTGAGAAACAAAAGGAAATGGAAAGAAAAGTAGATATTTCGTGAACACAGTTAAAGCCATCAGGTAGTACACTGCTACCCCGGAAGATTTTCCTGTATTTAGAATCAGAGGTCGCAAGCATCATACAACTGTGAGCTTTCAATTGTATTTCAGACAATCAAATAATTCTTACTTCACTGTGATGCTCCATAATAAAAATGCCTGGCTAAGGCAGATCATCTTCTATGTCTTTACTTCAGAATAACTCATATTCTCTAGAAATTTAGAGGCAGCTCACAGCAGTTTTCTTCAGGAATCATTAAGGTCATATGACCTATGTTGCACACAAGGCAGGATATCAGTGATGAACCACCCTGCTGAGAAATTAATCTTCAATCAACATGTGTGTGTGTGTCCTCTGGAAGTCACCATTGATATTTCATGGTTTCTTTTATTGTAGAACTGAGGGGCATGCTACATGTCAAGATGAAATCAATGTGAAATTGATGGGTTGAGAAGAATTTGGTCTTAAGGGCTTTGCAGTGCTGTAACAATCAACTTATTCTTTTCCCTGCCTTATCGAACTATTTTACTTGCACTATGAATTTCACATAGAATTCAATATATTCCTCCAACCTACTACCTTTTTATTAAGTGCTCTTAACCTCATTATTGTATTTATTTATTTTTAATATTACAACATGGATATATGATCATCTTAAAAGGCTACAAAATAAAAAATAAAAAAAAATCTTGTTCATAACCCATCACTGTAACATTTTAGGCTACTTCACACCAGTTTATTTAGGGTTGAAAAATAAAATTTTTGAATTTGTTTTGTGCCACTAGTCTTGTTTCTCACTAGTCATGATGTTCTAGCTACCTTTTAACATAATTTTTAATAACTGCTGGCCATTTTTGGATTTTTTTGGGTTAAGTTTTTCATATTTGTAAATAATTGTATGAATGATACAAAATATTATGTATTACACATTAATGCTTACACATGTGTGTTTCTCCCGATGGATTAATTCTCAGAAGTAGAATAACTGGTTTTATGCTCCTTTTTAAATTTTTACTTCTTTTTGATTCAGGCCCAAAACAATTTTCTGGAAGCTTGTGAAAAATATACTCCTTTAATCTGTGACTCCTCTGAACAAATAGAAGTGTGTTCTCTTCTTTTCGGGGAAGATGATTAAGTCTCTTTTTGCTTTAAGATGCTTTGAGATGCTTTTACTTTTCCTATACCTTCTCCCCAACACACACAAAAGCACACAGCATTCAATCATGGAAAATGGAAAGTTTCTGCTTATCTTGTCCTGGCTGAGAAAGAAATCTCCTAGTGATTTCGAATAATATGGTTGAAAGTAAAGGAGTTCTAAGTGACTTAAAGGTGTTTCTTTTTTCTCTTTTCTTTCCTCAGACATGCTACACTTTTGCTACTAAAATGACTGACCTCAAGGGCCTGCAGTGTTACAGACACATGGGGGGCCTTGTGGGATCTGTTAAAGGGGACTGGATTTGAGATCAGGATGGCTGGCTGGGCTCTGGTCCTCCTACCTCTGTGTCTTTTTCAAACCATGCCAGGTGCCTTATCTGGAATTCATCACCTCACTCAGTTCTTACAAGTTACCTGCTGAGGTAGGTACTGCCACTTCCATTAGATGGCTTGTTTAGCAGGATAAAACAATGACACCTGGCTTGCACATAGCAGACTTCGGAGATTTCAGTTGGCTTTCCTGAATCCATCCTTTGTTTTCTCTACTGTCTGATCCCACACTGTTCCTCTTTCCATGTTTATAGGGTAAGTATTTAACCTCTCTGAGTCTTACTCTGTCCTTTTCAAATTGCAGGTAATTATATCCCCCCCACAGGGCATTTGCAGAGATCAGATGAGAGCATTTAAATTGAATGTGCCATTTGAAGTGAAATATAAGTGTTAGGAAGTATGAATATGCTAATGAAAATGGCCAATATGTTTACTTCCATAGCTTAGATTGACCTCAAAAAGTTGATACTTAATTGTTTAGTTCCTAGTTTACAAATTTTATTTTATCATTTTAAAAAATAATTCCTCTAAAAAGCTCCACAGAAATGCAAGAACAAACAAACAAACAAACAAAGAAATGCACAAACATTTAACAGTTAAATGTTAAAGTAATAGAAATGTATTGGATTTAAGCAAAGTAAGAAATTTTGAATTTTTTTTGGGACAAGTTTCTAAGGTTGGTTACCATTGACATTAGCGTTTTGGGGTTGGACACTTCTTTGTTTTATGGGCCTGGCCCGTATCTTGTAGCATCTTTATCAGCATTGTAAGCCTCTGCTAACCAGATGCCAATAGCAGCATGCTACAATGAAGAAGAGTACCTACAGATACTGTCAGCTCTGTCCTGGGGTGGGGTGATGCTAAATTTCTCCCATTTGAGAATCATTGTTTGAATGAACTGTCCCATATGATGCAAATTTTATTTACTAGGATCCAGGTTTGAATGGTTTTATTTTTAAACATGCTCTTGTGTCTTAATATAATGTAGGAGGGTTAGTACTACAAAGAGAATTATCTTTGGCATTTGTTGTTTTAATCTATTCTAATTTTACAACCTTGTTATCAGATGAACACCTTTGTTTTTCTGACTGCCCAAACCAATTTCACTGAATGCCAATACCAAGATCTGAATACAAGATTATAAAAAGCAGGAAATAAAGAAAAACATAAATCCACATAATTACAAGGAGAAGCCTATTCTGGGAATAAAGCCTCCTGTAAAATTTCCCATTTTTATTAAAATTTCCATCTCGGGAATGGATTTGTGTTGTGCGGTTTTCAGTTCTTGTTACCATCATTGTCATAACAGAGGATGAGCCTAATTGCAATGCTTGGGATGGTCTGTCACTGATAATAGTGCGGGGCCTGCTCTGACCTTGTGCTATTCCAGAAGCACAAGGAGGCAAAGCTGCTGACCAGATGAGATGAAGTGCTGTGAAGAGATCAGGGGTCACTGGGGCCTGAGTGACTTCACAATTTAGTCTTGGGAATTCTATTCAGCCGTCTAAATTGAAACAGGTACACCTGTGCAAAGTGCACTATGACACATAGTTATATGACATCACTCAGCCTAGCAAAGGATAATTTTCATCCAAAGAAAGAAGGCCAACAGGCAGAGGCTTAATATTTCTTGATGCCTGTTCTGTACCATTGGGCTAAGAATTTGCTCTGTGTTTGTTCCTACAAATACATGAAATAAGCATTATTATGTCCAGCTTTTTACTAAAGAAGCTAAAGTAACTGCCTAAGACTGGGTAAAGCTGAGAGATTCAGATAATGGCTTGAAAGCCTCTTAGTACTTCCAGCTAATATGGTGGACCTAGGACCTAACAATCCAACAGTAGATAATATTATTGTTTTATGAACTTTATTCAGGTATTTATAATAACAAATTATTTTCAAAAGTGGTTTGTTAATTCTAGGGAGGGGAGAGGGACCCCCACTACTACCTCCAAACTAGTTGGTAAGCAAGAACTCTTGGAAGAGATATGACTATGATTTCCAAGTTCTCTTTTTCCGAAGATAATAGAGACCATTTGTTTTCTAGAGAACTCCAAGTCTTGGTATTGCTATAAGTCAGCAGTACCCTTTGTTCTTGCTAGTGCAGGATTTATATATATTGTAATTGCTCTTTCCATGGGCATTTCTGAAGCTTTGTGATATGAAAAGACCTGAGCTAGGTTCTGGGAACAGGTAGAAATCACAACTTCTTCCCTCAAGGTGGCTGGTGGTCTCCTAGAGGACATAAGAAATATTTTGTTACTTTTTTTGTAAAGAGATAATTGAATGAGATTAAGGATATTGCAAATGAAATTAATAGTGTAGTTCTGAGCAGGAACAAATGCTCCTTTGACTTGGATTGCACAGCTCCACTTGGAAAACAGTCAGAAGAATAGCTGCTGAGCTCAGGAGTATGTTTAGGTAAAAGCTAAGGTCACTGGAGAATATCTATAGGTGAATCATTTTTCTACCAGCTCCCAGCCTGGAGCAACAGAAACCTTTCCCACTGTGGGCTTGCTCTGTGTCTCCAAACAAGCAGGCGCACTTGCGTGTGCTTATAAGCATGCTGTTGTTTCCTCCCAGTCTTATTTCTCATGAAATCATCTTAACTTCTCTACTAACTACACTCTTTTTTCTGTGGACTTATCTGCTGTGAGCTTGCTTAGATGCTATGACCCATGGGCTTTTGTCCTTGTCAGATAACTGGACCAGAACTTTATGCCTGGCCAAAGGGAATCCATGTGAGCCCAGCAGATTCTGTCTCTCAGTAGCTCCATAAAGTGACATGGTAGCACCCTCCTAATGGCCAGAGAGATGGATCTGGCGTGTGAGATTGGCAGTGATGTGGGCCCAGGCAGAACTGAGAATGAAAGAAAACAAGAAAGCTGAGAGAAGCAGAGAAGAAAGACTACACACAACTTCTTAGCTAGCCACCAAAATTGCTGAATTTTCAAAGTTACTTCTAGCTCACAGCAGGTTTAGTCCCTCTTATTTCTCTGTTTTAGATTCTCAGAAACTTATAACCTAACATCAAATTTTGACACGGGCTAACTGGAATGAGTTTCTCATCCTTTTGAATCAGCAGGCTTGGACCAAAACCCTGGTACACCGATCTTCCTATTCTCTGTACTTTCATTAACTTAGTCTGTGCTACTCATTTGCTAAAGTGATCAGTGTTATTATTCTTCTGCTTTCATACCATGCATCCATTTTCCAAAATAGACTGCAAGTTTGTTGTGGGTGGAGAGACAATGACACAACCTGAGAAACAGTATAACCTAGTGGCTTTAAGCATGAATTCAGAATTCAAGTCCTAGCAGTTGGCCTGAGCCAGCCATGATAGGCTGGAATGTATTCCATTGACAAAATGTAAATTAAACTTGCAGAGTAGCCTAGCAAAGTTGTGTTTTTATTTTGTTTATTTTTGTTTATGTTAAATCTCTCCTACATACTGGCCAGAGGCCTATGACCATGGAAGTTACTCAGAAACACAGGCTGATATTCCACCCAACGCAAACTTCAGGGATCATCAAATCAGGGTAAGGAAAACATGGTAGATCAAATACTGACTCTTGAGATTCTACCTAAGTGGTACTCAACAACTTATCTACCTGAAATATTTTCCATGGCTACCACAAAGGAGTGGAAGTACAATTCTATCATAGGCCTTAGAGAAAACTTGAAATATTTACAAGTAGCTCTTATGGCTTAACCACTTGTGGTGTTTCAACTTGAGCTGTAATATTTTTCTTCTTTGTGCCTCAGTTTTCCTTTAGCTGATACTAAAATACTACTTACCTACTGTGAGGGATCGAGTGTATTGATATATGTAAAGTACTTTAACATGTGTCCTGCTTTTTGTTAATGTTATGTGTTAGTTCATGCTCCCTACAAATGCTTAAATTCAAAGTTACTTGTTTGAGGCAGGCCTGCTGGTTAGCTCAGTTGTTTAAGTGCTTGCTCATGCAAATGCAGTCAGGTGCTGTTCCATCCCCACCTCCAATTGCCTTATCAGACCTGCCCTTAAGGCAGCCTGAGCTAGCCAAAAAAAAAAAAAAAAAAAAAAAAAAAAAAAAAAAAAAAAATCATTCTCGACTTTTGGGGCTGGGGAGATAGCTCAGTAGAAAAAAAAGAAAAAGAAAAAGAACAACAAACCAAACTGAACAAAACAAACAAAAAACAAAGTTACTTGTTTGAGTTATCTTATTGACATCGCTATTTTTTTATTTTTTATTTTTATTTTTGGTACTAAGAATTGAACTCAGGGCTTTGTGCCTGCCAAACAGGCGCTGTGCCATTGAGCTATCTTCCTGGCCCTTTACATCCCTATTTTTGAATGAAAAAAAATTCTCCAGTGACATCGCAGTTGGCGTGGTTTATGGATGACAATTGAGAGGACTGCTTACAAATCTTCTTTTATCTCTCATTCATGTAGAGTCAGAAATTCCAACAACAGTTGTGCAGCTCTTTTGCCTTATGATTGGCTTTCTTCTAAAAAGGTAGTCTTAGTGCATGTGCTAGGTCTCTTTCCTTAAAGCACCTATCCTGTCATCTGCATAAAATGGCATTCTGAGTAACAGTGGGTTATCCAAAAGAAAGAAAAGAAAAAAAAATAATGGAATCTATTAGCTATTATGTCCATAATCCCCTTGAGAAAATAAATTTAGTGACAAGTTGTCATATTAAATATCTGAGGGATTTGGTTTAGGAACTCTTATTCTTGTTTTCCAGATAAAGTCCCCTGAATAAGGGATCACATTCCTAACACTACTGGGAAGGAGTTTGCTCTTAGCTGAAATTACTGTGCTTAGCATAACTTCAGGGGAAAAAAATCGGTTAACCAGCTATGGAAAGCCTGACATTACTTTCAGTGTTTGTATCAGAAAGCTTTCTGCTCAAACTGAGCACTAGTTAGGAAAAAACAAACAAACAAACAAAAAAACTTGTAGAAAAGCTGCTTTGAATAAAAAATGGTCTCTATTCTAAGAAAGAAATGTGGTTTGGCATCAACAAGGGAATGGATAAGATGCAGTGTAATCAGAAAAATGCAGCTTCCAGCCTCATCCTGTGATCAAAGTGAAAGACTGTTCTTTTAAATACAGTAGTTAGTTGCTTAGATATTTGTTTTAACACACCCGCCAGGGGGCCTCAGTGATTTTCTTCCTTACCGGGAAGAACCGCAGAATGGCACTTTGATCCACAGGGAGAGAGTATTTGCATGGTGCCCCAGTTTTGTCTCTATACAGATGCACAGAGTGTCCTGCCCCTACATATAAAGTAATGTCAGGCTTTCCATAGCTGGTTAACCGATTTTTTTCCCCTGAAGCTATGCTAAGCACAGTAATTTCAGCTAAGAGCAAACTCCTTCCCAGTAGTGTTAGGGATGTGATCCCTTATTCAGGGGACTTTATCTAGAAAACAAGAATAAGAGCTCTGCCAATGCTAAGGAAAGTGTGGCCAGCTAGCTTGTGCCCAGGACTGCTTGTTCTGGCCTAACTTCCTCCAGATTCAGCTAGTGGCATTTCTATGTGGTGTTCTAATTCTGCCCTCCTTTCTTTACATTCGTCTACCAATGTAAAACTATGGTCTACCAATAAGATTTCAAGTATAATTGCTCAGGTAAAATTGATTAATCAGAATCAAAAGGAGAAGCAAGTCACACAAGCAGTCATGAATACACAACTGGGGCTTTTCCTGTAGGAGGCTGGGTTAGTGACTTTTCCAGGCTTTCTCAAGGTGATGGATATTTAGACTTATTTAGAATATCAATCCTTGGTGTCTCTTCCTAGGGAGGTATGTAGGTGCATTTGTTTACTCCTTTGTCTTGAGGTGTGGCTCACAGCAGGAGTGTCTGTCTCCCAAAGTTGCAAAGTATCTTGTCTTCCATACTGGTTTCTCGAGGACTTATTCTTGTCTGGCTGCTTATAATATTTCTATCTAACTCAGCTGCCTACAACATGGGGAGAAATTAGAACAGATTAATTGGTATACTCACCTTCCTTTCAGATAGATTTAGATAAAGACATATCTCAGACGACAAAGCTGGCTATTTGTCATTTTCACCAAGAAAAACCTTCAGTGGCTTTTCATCTGTAAATTTTGAAGAGAGGCTGATAGGTTTTGCTCATTTAAATATAGCATAGATGCATTTTTAAGAAGCCATGCTTCTGAAGGGAGTGGAATTGACAGACTCGGGCCTCAACGTTCGTTTGATATACTGATGCTCTGTGGAGCTTGGCAAGGTAGTTTTTCAACCCACTCAGGAGCACTTTCTATTTTCCTCTTTGGTTCTATTTTAGACTTTTACTTTACAAACTTCTTGTGGCCAAGGTCAGTGAGCATCTTCCCCAGAGAGCAAACTAAGAATATTTTTCTTCTGCAAAGTTCTCTGCTGCTTCTTCCTTCTTTATCTCATAGCCACACCTAAACAATCTCCCTATCTTCTTTGAAATATTGTGTACCTTTGCCTTCTATTTCTCTGCCATCCTAAGTCCACTGGGTCAAGTGTCTTTTAGCCAAAACCTTTTTGTTGCATAAGCCTTGTGAGCAGTTAGGCTAGAGCTCCTGTCTGCCCTTTAAAGTGAGGGTATCTCTTGGGGCTGATATGTAATGGTGATGGCGATTAATAATCACTGATATAGTTCTAGATCTGCATCAAAAAATATTCTCTTTTAGTACTGTTTCCCATCTGTTGAATTACAGGAGACAACAGGGGTTCATTTAACATCATATAACCTAAAAATGAATTCCTAAATACAAATAAATTTCATATTTTGGGCTTACATTAAATAGTTTTTGAAAAAAATCATTTTGTTTGAAAATCTTTTGTCATTGGTGCAAATACAATAGACATATCTAGCTTCACTCACACACTGTTTTCTTGTGCTCCATTTCCAGGAATGGCATGTCTCTGTGAAAGGACATCCCCACCTATGGACACCTTGGGATTTCATGGGGGGAGTCCATAATAAATGACTTCTGGGTGCTTAGGAGTGACTTCATTAAGCCTTTGAGTGATATCACAGCACACATGCACAAAAGCTTACAATAGGAAGGAGTTAGAGGATTTCATATTTAGTTTCGGTAAATAAAATTATCTGATTAGACAATTCTCATTACTGTTATCCACCTAGAACTGTCAATCCCTTGCTAATTCTGTGAACCAGAAGGGCTAGTTTATCATGCATTTACCTCATTCATATTCTTAGTTCCTCCCCTTCTCTACCTTCTTCCCCCTTCCCCTCTTCTCTCCGTTTTCCTATTTTTGTTGTTGGTTTCCCTCCTGTCTCCAATAGTGTAATTTCCTGCTGGGTTCTCCAGCTGTGAGACACTCCCTCAGTCCTCCCTGCTCCACTCTCAAGCTGTCTATATGGGCAATGCCAAACTGCTGATCGGGTTAGTGTTTAGCTGGAGCCAGCCCTTCCCACTGACTTCTAAAATGTGTATATCATGCAAAGACACATTGTGGTGCTAATTAAACCTTCCAGTAAGGGGAAGTGTAGAGGGCATAGAGTTTTGAGATTTTAAACAGCTGAAATCCCCAAAAGGGCATAAAAAAGTCAAATAAGTAATCTGTGAGTTCAAAGGAAGCTGATGATCACAGCAGTACTGTTTTTCAGGAGTTGGGGGCTAACGTTTACTTGCCTTTGTTCAGGTCAGACTGTCTACTGGGAAAGCCACAGAAATACCTGTTAGGCAGGAACCCCTGAAGTGGACGACACAAGAAACTGCTTTTATGAAGGTGGCAATTTTTTGAGTATCCTGGAGGCATGTTGTCACTTTTGAAACAATCACAACATGCAATGGTAAGAAAGAGACCCTTTGTTAGCTCCATTGACGGAGGAAAATTGAGATGCAGCTGAGAGAAGCAGGAAGAATCCAGCCAGCAAAATAGCAAAGAGAATTTATATTAGATGGTGGATTGTGAACATGTTTACTTTAAGATAGACACAGTGCAGCTCTAAGCAGGGCAGGATGGGATTTAAAAGGAACTAAAAACAAATGTTGGCTCTATGTTGTCTCGAGACAGTGCTCTATCCATCTTGGTACTCAGCTAGAGTTCTCATTGAGTGAGAAAACTCTAGACCAAAGCCAGATATAGAATAAACCCTCAACACATTTTCCTGTCTTTTGGATTGCTATTTTGTAGCATTCCTAGCTTGGCACACAAGGAGGTTAACAATAGCAGAAAAGCTTTGGCCTTATCCTGGCTGTGATAGTACCTGCAGCAAGATTTATGGAAGGTTCATTATTTCTGGTAAACCAGGTCAGCCCTGATTATACTGTGTCTATGCAATCTAGGAGAAGCCCAGGAACCTTGTGAGTTCCTAATGAAATCCACCACACTGTATCACCAACTCCACAGCTTGTCCACCTCTCTCCAAGTATGTTACTTTATAGTCTCCTCAAGCAGATGCCAAGACAGACAAGTGTAAGAGAGTTATGGACAATGGCTACAGAAGATAGCAGAAAAGTTCAGACAAGCATGACCAGGTTTCAGACCCAGAAATAGGCTTGGTATCTGGAAGAAATGGAAGAAAGGAGACTTGGGGACAGAACCTCAGACCTTAGCATAGCCCTAAGAAAGTCTTGAACAGCCCACTGGGGAAGCCCAGTACAAGAAGAGTCTTGACTTGGGCAGGAATAGGCCTCTGTCCAGTGCTCTGCATGGACCATTTGGCTGCTAGGAGCCCAGGAAGAAATATGGCTCCAGGGCAGGAACAGTAGCTGACTCTTCGAGGAGGCAGCCTGTGGCTGTCAGCTCAAGAACTTTAAAGCACAGAAAGATATTGTTATATGCAGCAGAGGTAGAAATAGTATAAGTAGTTGGACAAGGTGAGTCCTTCAGAAGGAGCCAGCATGGAAGACAAGATGCCTTGCAACCCTGAGAGAGATATAAACTCCCACTGTGGTCCAGACCTCAAGACAAAAGATCAAATTAATGCACAGCTCCCTAAAGACAAGCATGCAGGATTCATATCCTAAATAGGTCTCTATCACCTATTTTTCCGGGTTGAAAAACCCAGGAAAGTCACTAATTCAACCCCCTACAAGAAAAGAGACTGTTCTGTATTCATGCCCTCTTGCTAGGTGACTGGCTTCCCCATATAGTTCTGGATTTAATCAAGTTTACCTGAACAACGTGCTTGTAATCTTATTGGCTGACCATAGCTTTGTCCCACCTCATGCCCACCTAGTGAGTTCCCATGCTTTCCACATGGGAGCCCCATTGTTTTGCTTATAAAATTCCCTAGAAGAGGCAGATTCCCAGGCAACCTGCTTGGGTCCCCTTCTGTCCCTGTCTCAAACAGAAGCTTTCTTTCCCTCAATAAACATATTTTGTGCTTAACCTCTGTTGTTCCTAAAATTCATTCTTCAGTTTTAGAGAACATATACTTGTCCCAGTTATCTTTCAGGTTAAGAGTTTTAGTCCCCTATATCATTGTCATAATAAATGCAAACTGAAGCCAAGTGTGGAGGTCCAGCACTCTGGGAGGCTGAGGCAGGAGGATCACAAGTTCCAGTCTAACCTGGGCAACTCAGTGACTTAGTGAGAGCCTGTATTAAAATAAAAAATTAAAACAGGGAGCTAAGGATACAGAAGTATGAAGGCCCTGGTTTAATCCTCAATAACCCCTTCCCCCAAAGAGGAAAATACAAACCTCCACAGGAGATCGCTGCTGCGATTTGGGTGTCTACACCAGTCATACAATATGTGCAAGGTCCACTGCCCTTGTCCCTGTGCGAACTCCTGACTCAATAGCTCATCTCATCTTTGGGGCCAGGGAGATAGCGCAATGGAATAAGTGCTTACCTGGCAAGCACAAGATCCTGAGTTCAATCCCCAGTACAGGAAACAAAAATAGCTCATCTCATCTTGTTCCATGACCTCAATATTCTGTCTTCAGGTTGGATTCCCCCTGATTACTGCACTCTACCCCAAACTGCCTAATGAAAACTCCATAAAATGTACTTAAAACTTAACATACTCAAATGACATCTTTACTTGTTTCTACTCTACATGTATACATCCTTGTGGTCATGTACATGAACAAGCATGTACACACACACACACACACACACAGCCCTTCTGGATTCTTCCTTTCTCTTTGAAATTGTATTATATTCTTCTGGTAGCCCGGAGCCAAATTCTAGGAGTCATACTTATTTCTTCTCTTTATTTCACAAACTATATTCACATATTTTTCAGTACAACTTATTGATCATATCTTCAAATTATGTCCTGAATCTGACCTTCTCTATTTGCCACTTCTCTTAGCATTTATTTTTGGGTGGCATCATTTCTCTCCTACACTACTACAGTTCTATAGTTAATGTTCTTTCCTTTTTTTCCACTTTTGCACCCCTTCTTACTCTTATTCTCCACATCACACAGAAATTTTGTAGAAATCAGATCACTATGTGTCCCAATGAATATCACTACAGACATACCAAATAAACATTCGTATCTAGTTGAAATAGGAAGTTATTCAATGCAATAAAGTTATGCAGATATTCCTGAGATTTCTTTTTATATGCCTGGACCTTCACACTTGGTGTCCATGAAGCCCTGGACAGTCTCTTCACTGCCATTGTACTAGCGCAATCCTCACGTCGTTGTTAGACTTCTGTCACAGACACACCTCCTAGAGTTAGTATCTGGATTATCTATGATTCTACATACATGGTTTTTACCTTTCAGGTGTCTGTCCCTCTGTTTCATAAATTCTTTATATAAAATTTTATTTTAGCTCTACATGTCCTCACATTTGGCATGTAGTAGGACACAATGTGCATTTCATGGATAAAGATTTTAAAATACAACATTTTCAACTTCTAATTTAGGAAGAATATAGTCAACCAGCATGATATTGAATAGTTTCCTAAAACGTAAACACTCCATTTAAACTTAGTCACCTGAAGAATCAGTGTTTGCTGGCCTTCTTTAACAGTCAGAAGAACTGACTGCAGGGAGGACTCAGGATTCTCATCACTGGCCTACCTGATGAGAAAATTCTGAAGTTAATGGTGAGCATCTCAGTTATAAAACGATAATTATAGCTTTTGTAGTTTTTAAAAATAAGACACTATGAGTCCTTTTGTTGGCTTTTACAGTTATTTTTAAAACTTCTATGTCTCCACTGATAACTCCTATCTTGGTTCTGAATTAAAAGAAAGGCAAAAAACAAAAACAACTACAGCAATAACAGCAACTGCAGCAGCAGCAGCAGCAGCAGCAGCAGCAACAACAACAAAAACACAAGAAAAAACATGCTTGAAACAACCTGTCACTTCAAGGTTTTTGCTAAACTATAGACTTATTTTTCCATTCACTTTTTAAAAAAGTGTCTGCTCTGTGTAGTAAATACTATTTTAATGTTTTCTGCAGAAGTGTGAGTGGTGTGCACGCTAAGGGGTAATTCTGTAGGAATAGACTTTTAAATTCAATTCAGCACTTTTATTGAGAATGGAGAAGCTTAAAAATGAAGCCAGCAGGCATCCGAAGCCTGAGAGAACACTACTGGATGCATTCTTAATTAGAGCCAATAAAGTGTGTTTTTAGAGAGTGCTTTCCCACAGAAAGCTCAATGGCAAAACCCAGAAGAAGCAAACGAATTACATTCTGTACATTAACTACTCGGCACACTGCTTCTTGAGGAGTTATTTAACACAACATGATAGTTGACAAAATTTTACTTTCAAACTCTAAATAACCCCAAAGATAAAATGCCAATTATTTACATATTTTACCAAAATATAAAACAATCCATACTAATTTGAAGACTGACTTGAATACAAACAAAAAAAAGAAAATGCTGGGGTAGGATTGGTAAATTGCTGGATGGATGGACTTCAAGGTGTGGGATTTTGTTCCCATCATTATTTTTTGACTCATTCATTGTATTTTTTTTTTTTTATGACTTGCAGTACTTCTCTGTCACATTATGTATGCTTATGTAAACTTTTAAAGTAAGATCAGAACCACCCCTGCTCTTGGGGTTGCAAGTAAGGAGCTGAAACATCCCTTCATGAAATTGTTCCCCAGCTGGGCACTGCGGAGCATGCCGGTGGGCTCAGTCTCAGTCCTGAGTGGAAGGCAGGAGGAGCGCAAGTTGGAGGCCAGCATGGGTAACTTAGTGACATGCATTCTCAGGTCAAAGCATAGGAAGCTATAGATGTAGAGCAGTGTGAGGGCCTGGGTTCATTTATAAAAAAAAGAGGCTGGCGAGACAGTTCATTGGACCAAATTGCCTACTTAGGCAAGTGCAAAGGCTGGTGTTCAATCTCTGGCACCACATGCTGTGTTGGCCCTGTTCCTGGGTGCAGTGAGCTAGCCACCGAGTCTGGGTTTGGTGGCATTCATTTATAATATCTCTGAGGAGGCTGAAAACAGGAGGATCGCTATGAGTCTGAGCTGCACAGTGAGACCCTCTATCAGGCAGATTAAAAAAAAGGAAGAAACATTTCTTCTTATTGTTATGCACATGTTTGCATGAAATATATTATAATTAAGAGATTATAATTTAAAATTTAAAATTAGTAGTTGATTTGAGGTAAATTGTGAACAAAAGGAAAATTTTGGGAGATCCCTGGTACCAAACATAGCCACCAAATATAGAAGTACTGTTCACATGAGGTAAAATTTCTGAAATGTGCTGGAAGATGTATTCCATATCTGTGTATTTCAGCTTTTTCTAAAGCTACACTAGGGGTGAGTATAGGCAATGGTTACTATGGACTAAATTAGTCTAAGCACTTCTTTTCCTGAGCCATGTTGTAGAAGTACTTTGAAGTCATAAAATGTAAATATGCCTAATGATTTAAATTTAGTATCTTGTAGACCCTTGGGTACACCCTTGGATGACAACTAATAATACATGAAGTGTAAAAATATAAGACTTTTCAGAACTGCAGTTCATTTGACTGTGAACTTTTTGAGGCCATGTACTATAACTTTTCCATTTAGTTAACTAGGAAACAAATGACTTTTTGGATGTTATTTCTGAATTCTGAGCACTTTGTACAGTCTGGCACATAATGGCTACTTTTTTGTAGTGTTGAACATATAAGTAAATAACACTTACTAGTCACTCACCAAAGCTTGTTTTCCTCCAAGTTTTGTGTATTTATTTATTTCTATATATTTTTAGTTGAGGGCATACAGGGTCTAACTAAACAGATCAGACTTGTAGCAATCCTCCTGTTTTTCAGCCTCCCAAGCACTAGGACTACAGATACGCTCCACTACGCCCATTCTCAACTGCCATTTTAGCATGTCCCCAGGGTGGGGCCAGCTAGGCATGTCAGGGATTGAACCTGGTTCCTGCAGCTGCCTAAGCAGGCACTTTAATCTGCCGAGCTATCTGGCTGGCTCTTATCTTTTATTTTTTTTTGTCTGTTTTTTTTTTTTTTTTTTCCAGACAGGGTCTGGCATTGAGCTCACGTTGTAGGCCAGTCTGGTCTCAAACATGCAACAATGCTCCTGCTTCAGTCTCCCAAGTGCTGGGATTACAGGTAAGTGCCACCATACCTGGCCTTTCCTCCAATGTTTTTGAGGTAGAATATTACAATATTTTTGTTCTTAACATAATGCTTTCTACTTCAGTGACAATAAGTATTTGTTTGAGGAAAGCCTTAAAACCACCAAGGTCATGGTCTCACATCATGGAGCAGTGAAGTGGGGACACTGAGAAGAAAGTTAGGAGGACCTTAATTAGAAATAATAAGAAGAATAGCTTCTAGAATTCCAGGGCAGCTTCCGGGTTGGTGGCCACTGAAGCTCTTTGTCAATGGTAACATATATGGCAAAATCACAGCGGGTATATGACAGGGGCCATACTGCAATTGATCTATAGGATGTTAAGTGGAGTTGTTTAGCTAATGTTGATCCAGTGGGTACATGAGTGATACAGCCAGGCTATAGGGAAAGAAGGAAGGCATCCCTGGAAAGGGACAAGGGATGGATTCAGACACTCTGGTCACCCTGCTGTGCGTGGGATGCCTGTCTGGGCTCACTAGACCACCTGGTACTAATTATAGTCTAACCTCAAGTTGCTGTTTATCTCTAGGAAGGCACAGGTCTAGTACTGTGTCTTCACCTTGAGGCTTGGCTTTCTTCAGATTTACCTCCAACCACAATTCTAATGTGTCTTTATCTTTTGCACTGACTCCCTAGAGGGTCCCAGTCCTTCTCTGACTGATTTAACTTTTATCTGACTCAGTTGTCAATAATAAAACTATAACAAATAAGCAATAGTTAGAGAGGAGAAAGCCCAAGGTGCAGTAGCATGGAGTTCTTTAAACTTCTCAAAGAGCATTTATAGAAATTGTTTTCTTAATTTTGGGGATTGTTTTAATGAGGGCAGGAGAGTAAAGGCTCTTGGGAAATTTCAGTTCATGGTCTAATGATCTCCTGAATTTCTTTGTGATACCTAAAATTTTCCTCATTGCAAGATCTTAGTAATAGCAGGCAAACAAGTAGAGCCAGCAGAGGAAAGCATTTTGGCATCAGATGCAGGATCAGGGCAGATAACTTGTAAGGTTTCTTCTCATCTGAAATTTTTTTTCTTGAATGATTAAAACACAGTGCTGTCCTCCAGCTAAACTTCCACTTTTGTATAAGCACCAGTTGCCTACAACTCTAAGTCTGCCTATAGCCTTTCCAGAAAGGATTTTTTTGGTCTGTTTTTCCAAAGTAGTGAGTAAATGAAACTAGTGTGAAAGATTACTTGAAAAAGGCTCTACGTAGTAAAAATCACTCCACACTGGTAACTCTACTGTAGTTTCTTAGTCACATAAGACTAAGAGCTGTTATTTTATTTCCTTGATGAATTTTCCAGATGTGATTCTTTAAGCTTACGTATATTAAATGGGCAATAAAGAAAAAAATAATTAGCTTCTATGTGACTGGAGTACATGGTCTTTTCAGCACATCAATCTAATTGTGTTCTGAAAAATGTAGAATGATTTGGAGTTAATGATTAGCCACTATTATATGTCAGTTTTTTTTTTAATATTTAAACTATTATTATTTTGCAAATGATCATAAGCAAAGAATGTTAAGATATTTTTATCTGGAAGACAATGCTAAAGATTAAGAAGCAATATTATTTATAAAGCTCTATTCAAGCTCAATTTTTACTTTAAATTTCCACTGAAGAATTTAAATAGACTGCACTTATGTTTATTGCAGAGTGTAAGCCATATAAACAGAATAATAGTATGTGCTTCAAAATAAGTACCTACTAATGTAATAAGTACCTGAAGAAATACCTAATTATTTTTTATGAACTCTTAATGGTACATGTGGTATTTCATTATTTTATTGCTCTAATAATCAATTGTTCTTTTACTTTTAACATGAAACAAGGACATTGATGCAATTTTAGTGGAAACCATTCAAATTCTAACTAAATTATTAATATAATGAAATCAGTGAATAAAGTATCACAAAATTAGAGAGAACTAAAGGAGCCAAGAAAAAAACCAAATATAAAAGACTCTACTGGAATTATTCCAAAGGCAGAAAATTAAGAAAATTCACACTTTTAATACCAAAGACCAACACAATAGGAAGGAAAAAGAACTACATGAGGCCTTGAGGTTCTGAGGGACTGTTATGGTTATGAAAAGCTCATCCAATATACCAAACATACTTGTTAAAAAATTAGTAATCAAAATGTATAAACAATATAGGGATCTCTTTTACATTTAATACTATGTTTCCTTAAGTTTAAATTTATTTTAAACTAATGCAGAATACATAAAATTAAATGCTCTTATGAAGTTTGTCCCTGGAGGGGGTCAGAGAAGGAGGTGTAGACTTTAGTCCATCTTCAAGATACTTGGGAGGGGTATAAAGAGGGCTTAGTAGGCAGAAAGAGCTATTCTTCACAGAGGAATATGAAGCCTTTTATGATCTGGAACTGGTACACTTACGTGGTCTTAGGGATATCTTCAACATAGATGATCTAGAATGTGTATTCTTACTGTTTGTCAGGTTACCAGCTATATTAGAATGAAAACCATTTACATCTGTACTCTTAATAAGTGCTGGTTATTGGGATCCATGGAAGCTAGAAAATTGGTCAAATGTGTGTAAGTGGGACTAGTACTCAGTACCTAAAGCAAACAAGCTAACTCAGTCCTGAGATTAGCATCCTGACTGGTTAATGTGGGCCATTAGTCTTTAGGCAACCTTGTGTCATATGTTACTAACTTTGCAAAGGTATAAATAAAACATCAGGGGGTCATCTCGACAACCAAGCAGACGAGTCACCACCTAACTCAGCTCTTGTGTTCTTATCTATCTTTTCCTCACTTCTGTTGCCATTTCTTTCTGGGTAGAATGGCTTACACTGAGATTCACAGATCCTTACAGCTGGTTGCTTTAGGATGGGGCTCTGTGGCAGGAAGGGGAACTTACAGGTGAAAAAGCATAGACTCATAGTCTAATTTCCAGGCTAAAAGTATAATTTTAAAATTATAATTTTCCTTGTTTTCTTTTTACCAATATCCATTTCTTTTTTCTAGCTTTCCCAGACTGCTGAGTTAGGTAGCCATATTATAAGTAAGCAGACAGGGCTGGGACCTCAAGGGAGCCAGGGTAGAACATAGAAGCACATTATAACTATGGGTGGAGGCTCATTCATTGAAAGCCAGGTCTCAAGACAAAGATGGAATAACTATACCTCTATGCCTCCCAGAGGGATAAATAAAAATTATTGATATTCTACATGGGCTTCAGTCACCTGGTTGGAGGACCAAGACTTCTTGGGCCCATCCCTTTCTGGAAAGGACCTTGTTCTTTCCATGTACACTTGCCTTGTGACTTGTTTCTTTATGGGTTCAAAATTACCTAAGCAATTATACTTGCAGTCTTATTGGTTGTCCATAGTTCTGTTCTACCTTATACCCACCTTCTCATTTTGTACCCACCTGGTGCTTTGGCACTAGAAAACTACCTTTGAGAAGTGTGCTCATGGGATACCCACTTTCTGGGTCCCCTCCTGTCTCTCTTAGGTGAGAGCTATCTTTCCCTCAATAAATATTTCCTGCTCGTAACCTCTGTTGTTCCTTAGAATTCATTCTTCAATTTTGGGGAATATGAACTTGGTGTATTGGACATCTAGCAGGTTGGGAGTTATAGTATTTCTCCTATATCATTAGAAGTCCTCTATCATTTCTCTGTCAGTACCATGAGATGTTCTTGTATATACTTAATATTTAAATCAGATTAAATATATCTGTCTTCTGAAACGTTTACCATTTCTTTATGTTAAAGCCATCCCAACTTCTTTCTTCCAGATTTTAAAAATATGCAGTGCTTAATTGACAGCATAAGAAATTAATAATAAATATCTATTTTTCTCTTGGATTATATTAAGCTATATAATACTTATTAATTGTTTCAAATTTTAAAATCTGTGCTTTATCTTTGAGCAAATTACAGATATAGTGTGAAGAGGTTTCTCTTTCTACTTTTCATGGAGTAGATTGTGCAAATCATCGCTATCACTGATGATAATTAACATGCTAATTGAGAGAACCTCCTTAAAGACATTAGAAAGACCAAAGCTGTGGGTAGGAAAACTGCAGAATAAGTACTGGATGATCTTCCTCAGCTGCAGCATTTGTCCTGGGGCATTTCCTGGCTGTGCATACAGGCCAAGAGGCTGAGAGCCCAGGATTTTCTCAGAATAGCTGTGTTGAGGGATGAGGTTTTTAAGTGACTAATAGTGGTTTGCGAAGTCCTGGGAGGCTGGAGAGACACAAGTGCACTCTTAGGAGGCAAGATCCTGGGAAGAAGGAAGGTGTGGAGAAATGAGCCTTATGAAGACACATTTGCTCCTTCTTAAGAGTCACTCAATTTTGAAGTTAGTCACAAGCCAGGCCTGGGCTGGATCCAGAGGGGTGGAGGAGTCCCAAGAGCGCAGTTTAAGTTCTCATTCACACGCCGGGCCTGGGCTTGGAATATTTTGCTGAATTCACGCAGCTGTAATATTTAAATGACAATGGAATACCCATTGCTGACAAAACTAAACAAAAAAAGTGATGCAAATGAAGGATCATTTTCTATCTGTATATTCAAAATAATTAGGATAGATACACAACTACTTTCTTTTAATTCAATGAATAGAAAGGTTTGTACTAGTAGTGTTCATGGACAGGATATCATGTCTGCATCTTGTATTATGAATAATCACTAAGAAGACAACAATATGCAATGTATTAATTATTGAAACTGCCCTATTAATCAGTTTTGAAACTGTCTCATTTCTATTTGTTTCTCAATAAAATTATTTAAAAAAATGCAGTTATAAGGGAGACCTTGAACCCAACTGGTATCTGAAAACCAAAGCAAGGTTCCTCAGTAGCTTCAAAACATTGACATAGGCAGACTGCAGTACAGGCCTAGTATGTGAGAGATCCTTGTTGAACTCGTCATTCTCAAGGTCTAAAGTTCTGTGGAATCACACGGTAGGAATAGAGGTCAATAGGAGGAAAGTGGATCCTCGCCTGAACTGACTCCTGGTTCTGTCTGATTCATCTCAGTCTCTAGAAGAGAAGAGAATGAACGTTTTCCAAGATGATAAGATCTGGAGACTGTGATTGTTCTTTTTTTCCAATTAATTTTATTGAGAAAGAAATAGTAATGAGACAGTTTCAAAACAGGTTAGTAGGACAGGTATAATAATTAATACATTGCATATTGTTGTCTTCATAGTAGTTATTCAGAGGACAATATGCAGACATGGTATCTTGTCTAAACAATATTAGTAGAAATCTTTCTTCTCATTGAACTAAGAGAAAGTAGTTATATATCTATCCTAACTATTTTGTATATACAAATATATATATATATGTATATATATACATATATATATATTCACTACAAAATGGTCCTTCATTTATATGCCCCCCCCCTTTTTTCAGAACTGGAGATTGATCTCAAGACCCTGTACTTGCCAGGCAAGCACTTATTCTACTGAGCCATCTCCCTGGCCCCTATATCCCCCTTTTTTGTTTTGGTTTGTCAGAGATGGGTATTCCATTGCCATTCAAATATTATAGGTGCACAAATTCAGCAAAATAATCCAATATAGTCCAGTAGTCTATACTAGCCATATTAATATGCTGAGCTATAAAAGGCTCAAGTCAACAACTTCTGACATTCCCAGTTCTGAGACTGTGATTGTTAAGCTTGATTGTGTTAACTCAGATGGCTGGTGGAGCAAGCTTCTGATCATGTCCATTATCCTGGGCATTGTGTCCAGCCCCCCCGTCCCTTCCTCTCTGCAACTTTCTCCTTCCCAGCCACCATCAGCTAAGCAGCTTTGCTCTGTTGGAAACTTCTGGGTAATGGCTCTGCCTTGGAGACCAGAGCTGAGTCACCTGTCTCTGAGCGAGGACAGAAGACATGCAGATGGGTAGGAAAGAGATAAGCAGAATCATAAGTAAAAAGTGAATGTTTTGCTTGCTTCAACACAGTCTCACTATGTGATTCAGACTGGCCTTGAACTCACGGAATCCTCCTCCCTCAGTCTCCAGAGTGCTGGGATTACAGATGTGTGCAACCATGCCAGGCAAAATTGAATTTTTAGGAAGCCTGCAATTTCTGGGCCTCGGCTGACATTACCTAAGGTAGTCCAGATTAGCATTTTCTTGACTAAATTTAAGCTCCTTTCCTCCCAGGCCCATCATAGCTCAGATTCCTCAATAATGCTGTAAATCCATATATTGATTTAATTTAGAAAGTAAAGACCAAGAACCTGATTCTAATATAACAGAACAGACTGAGGAAATCCAAAGAATATTTAAATTACATGTCTTAAAAAATGACATGCCTGTAAAATGGGCTAGTATCTTCCTCGGGCATGAGCCACTTTCCCCCAGCAGTTCTGCCTTGAAAGAAGTGTAAGTAATCCCCAGTCCTGGAAAATAAAGGCCTCTCTCTCTCTTGAGAGCCTGTCCTCTATTCTTTGAGTGCATACTTTTGAACTTCTGCATAATTAAATCCTGCTTATTCCCTCTTACTCCTCTTGAAAAATTCTTTTTCTTGCAACTGGAGTCAGAAAACCTGTAAACCTCTTGTATGGGTAGGATGGTTTGGGCTCCTTATCTCAGATTGGGGAAGCTCCTTAGATCCTGTCTGGTGACAAAACCATGAGCCAAATTAAACTTCTCTTTGTTCCCAGCAATGGAGAGACTTTTTTTTTCCTTTTTTTGAATAATACTTGACATTCAATAACATTTTACCAGGTTGCCAAGACAGGGGCCATTGCGTAGAAGCCAGGACTAAGACGTGTGTATATACACAAATACTCTTAAAAGTTAGACTCAAAAAAAAAAAAAAAAAAAAAAAAGAGACTCACATGTGATTCAGATATTAGGAAAAAACACCTTCAAATAAGTACATGTGAATAGAGGAAAAATGGACAAAATTGATGAAGAAATGAAGGGTTTTATGAAAATTTGAGTGTATAAAAACAATCAAATACAATTTTAGAATAAAAAACCAACTAAAATGTAAGAGTCAATAATGTATATTTTAAACAAAAGGCTAGACACAAAAGAAAATAGATTTACTGAAGATAGATCAACAGAAACCAAAGTGAAAGAGAGGAAGAGAAAAGAGTGGACAATATAGAAAAAAAACATAAAAAGATGTTGATCTACTGAAAAAAATCATATAAGAGTGGTCCCAGAAGGACATAGAAGGGATTGGGTCAGAAGAATATTCAAAAAGCTAAAAAGCATAAGAAAGAAGGAAAATTTTTCTCTCAAAATTTATTAGGCTACAATATATTGATTTTTACTCTTTTCTATACATTTGTTATACTTTAATAAAAATATTTAAAAGACCAATATATGCCTTACTGCAGCAAAATTTACTATTTTATTATACTGCTTCATGTATTATCTATGATACTGGAAGTTGTACCTCCTTATGCTATGCTTTGTGCCTAGCTGTCCCCCCAAAAGCCTCATGCAGCCATGTGGTGGGCTTCTAGAGCTTTTGAGTGATTCATGGCCCAATGCTGTGACTATGGGTGTGAGTGCTACATGCGCCCTGGGGCGGCAGCCTGCATGCAGCAGAAGGGAGGGAAAGAGGCTTGCTTTCTGCTGCTGCTCCCTTTTTGCGCTTGCTGCTTTTGCTATTTTCCATACCATGAGCTGTTACCCTGTGCCCTGTGCCACCCTGCCTTGGAGCCAGCCAAGTATTTACTGAAACCTCCACAGACTGTGAGCTAAATAAATCTTTCCTTCCTTAATTCTGAGTATCAGGTATTTTGTCCCAAACAGCAAGAGTAAAGTAACCAAGAACCTTCCTAGTATTTAACAAAACTAAAACAGAATGGTGAAGGTTTAGCTTTCTTTTTATATCTTATTCTTTTTTTTTTCTTTGTGGGGGGGTATACAAGGCCTCGCTACACAGTTTAGACTCATAGCGATTCTCCTGTCTTGGCCTCCCCAGCACTGAGATTACAGGTATGTGTCACCATGCCCGGCTTCTGGGCCAGCAAGTGGTACCAGCGATTAAACTCAGGTCCTTGAGCTTTCGAGGCAGGTGCTTACATCACAAGCTATTTCTCTAGCCTCTTTTTGTATTTTCTGACTTAAGATTTTTATATAAAAAGTGTAAGGTAGAAGATGAAGAGTTTCTAAAATACCATTGTGCATGTCTGTGTGCATTTATGCTTTTCAAAAATAATATCTAATTACACATGATATCATAAATTTTGTGTTAAAAGTATCTCTCAGAAATATTTCTAAAAATTTTCTATTCCGTCAAGGAAGTGAACAATATCTCTGTCTTATTGAATCTTTTCATTTCCTTATAAATATAATTTGGAAGTGGTTTTTGCCGGTGATACAGTACATTTAGTTTTCATTCATTCAAGAGTATTTATTGATTCTATCTCCTATGGCAGATATTGGGCTAGATAGTAAACTCTAGAAGTAAACAAAGCAGATATAGTTGTTGTCTTCATAAAATTTGCTGTCAGTCAGGAATACAGACTTTGACATGTAATTATACCAAACAGTGCTTTATGAAAGGACTTCAGGGTATTCCTGTAGTAAGTAGGAAGACCAAGTATAGGGAACTGTGATGTTGGCAATGTTCCTTGAATAAAGTTCAGAGCATAAATAAAAACTTCCATATAAATGGGAATAGGAGGAAAAGTACTTATACGTTGGGAGAGGTGATTATAATTCAATAAAATTTTCACATCATCACGTGTTGTACAGCAAAATTTCCATGTTTTTATGGGTTTTTTCTGATTTCTTTTGTTGTTTATTTCCAGTTTCATTGCACTGTGGTCATATAATATGCATGGGATAAATTCCGCTTTCTTGCATACACTTAAGCATGAAATATGGACCATTATGTGGTCTATTTTAGAAAATGACCCATGTGCAGCTGAGAAAAATGTGTATTCAGCTGTGTTTGGGTGGAACACTCTGTATATGTCCACTAAGTCCATTTGTTCCAAGCTCTGGTTAAGTTCTGCTATTTCTTTGCTAATTTTTTGTCCGCTTGACCTATCTTTTGGGGATAACGGGGTGTTAAAATCTCCTGTTAAGATTGTGGTATTGGATATTAGATTTTTCATGTCCATTAAGATTTGTCTTATATAGTTGGGTGCTCCCGTATTTGGTGCATATATATAATGTCTGTTACCTCTTGCTTTTAAATTTTTCCCTTAACCAGTATATAATGTCCTTCTTTATTTCGTTTGATCATTCTTGGTTTGAAGTTGAGACTGTCTGAGAACATGATTGCTGCCCTTGTTTTTTTCTGAGGTGCTGGGGCATGTAGTATCGTTTTCCATCCTTTGACTTTCAGCCTATCAATTTCTTTCTGAGTTAAATGTGTTTCTCGTAAACAGCGTATTGTTGGATTGTGTTTCCTAGTCCACTGTGCCAGTCTATTTCTTTTAATTGGTGTATTGACTTACAATTGACATGTTATTTACCTGCTGATGTTTAGTCCTTTTTCTCCTGTATTTGTTTGCCCTGTTTAGTGGGTTCCTTCTGTTCTCATTCGTGGAGTTCTGATCATTTTGGTCCCTCTCTAGAACATCTTTTAGTTGTCTGTGTAGGGTTGACTTTGTCATCTTGAAATTCTTTAGTTGTTCTTTGTCATGGGAGTATTTTACTTCCCCATCAAACTTGAAAGAGAGTTTTGCAGGGTATAGTAGTCTGGGCTGGAATTTGTTTTCATAGAGGACTTGAAATACTCTGCTCCATGCTCTTCTTGTTTTCATGGTTTGTGAAGAGAAATCTGCCATTATTCTGATGGGTTTTCCTTTAAATGTGATCTGTTTCTTTTCTCTAGTGGCTTTCGGTATATATTTTTTTTCTTTTTTTAAACTGTACTGATTTTTTTTCCAAAGTTTTATTGATAAACAGCAATGAGACAGTTTCAAATCAAATCGGAAGTACAGTTTCAACAAATAATACACTGCATATATTCTTCTTAGTGGTTAATTGCTGTACAAGATGCAGACTTGTGATGCTATTTACAAACACCATTAGAACAATCAGTATATTTTTCTTGTGCTGGGTTTCTGGAATCTTGACTATTATATGTCTCGGTGTGTTTTTAATTGGGTGGAATTATTTGGTGTTCTGTATGCTTCGGTTACCTGAATGTCAGATTGCTTCCTCATATTTGGGAAGTTTTCTGCTATTACTTCTGCCCATATTCTTTTTATATCATTTGTATTGACTCCTTCTGTCTCATTGATGCCTATTATTCACACATTATTCATCTTCCATCGTCTTGCAGGGGATGTATTATTTTTTCCTGCATCTTTTCACTTGCTGCACAACATCTTCAAGATCTGAAACTCTGTCTTCAGTTTCACTTAGATGTTTTTGCCAGGTTGTGATTGAAATTTTAAGTTTTTCTCTATCTCTTTGACTCTGCTTCATGCGATCTATTTCTTTCCTGTATTGCTCATTCATGGAATCGGTTGCTTTTCTAATCTTTTTTTTTTTACCAGTGTCTTCTTGTGAAGCAGCTATTATTTCTTTTTCTTGAGAGTTTATTTTGATCCGATTTCCTCTATATGTTTCTGCATTTAATTCTTTACTTCAGATACTAGTAATTCAGAGATTTTTTTCTTTTTGTTTCTTTCTTTTCTTTTTTTTGCGGAACTGGGGATTGAACTCAGGCCCTTGCACTTGCCAGGGAAGTGCTTATTCTACTGAGCCATCTCCCCAGCCCCTAGATTTCTTTTTTTATTTCAGAGATTAATTCTGATTTGAGTTCCTCTACACCTTTCTGCTATTGTTTCTTTACTCCAGTCACTATTAATTCATACATTTCAGCTGAGCTAGTGTCCTCTGCACTTGCTCTGGGTGGGCTCGAGGCCTGAGATTGCATTTTGCTCCTTCTCTTTGTCATTTTGTACAGTACTGACCTATGACCTTTGGTGTAGAGCTCTCCTGCAGTTATAACCTTAGCACTTAATGAAATTCAGCTGCAGATCTATTAAGTTTGAGTTTATCCAGTTGTGCCTGGTTTGGGTCTAGCTGTTGTGCTCAGTTCCTTCCTGATGCAACCCTTGGAAGTGAACCTGTTGTGCTCCTCTTTTGTGCTTCCAGCCCAGGGGTACAGAACACAGAAGCTCTCCTGCACACTAGCAGGGCCTGGGCTTGGGTTGGGTCTGAGGGGTTCTGAGGGTGCGGCAGAAGTTCTCACTCACTTGGTGAGCTTGGAAGATGTGTTGTGGAATGGAGAAGGCATCCTGAGGGTGCAGCAGAGTGTCTCACTCATGCAGCGGGCCTGGGTTTGATCTGGAGAGGTCCAGTGGGCACATGGGACCCGGAAAGCTCTTCCACACACTCACCAGGCCTGGGCTTGGGCTGGCTCCATAAGGGTGGGAGAGCCAAATTTCAAGAGGAAACAAGTTTTCTACAAATTTGAAGTGCCAATATGCATATATTATGCTTCCATATCAAGCTTACTGACTGTACACATGCAGTATGGATTCTTTTCTCCTGAAGAACCTTGGAATATTTATTAATGAGTCATAAGAACTTTGTCTGAAATTTTTTCTTTGAAAGTCTGATTTAAAGCAAACTACTTTGAAATAAAATTTCCAAACATCTCTTTCTCTCTCTCTCTCTCTCTCTCTTTCTTTTTCTTTCTTTCTATTTACTTATTCTTTTTTTCTTCTATTAGTATATGTCTGCAGTACCTAATGATTATATTCAGTATAGAGAACTGGTGCATGAATGTAACAATTATTTTCCCCCTTCCTTCCATCCCTTGTTTTATTTCTCCAGCATCCACTTCATTTATTTATCTTATAAGACCTTATAAAATTAATTACATATACAGATTAAAAATAATTCTAATACAGCCAAGAACATATAAAACAATGTAAGACAACTGTACTGAACACTTCTTTATTCTCTAAAGCAGAATATTGTAGGCTCTGAGGAAGACGGAGGTGAGAAGAGCACGCCACGCAGACAAGTGTCAATGCTGCACGTCCTACGCTCTGGGGTGCAGTCTGCATGGCTGAGGCGTGTGGTTGAGTGGCTGGGGCTGCAGCGTGAAGGCAGGATGTGTCCAGCCATTCATAGAGCTGGCCACAAGCACCAGGAGTATTCTGTGGAGCCAGATTTCATAGGATTGGGACAATGATGTTGCATCACAGCTCACATAGGTGGACAATCTCAAGTATTATTTTTTCCCTGTAGGGAATTTGAGTGAGAAAATCTTACATCTGAAGTGGTTTTCATGTAGAGGTTAGAGATGAAAGTTAGGCAGGCTCAGGGAGTTGATTTCCCAAAGGTGCTGAAGACAAGGACTATCCCTTACTCCAATAGTCTCCACATAGGGATTTGCTGTACACCCTCCCCAACCCAACTCAGGGTCTGTACCCCATTCCATTGACCGGAAATGAGTTGTTTCTTTCTTTTCTGCTACTCAAAGTACTGCTTAAGTTTCCTTCTCCCTGCTCTGATTTTCCACCATGACCCAACTACTTTCTGCTTACTTGTCACAGTTCTCAGGAAGCTGCCTTCTGTATTTTATTCCATAATTTTATTTTTAACCAGTGGGCAATATGAAGCATACAAGGCCTTTCTTTCAATGTTGTAAGGGACTCTACTTCCCTTTGAATAGTATCTAAGACAGGCTGAAAGTAATTTATTGTTAGAGAATCATCAATAAAATGGGATATCTTCCTGATTTGGGGAGGATCAGGAAGAAAAAGCATGACCACAAAGCTATGGAAAACCTTAGCAGCAGGGGAATAGAAAAGATGCAGGCTGAGCTTTGCTCTCAGCTGCTTTTTTTCTTTCTTCTTCCCTGCTCCAAAGAAATTTACTGATTTTTGCCCGTGAAACTATTTGAAAAAACCCCAAGCCCTGCATTTTCACAGAGAATATAAATCTGTTCTTCCAAAAAGTTTGTCACCCAAATTTCAAGTTGTTCATTCAATTGGAATATTGTCCCTGCAGGACTGCTCTTTCATTCTTAGGGTGGGAATTGATTTTTCTTCTCTTATTTGTCATGTGAGAGTACTAAGTATATTAAAACCTCAGAATTTTCACACATTATTTAAAAACCTGTTCACAATGTGAGAAGGTCTTGTATAGGCTTGTCTATGCCAATGTGTAAAAACATCCAGCTGCCTTTGAAATTGTGAAGACGAGCTATGTTCCTTAGTAAGCTTACAGACTTATGTCTGCGAAAAGTAAAAGCTTTCCACAGACATTTTCCAAAATTTGAATTTTTCTTTATTTAAGTAACTACGCTCTAGGATCTAAGTTTATACATCCAAATGAATGGATCTTTTCTATCTGCAATTGAAACAATTCTTTATGAAGAGTACATCTAAGGCATTTAAAATTACTGAGGGTGTAGTTGAACTGTTTGATTTATATTAGTTAATGCTTTTTGAATAAGTATTTTTACACAATCTCTCATTTGCATGAATTCTGCATAAATTAAAATGAGAATGACAATTTACAGACTGGTTGTAGAACTGAAAGCTAACTAACCTTGTTTTTTCAGATGCAAATCTGTTCTGCTTGGTTCTTTACTTACCCTTACCACTTCCTTTGATTCCTGAGTTTCAAAGGAAACTACTCAACTTTTCTTTTTGTATTAGTAAGTGAACAAGGTAATGTTTAAAAGGAAAGGTTCAAAATAATCACTTCTCTATGGTATCAGTTATGAAGTGGAATTGTGCAAAGATGGGGTAGAATAGAATTCACAGGAAGAAGTCAGAAAATGCACAAGTCTCTAACCCTCCCTAAAGTGTACAGACCCAGGTGGACACCACCTGGGGACAGGATCAGGGAGGGAGCACCTCACCCTCTTGCTGTATATTTTTATGAAGTGTGAGTGTTGCTACTGGAGATGAGTATTTTTTTCCCATAATTTTATTGAGAAACAAATAGCAATGAGACAGTTTCAAAACAAATTGAAAGGACAGTTTCAACAATTAAAACATTGCATATATTCTTCCTAGTGGTTAATTGCTGTACAAGATGCAGACATGATATCCTATTTACAAACACCATTAGAATAAATCCCTCTATTCATTAAGAGAATGCATCTATATAGCTATCCTAACCATTTTGAACACACAGATACAAAATGGACATTCATCTGTCTCCCCTATTTTGTTAAGTTCCATTATTAAAATAATATAGCTATGTTAACTGAGCAAAATATTCTAAAAGAGTCCAGTAGTCCATAATAGTATTGGGTCTTCTGCTTCACTGGCAATGTCAGAAATTGTTGACCTGAGTCCCCTACACCTCAACATAACAGCATGGCTTTTCTTCTTATACTTCGTTTTTATACTTTTCTGCTGGATGGTTAAGACCAAGGTAAAGCAGGACCTATGCAACAAGAGTTGTAGCTTTTGGGTCTGATAAGGTCAGTGAAATCCCCTCAGGATATATGCTGAGATCCTGTAACTCAGATTGTAGAACCTTTGTCAGTGTCAGCCATGTGGATGAGTCATGGGCATTGCTTGGCCAGTGTGCTCTCTGTGAAAGCCTGAGAGAATGTTTTCTCTTCATGTGACACTCCTTAGACATACTACATCATCGATCACTTTCCTCTTTTGCCCCATAATCTCCTTGATCAGAAAATTTGGGACACAACTGAGTTACATGATGTTACAGTAGAGGTTCTCATGTGCCCTGAATCTTACTTGAACTTGGAAGGCTAGGGTCAAAATGTTGGCTTTCCTTGTGGCCTTCCTTTTTCTTTAATTTTGGTCTGCAAACTTAGGTTGTTATCCCTCCAGAAGAGAAGTTTATTGTTATTACCATAAAAGGTAGGCTGTTAAGCTTAACCTCACTATCTGTCTGAATATCAAACATCTTAGGCATAACATGAAACAGGTATTTTTCATCAAGTACAGATATGTTGAACTTTAAGTCCCTATAAAATATGATGAAAAACATTTAAAAATTAGAATATATTTTAAAAAATAGGCATAAAGAATTATATAATTCTTATGTTTACATATAAGTCCAAAAAATCTAACCATATACAACCTTGTAGCAGGACAATCCCACAACATTCCTTTTCCTGTCTCTTGACTTCATTCACTACCCTCTTCTTTTTGAACAATCATCTACCTGACAGACAGCACAGCAGCACCTGGCATGTCATGACAAGCAGCCCGTATTCAGAAGACCAGAATGACAGGCACTCCAAGCATGAAACTTCTATTACAGATTGCCATCTTCAGTGCAGTTGATAGTTTACAGATATCAGCATATATAGTTAGTCAGGGTGAAAATCTTTCCAATTAACTGCTAGATTCAAAAATCTTCTGGAGATTTTCAGGATTATTGCCTTGTCCATCTTGTACATATAACTGTATGACTTGTAACTGTCATGTTTCCTAGCTCTTCTCCTTTCCCTCTCTTAATTAGTTAGTCCTCAAGTTCCTGCATTCCTTTTACTTGTATTATACTTTTCTATTTGTATTTCTCCTTTTGACTTATACTAGGGAAAATATACGATATTTACACATGTGTCTGCTTTATTTCACTTATGAGTATATCTTAAAGTGACATCCACTTCAATGTAAATGCTTTGAGTTTATCCTTCTTTATAGCTGAGTAACACTCCATTATGTAAAAATACCACATCTTTTTCAACTATTCCTCAGGTGATGGGCATCTTGGTTGTTTCCAAGATTTGGCTATCACAAATTGTGCTGCTATAAATATAGGCACACATATATCCCTATGATATGATGTTTTCAGATCCTCTGGGAAAATTCTCAGTAGAGGAATAGCTGGTTAAAATGGGATTTCCAGTCCAAGTTTTCTAAGGAGTCTCCACACTGATTTCCATAATGGTTGCATCAGTCTACATTCCCACCAGCAGTGGAGAAGGGTTTCTTTTTCCTCACAGCTTCTCCAACATTTGTTGTAGGGTGATTTCTTTATGATAGCCAATCTTTCTGGGGTGAGATGACATCTCAATGTTGTTTTAATTTGCATTTCATGGATGGCTATGATGTGGAGCATTTTTTCATATATTTATTTGCTTCTTTAATTTCATCCTCTGAGAAGTGTGTGTTCATCTCAGATGGCTGTTTCTGGACTGGGTCTTTAAATTTTGGGGCCATAGAGTTTTTTAGTTCTTTATAAATTGTAGAGAGTGGACCTTTGTCTGAGTACTTATTTGTCATGATTTTTTCCAAATTTGTGGGTTGTCTTTTCACTTGTTGGTAATTTCTTTTGACGTGAAGAAACTTCTCAGTAAGAGCAGGTCCCAGTTGTTAATTCTTTCAACTGTTTCCCATGTGATTTGATTTCTGTTCATGAAGTCTTTGCTTACCCCTATGTCTCCAAGAGTTCTTCCTACTTTCTCTTCCAGGAGATTTAGTGTCTCTGCTTTAATGTTTAGATCTCTAATCCATTTTGACTTTAGCTTAGTGCATGGTGATAGACCGGGGTCATGTTTTAGTTTTCAGCATGTACAGAGTCAGTTTTTCCAGCATCATTTGTTAAAGAGGCTATCTTTCTTCCAGTGAGTATGTTTGGCCCCTTTGTCAAAGATAAGGTGGCTGAGTGTGTTCAGAGGGGATTCAGCGTCTTCTAATCTATTCCATTGATCCTCAGGTCTATTTTGATGCCAGTACCATGCTGACTTTATCACAGTAGCCTTGTAGTATAATTTCAAGTCAGGAATTGTAATGCCTCCTGCCTTGTCTTTATTACCCATGATTGCCTTTGCTATTCTAGGTCTTTTCTGGTTCCAAATAAATTTAGGAATGATTTTTCTAGCTCTGTGAGGTATGTCAGTGGTAGTCTGATAGAGATTGCATTAAATCTGTACAATTTTGGGAGTATGGCCATCTTCACAATATTGGTTCTTCCTATCCAGGAGCATGGGATATCTTTCCATTTTCTGAAATCCTCTATGGTCTCTTTTTTAAGAGTACTGTAATTTTCCTTGAAAAGTTCTTTGACTTCTTTTGTTAGATTAATTCCAAGGTATTTCATTTTCCTCGGTGCAATTGTAAAATGTATTGTTTCTATAATTTCCCTCTCAGTGTGTTTGTTGTCTGTGTAGAGGAATGCTATTGACTTTTGGGTATTGACTTTATAATCTGCTGTGCTACTTAATTTGTGTATTAATTCTAGTAGCTTCTGGGTGGAGTATTTTTGGTCTTCCAAGTAAAGAATCATGTCATCTGCACATAATGATAATTTAACTTATTATTAACTATTCTTATTCCTTGTTTTTCTTTTTCTTGTTTAATGGCTGTAGCTAATGATTCCAGAACTATGTTGAATAGGAGTGGTGATAGAGGACATCCTTGTCTTGTACCCGATCTAAGAGTAAAAGATTTCAGTTTTTCCTTATTTAGGATTATGTTAGCTGTTGTGTTTTCATAAATGGCTTTTACCAGTTTGAAGTAGAGGCCATCTATTCCAAT
>NW_004524675.1:3963024-3963708 GCF_000260255.1 Octodon degus | reverse complement strand
CATCTATGTTCATGAGGGAGATAGGCCTGTAGTTCTCTTTCTTAGTTGCATCTTTCCCTGGTTTCGGTATCAATATAATACTTGCCTCCAGGAATGATTTTGGGAGGATTGTTTCCTTTTCAATTTCATGGAAGAGTTTGGGGAGTATAGGGACGGCATCTTCTGTAAATTTCTTGTAGAATTCAGCTGGGAATCCATCTAGACCTGAACTTTTCTTTGTTGGTAGTTTTTAAATTACATTTTGTATGTCATTGGCTTTTATTGGGCTATTAAGAAAGGTTATATCTTGTCGATTCAGTTGTGGTAATTTGTATCTTTCTAGGAATCTGTCTGTTTCTTCTTTGTCTTCTATTCTGTGAGAGTAAAGATTCTCAAAGTAGCTATTGATAATCTGAATTTCCACTGGTTCTGGGGTAATTATACCCTTTTCATTCCTTATTGCTTTATTTGAATTTCTTCTTTCCTCTTTTTGATGAAGTGAGCTAGGGGCTTTTCGATTTTATTTAATCTTTCAAAAAACCAGCTTTTTGCTTTTTTAATTATTTGAATTGTTTTCTTCATCTCAATTGAATTAATTTCTGCTCTAATCTTTATAATTTCTTCCCGTCTTTGTGCTTTGGGTTTGGTTTGCTCTTTTTTTTCTAGTTGTTGAAGGTGCAGCATTAGGGTATTTATTTGTTCCCG
>NW_004524675.1:3953978-3957588 GCF_000260255.1 Octodon degus | reverse complement strand
CATCCAGAAGACAAGCTTATTGTTATTATCAAACGATTTAGGCTATCAAGCTTAACCTCACTATCTCACTGCATTTCAAACATCTTAGGCATAATAAGGAGTATATTATTCTTGTGCTGAATTTCTAGGCTCTTGATGATTATATGTCTTGGTGTGTTTTTCATTGGGTTGAGGTTACTTGGCGTTCTGCATGCTTCGGTTACTTGAATGTCAGATTGTTTCCTCATATTTGGGAAGTTTTCTGCTATTACTTCTGCCCATATTTTTTTTAATGTCATTTGTATTGACTCCTTCTTTCTCGTTGATGCCTATAAGTCTCACATTGTTTATCTTTGCATCATCTTGAAGGTGATGGATTATTCTTTCCTGTATCCTCGTTGTTTTTAAGAGATCCTTTCTTACCTTTTCACTAGATGCACCAGTGACTTGAAGATCTGAAACTCTGTCTTCACTTTCACTTCAATGGTTTGCAAGCTTTTGATTGAGATTTTAATTTCCTCTATATCTCTTTGACTCTTCTTCATGCGATGTATTTCTTTCCTGTATTGCTCATTCAAGCAACCTGTCATTTTTCTAATCTCCTCCATTTTTTAAATCAATATCTTCTTTAGAAGCAGTTATAAATTCTTTTACTGCAGTGTTTTTTTCAGATTGGTTTTCCGATTGGTTTTCCTCCCTACGTTTCTGTAGTTGATTCTTTACTTCAGATGTTATGAGTTCTGAGAATTCTTTTTTTGTTTCAGAAAATAATTGTGTTCTCAGTTCCTCTATAACTTTCTGCTGTTGCTTATTTACTATCGATGCTATTAATTCTTACATTTGAGCTGAGCTAGTAGAAAAGAATTCCGCTCTGTATTCTTCTGTGAGTTTCTGCTGTTGCTCATTTATTATCAACACTATTAATTCATACATTTGAGCTGAGCTAGTGTTCTGTGCACTTGTTCTGGGTGGACATTGGGTTTCCTCCATATGTTTCTGCATTTGATTCTTACTGCAGATGTTATTAATTGAGGGATTTATTTTCTCATTTCCAATCTGAGTTCCTCTATACCTTTCTGCTGCTGTTTCTTTATTTAGAAGCCATTGATTCATTGTTTTCTGCCGTGCAATTCCCAATTTGTTCTATGTTAGTGTCCTCTGCTCTTGTTATGGGTGGGCTTGGTTTCTGAGATTGCATTTTGCTCCTTCTCTTTGTCATTTTGTGTTGCACTGTCTTCTGACCTTTGTTGTAGATCTTTGTTGCAGTTATAGCCTGAGCACCTACTGAAGTTTAGGTGTAGATCTACAAAGTTTGGATTTACCCAGCTGTGCCTGGCTTGGGTCTGGCTGCTGTGCTCAGTTCCTTCCTGTTGTGCCCCTCTGGCAAGATGTTCTGCTTCTGGACTACATGGGTGATTCTGTCCCCCTACACTCTCTGCAGGGATTGCAGCTTATGGGTCTCACCCCAGGACTGTATGCCAGGCCTGAACTGAGTCTAGAGGGCACAAGGTGGAGTAGGGGGAAGAGGCAGCTCTCTCACTCTCACTGGGCCTGGACTAGGCCTAGATCTGGGGGTTCTCAGAACGCGACAGAAATTCCTACTCTGTGGGCAGGGTGGTGGTGTTCTAGGGAGTGATGGGGGGCATTCCAAGAGGATGAAAGAGGGTGTCATCCATGTTGTACCTGCCCTGGGACCAGTAGGTTCCACCAGGGCAGGCTACCCAGAAGCTCTCCCACACTCACTGGGCCTGGGTTAAGACTGGGCCTAGGGTTTCCCATAACGGGGCAGAAATTCCTACTTGGCGCGCGGGTTGGGCGAGGTGCTGCGGAGTGGTTGGCTTCATCCCAACGTGGTGGAAGAGGGTCTCACCCACTCTGTGCCTGGGCTAGTACCAGTAGGTTCTGCTGGCGCAGGGTAGTGCAAAGCTCTCCCACACACTCACCGGTCCTGGGTTAGGACTGGGTCTGTGAGTTCCAGGAATGTGGCAGAAATTCCTATTCAGCGGGCGGGGTGTGGAAGGTGCTGTGGAGTGGTAGGGGGTGTCCCAAGGGGGTGGAAGGGTGTCCCACCCATGCTGCGCCTGGGCTGGGACCCGTTCTGTCTTGACAAGTATGCAAATTTTTTTTTTTCTAAAATAAGACAATGTATATTCGTTGTGAATGTGTGGATACATTGTCTTATAACAGATGATAGGGATACAAATTTATGTGAATTGTTAGAAAGTAAGTTAGTAGTACTATAAAACATTAAGAATGTATGTACATTTGACATTAACTTTATGTTTATTGTATAGAAACAATTAGTATAATTATTGTAAAGAAACAGTGATAACAACTAAGCATTTACAGAATACCCTATACCAATGACAGTGAACTTTTTTTTCTTTTTGTGGTACTGAGGATTGTTCTCAGGACTTTGTGCTTGTCAGGCAGGCAACAGTGAACCTTTTAGAGCTTTCTGTGATTGCAAATGCCTGCTCTAGCATGTGAGCCATTGGTTTGCCATCACTGCCCAAATCCTTGGTTTTATGAAGAGGAAAATTAAGAACAGTAATGAGTAGAGTAAATACAGTCTAATGCTTTAGGAAGGATATACTGCATAACTACTAAAAATATTGTCAAATATCTAATGGTCAAGATTAGGGCCTAGCAGAAATCAAAGTGAAACTCTGGCAAAGTGAACTGCCCCCTGATTTGTGGTTTAACTTTTTATTTTGAAATAGTTATATACTCAGAAGAAGTTGCAAGGAAAATACAAGGCACTATATACTTTTCACTCAATTTCTTCCATTTGTTTTACCTTCTATAACTGTAGTACAGTATCACACTCTGAAATGAACATGAAAACAATATTCATACAGATTCCTATCCAACCACCATCAAGATACAGAATTATTCTGCACCACAAAACTCTCTTCTGTGCCACCCTTTGTAGTTATACCCAGCCTATCTCCCTGAACCTTGGCCTTCTCTGATCTGTTTTCTATTACTGTGATTTTGTCATTTGGCACTATGGAACGTAGGCCTCTTCCCCAAAGTCAAAATGATCATGAAAATTAAATGTCTTGAATGTACTTAGGCTACTGAGGCAGCCATGATATGAAAGAAGAATTCCAGAATTGCTTTAGAAAGCAGCAAGAAGAGTGGGATAAGTGTGTTCCAAAAGAGGGAACACTGAGACACATGGATGGTAATGTGTCTTTTACTGCAATATGTTTTAAAGACCTTAAACATTCGCTGTAGCTTTCACTCACACATAGTATAGCCTTCTGTGTTGATATAAGTTTTGATTCTCTGAGATAAATACCTAGGAATGTGATTGATGGGTTGGACTGTAAGTATAAATCTAGATTTTTCAAAAATGTTGAGTGGCTGTCCCAAATTTTCTGATCAAGAAGATTATGGGGCAAAAGAGGAAAGTGATCGATGATGTAGAGTGGGCCTAAGGAGAGTCACATGGGGAGAAGACACTCTCTCAGGTTTTCACAGAGAGCACATGGCTGCACTGATAAAGGTTCTACAATCTGAGGTACAGGATCTCAGGATAAATCCCGAGGGCATTTCACTGACCTTCTCAGACCAAAAAGCTACAACTCTTGTTGCACAAGTCCTGCTTTACCTTGGTCTTAAC
>NW_004524675.1:3938598-3953878 GCF_000260255.1 Octodon degus | reverse complement strand
ACCAGTATGTGGTCTATTTTAGAAAATGACCCATGTGCAGCTGAGAAAAATGTGTATTCAGCTGTGTTTGGGTGGAACACTCTGTATATGTCCACCAAGTTATTTTTTTCAACCTCTGGTTTGGTTTTGTTATGTGTTTGCTAAGTTTTTTCTGGTTGTCCTATCTTTTGGGGATAATGGGGTGTTAAGGTCTCCTGTTAAGATTTTGGTACTGTATATTATATTTTTCATGTCCATTAAGGTTTGCTTTATATAATTGGTTTCTCCCATGTTTGGTGCATACGTATTTATGAGTCTTACCTCTTCCTCTGAACTTTTCCCCTAACCAGTGTATAGTGGCCTTGTTTATTTTTCTTGATCATTGTTGGTTTGAAGTTGAGACTGTCTGAGAATAGGATTGCTACCCCTGCTTTGTCTGAGGTGCTGGGGCATGTATTATTGTGTTCCATCCTTTCACTTTCAGCCTATGGATGTTTTTATGAGTTAAATGTGTTTCTTGTATACAGCATATTGTTGGATTTTGTTTCCTTATGGACTGTGCCAGTCTGTTTCTCTTAATTGGCGAATTGAGTACATTTCCATTGATGGTTATAATTGAGATGTATTGACTTATGATTGACATGTTATTTACCTTTTATCATTTACTTCTTTTTCTCCTGTGTTTAATTGCTTGCTCTATTTAGTTGGTTGCTTCTGATCTCATTCATGGAGTTCTGATCATTTTGGTCCCTCTTTAGAACAGCTTTTATAGCTTGTGTAGTATTGGCTTTGTGATCATGAAATTGTTTAGCTGTTCTTTGTCATGGAAGTATTTCACTTCTGCATCAAACGTGAAAGAGAGTTTTGCAGGGTATAGTAGTCTGGGCTGGAATTTGTTTTCATAGAGGACTTGAAGTACTGTGCTCCATGGTTTTCTTGCCTTCATGTTTTGTGAAGAGAAGTTGGCCGTAATTCTGATTGGGTTTCCTTTACATGTGATCTGCTTCTTTTCTCTAGAGGCTTTTGGGATATTATTCTTGTGTTGAATTTCTGGGATCTTGACTATTATATGTCTCACTGTGTTTTTAATTGGGTTGAGGTTTCTGGGCCTTCTGTTTGCTTCAGTTACCTGAATGTCAGATTGTTTCCTCATGTTTAGGAAGTTTTCTGCTATTATTTCTGCCTATATTTTTTTAAATGTCATTTGTATTGACTCCTTCTTTCTCATTGATGCCCATTACTCTCACATTGTTCACCTTTGCATGGTCTTGCAGGCTATGGATTATTTTTTCCTCCATCTTAGTTGTTTTTAAGAGATCCTTTCTTACCTTTTCACTAGCTATACCAGCATCTTCAAGATCTGAAACTCTGTGTTCACTGTCACTTCAATGGTTTTGCAAGCTTGTGATTGAGATTTTATTTTCCTCTATATCTCTTTGACTCTGCTTCATGTGATCTATTTCTTTCCTGTGTTGCTCATTCAAGGAAGCCATTATTTTTCTAATCTCCTCTCTATTTTTTTTTATCAATGTCTTCTTTAGAAGCCATTATTAATTCTTTTACTGCAGTGTTTTTTTCAGATTGGGTTTCCTCCCTATTTTTCTGTATTTGATTCTTTACTTCAGATACTGTGAGTTCTGGGAATTCTTTTCTAATTTCAGAAAATTCTGCTCTGAGTTCCTCCATGACTTTCTTCTGTTGTTTATTTACTATCGATGCTATTAAATCATACATTTGAGCTGAGCTAGTGTTCACTGCACTTTTTTGGGTGGGCATTGGATTTCCTCCATATGTTTCTGCATTTGATTCTTTACTGCAGATGTTATTAATTCAGGGATTTCTTCTTTCATTTCCAATCTGAGTTTCTCTATACTTTCTGCAGCTTTTTCTTTATTTCAGAAGGCATTGATTCATTGATTTCAGCTGTGTGATTCTCACTTTATTCTGTGTTAGTGTCCTCTGCACTTGTTATGTGTTGGCTTGGGTTCTGAGATTGCATTTGGCTCCTTCTCATTGTCATTTAGTTTAGCACTGTCTTCTGACCTTTGTTGTAGATCTTTGATGGAGTTATAACCTTAGCACCTACTGAAGTTCAGGTGTAGATCTACAAAGTTTGTTTTTACCCAGTGTTCCTGTCTTGGGTCTGGCTGCTGTGCTCAGCTGTTTGCAGCTGTCACCCTTGGGAGTGAACCTGTTGTGCCCCTCTGGCAAGATGTTCTGCTCCTGGACTAGCTGGATGGTTCTGTCCCCTACATACTCTGCCGTGATTGAAGCTGAAGGGTTTCACCCCAGGCCTGCATGCCAGGCCTGAGCTGAGTCTGTAGGGGACAAGGTGGAGTAGGGGGGAAAGGCAGCTCTCCCACATATTCATTGGGCCTGGTCTAGGACTGGATCTTGGGGTTCCCGGAACACAACCGAAATTCCTACTTGGTGGGTGTGGTGGTGGGGGTACTATGTAGTGGTGGGGGGCTTCCTAAGTGGGTGAAAGAGGGTCTCACCCATGCTGCACCTGGGGTGGCACAGGATAGCAGGAAGCTCTCCCACACACTCACGTGGCCTGGGGTAGGACTGGATCTGGGGTTTCCCTGGAACGTGTCATTAATTCCTACTCAGTGTGCAGTGTGGGGGTGGTGCTGTGGAGTGGTGGTGGGCGTCACATGGGGTGGAAGAGTAGGTCCCACCAGCACAGCATAGCCGGAAGCTCTCCCGCACACTCACTGGGCCTGGGTTAGGACTGGATCTTGGAGATGAGTATTTGAGGCAGACTGCAGAAGACTGCAGAAGTCATCTGGACTTGAGGACTAGTTTTTGGAGGATTTGTTGGAGAACCTGGGAAAATTGAGGCCATGTGCTACAACTACTGGGGAAAAGCAGGCCCTACACTCCGTAGGCTGTTTTTTGGCAACCCAAATTGAACTCATAGTAGCTTTCAACAATGCTGCTCACCTTTCCATGTCTATTTTAAATTAACTTTTTGATTTTTGGATACCTCTGGATCTACAGAGAAGTTCAGAGATAGTATAGAAAATTATATTTATTCTTCACTCAGTTACCCTAATGTGTTAATGTAATGGTATACTCATCAAGCTAAGAAATACACTGCTATTAGCTAAACTTAAGGCTTCATTTAGATTTTGCTACTTTTTTTTCATTAAGTTCTTATTTCTGTTCAAAGATCAAATATAAGATGCTATATTGCATTTAGTTTGTATCTACTTCTGAGATGGAAGGATTGCTACCATGGCTTTATATTACTGCAAATTTCCTTTTTTTTTTTGAGTTTTCTTTTAATATGCCATGAGGTATCTTGATTGTATATTTTCTGAAGCACTTCCCAGCCACATCTCCCACCATTCCAAAAGAACCACCAGTCTTTCAATGCAGTAAAAGATCCTGGCTCATAGTTCCATTCACCTCTTTTTTGAAAGCAATATAATACTAATGACTTCAATGGTAATACATTCTTATCTAATAAAGGAAAACATTTACAAGTATCAGAAATCCAGAGTTGAAACATCTGCATTAATTTTGCATCAAATCAGCATTCTGTGACAAATTATCCAACAGAATCCTTCCCTGCTTCCCTGCTACAACAGATAGGTCGAGAGAATCCTCAGTTGCTGCAGCAAATTAGCCAGCACCAGGAGCATTTTATTCAGATGTTGAATGAACCAGTTCAAGAAGCTGGTGGTCAAGGCAGAGGTGGCAGAGGTGGCAGCGGAGGAATTGCACAAGCTGGAAGTAGGCACATGAACTACATCCAAGTAACGCCTCAGGAAAAGGAAGCTATAGAAAGGTTAAAGGCATTAGGATTTCCTGAAGGACTTATGATACAAGCATATTTTGCTTGTGAGAAGAATGAGGATTTGGCTGCCAATTTTCTTCCATCACTGCAAATTTTCTGAATGTAACTCTTTTGGAGGTAGATATAAGCAAACTGGTAGGTAGAAGTGAACTGATTGGAAATATCAGTAAGAATGCGTTTTGTTGACCTGGCTCCTTAGAGGTTTATCCTCTGTAGGTCCTAGGTCTTGACCAGGATTAGCTGAGGACAGAGGCTTTATTTTTATAGCGTTTATTGTCCACCTATCATCTCCTTCTGCTGGAGCTGCTTAGTGCTCGCTATAGAACTCATGAACTCAGGAATGCCTCTCTCTCTCCAGCTACCTGTCATCACCTAACTGGATGTTTCAACAGGTCAGTACCACCTTATTTTTAGGATTCAGATGCTGGATTGATAAATGCTTAGTTTCACATCAAAGAAAAAATAGAAAAATAGAAAATTGTATGTCCTGTTTTTAAAAAGCCAGATACAATGAAAATCTATAACTTGATTTTATATATGAACGACAATATATATTATATATGAATGACATATTATTCATATATAATATAGATTTTGCAGGAAATTGCTGCTTACTACCTTCTACTTTTTTTAAAAAATCTTTTTGAGACAGAATCTCGCTATGTAGTACAGGGTGGCTTTGAGCTTGCAAAGTGGTCCAGGCTAGCCTTCAACTAACAATGATCTTCCTGCCTCAGCCTCTCGAGTGCTGGGATTATAGCTGTGTACCACCATGCCTGGATTTTCTTTTTTTTATTAAGAAAAATTATTCAGCAAGAGATTATCAAGAAGTTGGATAGTCAAGAAATTTTAGTTTTTTCTCTCTACTCAAATGGTCAAATGTGTGCTTTTTTTTTCAGTAAGTCAAGTTGCACATGTAAAAAAATGAAAGATGAGCCAAATGAAGATGATAAAAATTGACATTGGAATTGTTCTATCTGATAATTGAGTATTGCTCTTTGCAAATGTTAGTTTTGGCCTTTAACAAAGATAACACACACACACACACACACACACACACACACACACACACACACACAGCTCCTCCACAGCAATTTGATTATATCTTTGATCTGTTAAGACTTTTCTTTAATATTTAATTTTTTTAGGGAAGGGTCTATAGGGTGTTCAGGGTCTCACTACTAGATTGGACTCATAATGATCTGCCTGTTTACAGCCCCCCAAGAACTGGTATTACAGGTGCGTGCCACCACACCCAGTCTCAATTGCCATCTCAGTGCACCACAGGGGTAGGGCTGGCACAGCAGGCCCAGGGATTGAATCCCTGGCCCCTGAACCTGCTTGCAGGTACTTTAATACACTGAGCTATTTGGCCTGCCCTGTCAAGACATTTTCAAAGAAGCCCCAATGATAAAAGTAAACAAGGCAGTGAACTTATTAGAAAATATGTTTCCAATACTGAAGTCACCAATTATATATACCTATTTAAATTTAATTAAGATGAAATATAATCAAGAATTCAGTTACATAGTCACACTTGTCACATTTCAAGGGCTCAGTGGTCACATGTGGCTAATCTCTACTATATTGGAGAGCAAGAACATTTCTATTATCTTTGAAAGTTTTACTGGACAGAGCTGTATTTAGAGTGACTGTGGATGAGCCAGTGTGATAGCTTAGCAATCTAAATGCCTGCTTAGGAAAGCTTAGGCAGGCATAGGTGACCATGGTTTGATCTCCGGCACCACATGCTGCACCAGCCCCGTCCTCAGGGCAGCTGAGCTGGCCAAAAATAAAATAAAAATAAAATAAAAATAAAATAAAAATAAAATAAAATAAAATAAAATAAAGTGACTGGTGGGATATGTGTTACATCTTGAGGAATAAACCTAAATAGTTCTGAATCCAAGAAGATTAGAGATTCTTCTGGTTAAGTTTTACCAAAATTATGCTTAGGTTCCATCTAAACTGCATCTTGGTGTATGTGAACCAGCCTAACCAGAAATTTCAACTTGAATGTTATTAAGTTTTTAAATATCTAGGCTACTTACAGATGGACAGCTTTTCAGGGAAAATATAATAGTAGATAAATAAATCTCTATGTTTTAGTCTATTAAAATACTCCTGTATTTTTCAGAGTTCATTCCAGTTACAAACTATGTTTTAGTATCACTTACATCTCTACATTGCTGCGGTTTCTGGCTCATAGTGATTGTATTTTGTAAGTCCGTTTATCTTCGCTACTTTACTTTTTACTTTATCTATCATTCCTGTGTACTTGGAAGGGGGTGATGTTAAGGGATAGGGTATTCTTGAAAGGATTAACTTTCTGTACTTCTTGTGCAGAGAACAGTTATAAAGCATTCCCTGCAGAAGTTATCTTTAGGAATTCCTGCTGACTGGATAGTATTTGGCAGACATCTGAGAACTGGGCTGTCAGAGAGGTCAGAAGTTAGCGATAAAGACTGATTCTCTGTGTCTAGACTCTGAAAACAGTGTGACTGAGGCTAAATGCCTATGCTCCTTCTGAATGTCTGGAGTTTTGGTATGTATAAACCAGGAGGGACCTATCTGCCCTGTCCTCAGTGGGCATTTTTAAAATCTCTAGAGGGTTTCATTGGGCAGAACCACAGTACACACATTGCATTTGTTTTGGGGGAGGAATGTGCTGTCACGCCTCTCATGGAAGGGACATAACATTTAAGACACCTGAGTGCAGTAAATCAGACACACAAATTTTAATATTGCATGGCTTTTCTTCCATGAGAAATTCAAATTATATATAAAGAGCAAAGCAAAAGATAGATGACAGGAAGTTGGGAGGCGGATCTTTCTCAAAGAGGAAGGGGATCATGGGATGGAGCGAAGGGAGAGAGAGCAGTGGGGTGGAGATGAAAAAGGAATGATGATGTGTTATGTACATGGACCAGCTCTACATAAGGAATGTAAACATTATGGACAGAAAATATGTACCAACAAAAATAAAAATAAAAATCCTGCATATGAACACCTCCATACTTTGCCTGCATTGTCCCCTTGGGAGCGATGCTTAACCCCACCACTTTGCTGTCTTGGGCACTCTGTCTCCTGAGTTGTTCTAGGGGATCTTCAAATGAGGTAGTCTGGGAATATCTGACACACTGTCTTTAATAGAAGTTCTGCTTTTACTTTTAAAGGAATGATCAAAAGGCTTTCACTGTGGCAAAGTAATAAATTCCAGTGCTCAAACAGATCCACTTAAGTTTTCCCCAAACTGCAACTATTTCCTGAGCTTAGAGAAAACAAATTATTATTTAAAATATGTACTGAAATCCCTGGTACATGGTAGGAGTTGGAATATTATTTGAACTTTTCTTTCTCCTATTCCTCCCTCCCCCAGCCGCAATAGAATGTGATGTCTTGTGGTGTGGGTGGACATTGTGACACATTTGCATTGCTGGTTTTCCAGCTGATATTTTCTTTGCTAGAAAGCACACAAAAGTTTGACCATTAACCAGGTTTATTCATTTTGGCATCTGCTGTTTGAACAGTTTCAGTTTTTATTCCAATTTTTCATCATATGTTCTAATTGAGTTCATTTGTTCTATCTAAAAGGAAAAAAATACTAAACACAGAAAGGGTTCATTTTGTGGCTTCAGAGCCAGTAGGGTCAAACAGGGGAGCTTATAATTGAAATCTAAAATGTGTGTTTCTTTCTTCTTTACTAACAAAAGGAAGGAAAAGAGGCTATGACCTGAACCATTAGCACTTTGCTTGATGGAGGTTGGAAAATACAGAGGCAATCACTAGAGCTTCGGTTTCAGGATTTTTTGGGACATGTGGGCAGGCACAGAGGCACTCAGCAGAGAAGAGGTCATTCAAGAAATTTCCTTTTCCTAACACTGGCCTTGTTGACTTAAGTTTTAGCTGCTTATTTAATCATGAAATATGTAGAATAAACATGACCTCCAAGACAGGTCCCTGGCCAACTAGTAATCAAAATGTAAGTGATAAGTTTAACTGCCTGTAAGGTGGCATTCAGCCCTCAGGAAAAAAACTTCTGACCTTTAGTAGGCAGTTGTCACTGGTTCTTTTTCAATTCTATGCATTGAATAAGCTTGCTGCTATGACACAGATCTAGATGTTTGCTGGAAGCATCTTGGAGACATAGGCAGGAGCTTTGGAAGGAAAATGGATTATAGAGACTTTATAGCCCCCTGATGTGAGGCAGTGGGGCCTGCTTTTAAGATGCAGGTCCCTTTGGATCTGACCTGGGATGTCTGACTTTTCCCTGATCCTCCCTTGACCCTCTCTGCTTCTTGTCTCCCATGTTGCTAGCCACTCTCCCCTACCATGCCCCACTTCTATGCTTCCTGTTTTGGAGCCAGCCCACTATAGACTAAACCATGAGACAAAATAATCCTTTCCTCCCTTAAGTTGTGGTAGTAGACATTTTGTCCCAGTGATGTGAACAATGACCGCGACACATGCTTTCCTTCTGTGTACTTGAGCCAAATCTTTGGTAGTATTTCACTGATACCAACATTCTATGTAGCCAGTCTATTACAATCTCAAATTTACTGTATGCAAAAGTATGAGTTCATTTTAGATAAGAAGACTTGGCAAATATAATCTTGCATTAGTATGTCTGAAAGATTGGTTCTAGGACATGCCATGGATGGGAAAATCCATGGAAATGGTAGAGTAGGTATTTAGCTAGGTAGGAGTGGGAGCTGAGAAAATAGTAGCTGAGCCCAGGGAAGAAATTATGCAGGAGACAACGTCTGTCATTTCATGAAAGGGGCTAATTGGGCTCTTTGTAATTTCTTCCATCTACACATTCATATGATTCTGGATCTGACACAGGTAAACCCAGGGGACTGAACCTCCATGTTGATCCTATTAGGCCTCATTTACATATATTTGCTTTTTATTTTTTCCTCTTTCTTCTCCTGGGTTTTGACCACAGTGTTAAGTCCAACTGAGACCATATTAGTTCTTGAATGAGGAGATGGAGACTCCCATTTGGTTGGAAGACAATCCAGTAGCCACCAACCCCCACCACCACTCTCCAGATTCTAGGAAAGGAAAAGAGAAATCAACCTTGTCCTCTACCTTTCTGTGAGCTTCCAACTCCCTTTCTCTAGGACTTTACTGTCCTTGATAAACTACCCCTACTCTCTTGATTTTGTTTTCTGTTTTGTTTTGTGGAACTGGGGATTGAACTCAGGCCCTTGCGCTTGCCAGGGAAGCACTTGTTCCACCGAGCCATCTCCCTGGCCATACCCCTACGCTCTTGAGACACTTTGTATTCCCCCAAGTTGCCTGGTTGGATCTCTCTTGAGTACACTGGGGTTGTATAGTAAACTGGCTTACTGAACTTGGAACTTTCTAATGTGGAGTTCTGCAGACCTTCTATGGCAGGATCCAAGAACTGATATGTAACAATACAATGCCTACAAGCACAGATAATCACCCTAGCTAGAACCTCAAATCCAGTAATAAATCCTCCCATATGCTTTAAATTATCCCAGGATTACTTATAATATGCAATACAATACAAATGCTATATAAATAGTTGTCATGCTGCAATGTTTAGGGAATAATGACAAGAAAACAAATTCTGGGCCAGCAAGATAGCTCAGTGGACTAAAGTGCCTGCTTAGGCAGAGTGCATCAGCCTGGGTTTGATCCCCGGGGGTTCCATGCTGGCCTCACCCCGGGGTGCGCTGAGAGGGATTGAGACTGGGCGTGGTAGCATGGCTGTAGTCCCAGCACTTGGGAGGCTGAAAACAGGAGAACCACTAGGGTCTGATCTACATAGTGAGACCCCAAACACCCTGTAGATCCTGTACCAAATACATAAAAAAGAAAACAAATTCTATGCATTTTTAGTACAGATGCGAATATCATAGACTGAGCTACACAATACAGTGCTTGAGAGAGAGGCAGGAGAGCAATGCTGCAGCAGCACTTGCTGGAGGGAGACGAAGCAGCTGTGAAACGGAGGGAAGCTGCACTGGGTGTACCTACACAGCCCTCCACTCGAAGGGAGGGCTGCATCTTCAGCGATCCACTGCCTTTCCAGTCTTTACGTGGGTCAAAACAGTATTGGTTGTTACCCAGATTTGTAACCAGTCCCATGCAAGAAAGAGGAAACCTTTGTCTCTGTCCTTCTTCCCTTCCTGAATGAATTGTAAGCACCTTGCAGTTAGCAGGCAAACCACTCAATCTAGCTCTCTATTTCCAGTATGGCTTCTTTGATGAATGTTACAATTATAAAAGGGTTCGAACTACTCAAACTCAGCGATGGAAATTTCTAGCTAGATAAATACCCAGCAGCCATCTCCTAAATCTGAGACTGTTCTATGCTTTTTGCTTCATATCTATTTTTCCTGTTGCTGTTTCTTCTGGCTCCCTCCTTACCAGTTAATTACATATTAACCTTTCTGATACTAGACAATTTTAAGCCCCATTGCCAATTTTAGAGGTTATTAACCCTCCTCTGACTGAAAAGTTGCTGAATATTCACTTCAAAAATCACTGCCAGGAGTACACATGGTTATCTACCATTACTCACCCATGCAGCCTGAAGCATGTCTATGCTCTTCCACTGATACCTTTGTTTTCTCGTATTATGTGCCATTGTCATAAATAAAGGAAGTGAGGAGATGCAGGTGCAAGGAGATTAAGAAAAGATAGTTACCTTACTGGTATAGCCCTGAGTATGATAACTATGAGACTAAAATTGTACATCTGCAGCAGCTGCAGCAGCTGTGGTGTTCAAATCATGAGCGTCTTGAGATTCCAATATACTATTTTGCAATCCTCCTTAATATAACTGAGATTAGGTATAGTGGCAGGGCTTGGTACTGAATGACATTTGTGGAACATTTACTATGGTTGAGAACCAAAAGAAACGTTGACTAATGAGAGTCAGTAATTCAATCTGAAGCTATCACCTGAAATGTCTATATATCTATAAAAATAAGTATCTGGGTAAAAGTGACGTTATAGATTAGTTTGTTGCTTTTTAAAGCAAACATTATGAATAAAAACATTTTTAAACCAGCAGGATCTATTTTCCTCAAATGAAATATAAATAATAGCATAAAACAAAACCATTGGTTATGTTCATTATATCACCTGCATTAAAGATGAATATAGAATTTAGCTCCTGCCCTCTTTGCTTGGGAGACCCTGAAATAAGACCCAAGGACATGAGCTTACTGAGATAATCAGGTTCTATGTGGTCTGGTGGAAAGAGAACAAATTCTTTAGGCTGAAGGATTGGGACTTTAAATTCCAGATCCATCAATACTACCTATTAAGTTCAGAAATTTGTTTAATTTGGATGCTAGATCTCTCTCTCTCTCTCTCTCTCTCTCTCTCTCTCTCTCTCTCTTTCTCTCTCTCTCTCTCTCTGTCCATCTCTCTCCAGGTATATTTATAGATACATGCAAGATAGCTAAATTATTAATTTATTGGTGGTTTATTAAAAGAACCGTTAATGCTTACATTTTTAAAATCAATTTTGCTTGCCTATGTCTGGTAATCTGAACAACTACTTTGAAGATAACAATATGCACTATAACAGCCATTGTTGATTTTCTATCATCTTGTTTTGAAATCCTGTATTGTCTTAAAGTTTTTATTTCCCTTAAAATAAAACATAAAAGAGCTCAGTGGATTAAAGCACCTGTAAACAGGTGCAGGGGCCAAGAGTTTGATCCCCAGGCCTGTTGTGCCAGCCTTGCCCCTGGGGCACACTGAGACAGCAACTGAGACTGGGCGAGGTGACATGCACCTGTAATCCCAGCTCTTGGGAGGCTGTAAACAGGGAGATCACTATGAGTCCAATTTAGTAGTGAGAACCTGAACACCCTGTAGACCCTTCCCTAAAAATACAAAATAAATACATAAATAAATGAAGAACTAATTTGTATTTCAAAAGAGGGTTGTAAGGCGTGACTATGATATATAAAGTGTGGCACAGAATAGGAGTTTAGTGGATGCTAGCTTTTTTCCGTTCCTTTAGTGAAAATACCTCTGTTAAGTTTAGAATGCAAAGAAGAGCTTTTGTTAAAATACAAAGATGGTACTCAGGAATGGGATTCTGATGCCGACTTGGGACTATACCCTGTGTGAAGACTGGTTCGGGAGTAGAAAGCCAGGTGGGAGGAGGCATTGGTGAGCATCTCCTTATGTTATGGGACACAGGTGAGTGGAAGGGGTCTGGGGTGAGAAACATCACAGATTGAAGTCCAAGGGCAGGGTTCTGATTGGATTTTAGGACATTCTTATGATGAGTGTTGCTGCTCGGAGTTGGGTATTGGGATGGTAGATTATATCAAAAATCACAGAATTTCCAAACTGGAATGGAGTTTTCTTTCTTCTTATCCATTGGACTTAGTTTATCTATGAGGAGACTGATGCTCAGAGAGGTTCAATGGCTAGCACCGATTCTCTGAGAGAGTTAATCCAGGATTATAGTCAGGTGTGCCTGTATATATTACTTGCTGTTCTGAATATCCTCTTTTCCAGTTCAGATGGCAGACAATTCCAGTCTCCTTTATCAATTGCTTATGATGCTCATGGCCTAGAGGGTACATTCTCAAATAAAAAATTCTGTTTTATAGATACTTTAATCTACTGAATATATTTTCTGATTTCTTCTAAAGGGCACTCTATCCATAATAAATCTGATAAATTAGTGGTGTGTTAAATGTAGTAACTCTTGCATGTAGGGAACAAATCCATGCAGGCAGAATGAAGACATTTGGATGGAGAGTAGAATCATACTGGAAACGCTTTATGAATGTAGAACCAGAAATGTGTGAGTCAGAGTAGGAATATTAAAATACCTCCCAAGTTTAGATCTAACCCAATTACCATCAAGAAATAAAGTCTGAGTAAGGCAGAGGAAGAACAGAGGCTTCTTATTGAGTTGATAAAGAATTTTAGAAGATATGTAAAATGCATAAAATAGAACAAAAAATTAAAATATTTTGATACAAACATTATGCCTATTCTAGTTTGACAAAGCAAGTAAGTCCTTGAGGGAAGTGGAGGCTGCTAGTGGGGTCAGCCCTCTGGGACCACAGGGTCTGCATCGCATAGCCAGCCGGCTGCAGGTGGAAGTTTCCATACTGAGCACAGACACATTTTTTCTTGTCATTGTTTTCTACACAATAGAGGATAACAACCCTTTGTACAGCATTTACACTATACTAGGTATTGTAAGCACAGAGAAATGAGCTGGTGTGTATAAGAGGCTATGCATGGGTCATACGACACGAAGAACTCAACATCTGCAGAGACTGATAGCCCTGGAGGCTCCTGGAATCAATCCTTAAAAATATTAAGGGCTGAATATACATTAATGCGTTCATCACTTTCTAGAGAGATTGTGGAATTCTGGGGAGTACGCTACTACTACCAAAATCCACTAGGAGTTGGCATATAAATTGGATGTCACTTTATAAGGTTTCAGTAAAAAATTATAATTGTTATAAGGACAAGAAAATTTAAATTTAGAATATGTATGTGTGCTTTGTCAGAGCAGTCTATAAATGATAATCAGAGTGTGACTTGGAAAGTAGACAGTAAGCACAATGGAAATTATTCGGAAAATCTTATTGGCCATTGTCACTAATTTTCACCCAACATCAATTATGGTGAGGTGATAAATCTGCCTCCATTATGATCTGATTGCCACCCTCACCGGGAAGGGGCCAAGTTCTCTTTATGGTATCACAAGCACACTACTAACATGGTTGTGAATTATCAGCCCTTTTCTGAGTAGTATTTTTTTTATTCAGTGATTTAACATTTTTTAAAAATGTAATTTTATTAGTCTATTAATTTTACAATATATTGAGATTCAATGTAGTATTTTTACACATGTATAACACATTTTGATCATACCTATCTCTCCTTACCACTTCCTCCAATCCCATCCTTCCCTTCCTGTTGATGTTAATAGTTTCAATTCTACTTACATTCTGTCTAGTGTATTTTTAAAAATTTCCACATATTAAGAAAAAAACTACTTGCTTTTCTGAGCCTTATTTTGCTTAATGTGATGGTCCTCAGTGCCATCCATTTTATTCCAAATGACATCTTTTGGTTTATTTTATGGCTAAATAGTTTCTCTCCTGTCTGTCTGTCTGTCTGTCTGTCTGTCTGTCTGTCTGTCTGTCTATCTATCTATCTATCTATCTATCTATCTATCTACAGTCCATCTATCATCTAGCTCACATTTTCTTTATCCATTCATCCATTGGCAGGCACTGAGGGTAATTCCATGCCTTGGCCACTGTGGGCCATGTCGCTGTGCATGCGGGCATGCAGATGACCCTACAGTACGCTGACTTTGATTCCTTCAGGTATATCCCAAGGAGTGGTATAGCTGGGTCATATAGCAGCTCCATTTCCAGTTTGTGACACCTCCATGCTGATCACCATAGTGGCTGTCCTATAATTTATATCCCACTCTTAGTGTAGAAGAGTTCCTTTTCACTCATACCCTCACCAATATTTATGGATTTTTATGTCTTAGACACAAAAATTAATCTATTTGAAGAGTATCTGGGCAGAAAGAAGAAAAAAGTTAGCTAGAGGGAGCACTTGTCCTCACAGAGAATAAAGAACAGAACCCAGAAATACACAAGTACATCAACTGTGACCACAGTGAGATGGTAAAGGAAGTGTATGGCCACCTAACCCTGAGGAGGGCGTCAGGGGTGTTTGTCTGTAGGGTGTGGTGTCACTCTGGGTGCGGCAGCACATACCTAGAGTCCTAGCTACTCAGGACACTGAGGGGGACGATCACTGCAGCCATGAATCCAATGCCAGCTGAGTGTGGTGGTGGATGCCTGAAATCCCAGCACTGGAAAGCTGAGGCAGGAGGGTCGCCATGAGTTTGAGGCCAGCCTGTACTACATAGTGAGCCCTGTCTCCAAAATAAAAACCCTTAAATGGTACTAAAGGTCAGCCTGAATAAAGTAAGACCCTATCTCTTAAAACAATGAAAACAAAAAAATTCTGTAAGAAGTGGTGTCCTAACTGATACTTAGAAGATGAGAAGGCATAAGCAAGGTAAGGAGGAGACTTTGTTTCATCCAGGGGCCCATAGTGAGTGCTCTAGAAATACAAGGCAAAATATATTTTAAACAAACAATGGTTTTATCTTTTTTTTTGATAATGAATGTTTTTAACATATTTATTTGCCATTTACATTTCTTCATCTGAGAAGTGTGTATTCATCTCACCTGCCTACTGTTTTCCCCCATAATTTTATTGAGAAACAAATAGCAATGAGACAGTTTCAGACCAAATTGATAAGACAGTTTCAATAATTAACACATTGCATACATTCTTCCTAGTGGTTAATTGCTGTACAAGATGTGGACATGATATGCTATTTACAAACACCATTAGAACAAATCCCTCTATTCATTAAGAGAATGTAACTATATATCTATCCTTACCACTTTGAATACACAGATACAAAAT
>NW_004524675.1:3888844-3932728 GCF_000260255.1 Octodon degus | reverse complement strand
TATATGCAGTGTATTATTTGTTGAAACTGTACTTCCGATTTGATTTGAAACTGTCTCATTGCTATTTGTTTATCAATAAAACTTTGAAAAAAAAGTATTTGGCTTGATGTCAAATTTATTGATTTTTTTCTTTTGTGATTTTGATGTTGTGTCTATGTCCTATATCCCAAAGATTATCACTTAATAGTTTTTCCTGTTTTATGGTTCATATTTGAATTCGTATTCCATTTTGAACATAATTAATCCCATTTATTCCAGTGCCATGTTTTGACAAAGTTTTATTCCTCTGAGAATTGCTTTTACTCCTTTGTCAAAACAGTTACATACATTCGTGTGAGTCTATTTCTGCATTCACTATGTAGTTCCATTGATCAGAGTATCTAACCTTCCAATACTACACAGTCTCAGACACTGTAGCTTCAAATATGTCTTAAGATTGGATACAGTCATTCTTCCCACTTGAATTTTCTCTATGAAAATCATTCTACCTCTTTTAGTTCCTTTACATTTACATATAAATTTTAGAATATTCATGTCCTTCAATGACTTTTTTTTTTGGGGGGGCTGGGAATTGATAGGAATTATATTAAACATGTATATAAATTTGGGAAGAATTGGCATCTTTACAAAGTTGAGTCTTTAAATCCATAAACACAATATATGTGGAACCAGCTTTTGAAAAATATATATTTCTAGAACACAGTTTTGCTCATCCCTTTACATATACTCCATGCTTTTTTTCCCCTGCTGTAGCAGTTAGTTGTGATGAAAACTGGAAGGCCCACAAAGCCTACAAGATTTACTATCTCGTCCTTCAAAGAATTCATCATCCCTTAAATCAGATAAATATCCCTGCTATATTGTTAGGGGAAAAAAGCATATTATACAATAGTATAAATGTGATAGCACCACCATTGTAATTTTAAACAAAATTTAATCAGGCTCATTTATATTTATATGGTAAAATTACTGAAATACTATAAAAATTTAAGTACTTGTCTCAGGAGAGTAGCATTAAAGATGATTTACAGAATTTTTAACATTTGTTTTTGTACATTTCTACTTTTTATTCTAAGTAGCTAAAAGTAATTTAGCAAGTTAGGAAAGGACTCTGCTTTCAAATTTCTCTCCCACTTATCTGATGAGACTGATTTCTTTGAGATACAAGATGACTTTCAAATTGTAGAAGACATGACAATCAATTATTTGTATTAGAGATAGCGAACCATGCATTTCCAATATGCCTTTTGAAAGCATGGATGAATTCCTGCAAGCTCATAATTTAAGCACATTTTGTTGATAAGCACAGATAGGAAAGTAGCACAAGTAGCCTTAATCCTTGGTTTCCTTGATTGTTTGACTGATTCATACTTGACATTTGTTTACCAATAACAGGCACATGCAATGTGCTTAAACCTGGGCACTAAGACTAGCAAATTGGCTACTGGAGAGTGATCCTTGCAAAATTATGAATACTAGCAACTCAACCCTTGCATTTTGCCATTCTAGCCCTCTGTTAACCATTACTTCAGAGTGACAGATTTTTTTCCAGTTTGGATGGATCAACTTAAATACAGACAGTGCAAATAGCAAATCACACCATGAGGGTCGCCTGCTAGCTGAGAAGCTGAGTGTATGGCATAAAAAACGGTGATTATAGTTATGCTTTCATCAGGAAAGTGCTTTGATAGGGGCATGAAAGATCAAAGACATGCTTGGAAAGGACATAGGTGTCTGACAGGTTAATAACCTGCTTCACAAAGTCTCAATGTACCTCAAATAACTCCATTCTGCTCTTGAGGACATTATTTCCTAGACCTTATCTTGATTTTTAACCCTACTCTAAATCCATTTTGCAAGTCCTCATTTACAAAGTGTAAAGTTGAAATAATTTTAATAACACCAGGACTTGTGCTTTGATATGAGTTCCCTCATCATAACAACTGGAGAAAGTTTGTATAGGAAAAAGATAAAATTTTAAAGATGCTGATCATGCTAAAAAATAGGCACAAAGTTTCACAAATGAAAACATGTTTATTACATAAAGACTGCAGATGCTCAGAGCAGCTTGTAATTGCTCTGTTTTTAGGTGATACCCACACAGCACAAAGAACAGCAGAGATTTGGCAATTTTCTAATTAAATGTGATCAATATTGACAACCAAATGGCATCATTTTGGCCCTGGAGTAGATTTCTGGGCTACAATTATCCTATTTGCCCATCTACATTGCTCACATTAACTGGGTAAATTGGATGATCAAACCTCCACTTTTATAATACCAGCCTGAAAGAGAGAGGAGAAAGAAGGAAAGAAGATAGGGATTTGCACCATAGTACAGAATAAATAAAAGATGTTTGTTCATCCATTCTTTTAACAAATAAAGGTTGACAGCTGCCTGCTTCTACTGTACTTGGTGTAGAGGATTGCAATAATGAATAAGGCATCCATTCTTTCTCACAAGAAGGTTAGAAATATGATAGAAAACAGGATGTATAATCATAGTAGCAGGCAGACTTTTCTTAAGAAGTAGGTACAAGTCATATTGTAGGGTTCCTTGGTGGGAGATGCTGGTACTTCTGTTAGATGTGAGCCATAAGAGGTCTTTGGCAGGAAGTTACTTCAGATGCATAGACTTGGGACACCAAATAGGGATGCAGATTAATTAAGGATTGTTGTAATCCAGAAACTGAAATCTTAAAAGAAGGGGAGAAATCATTGTAAGGTTTCAGAGTATTTTAGGACACTTCAAGGGGACATACAGACTGTTCTTGGTAAGAAATAACAGTGCTGGAAAGCAATCAGAAATCTGGGAATTTTCCTATTGCCTCTGGTTCACTCTGTCTATCTGAAGACTTGATTTCTCTGCTTTTCTTCCATGCAGTAGATTATGAGCCCCATGAATCTTGAAGAGCAGAAAAGAGCACCTTCTTGCCATAAAATGTTAGTCTTAAGAATTACTACCAGAAGTGGGAAGTCATTTAGTTTTAGGGGCAGAAGATCTAGAATTCCTACACAGAGGGAATGATGTTTACATTGGACAAGCAGAATACAGGTTTGTAAAGGGAGCTGAGAGAAGATAATGAATCATTTTCCAGAATAAATGATAAGAGTAGTAAGTATAACACAATCTGAATTACAATATGCTGTGGACAAACTGACCACATTGAGTATGATGAAATGAAGTAATAGACTTCCTTTTGTCTCATTTTTTAATTCACTGAATTCACTCATTACATGTAATTTTAATTTCTTTTGGAAACAAGAATCAAGAAGATACAAAAATTGTTGATTAATATGAACACAGGTGAGTGTAATACAAATTCAATTTAGAATATTTCCTATCTACTTACTTGTTTTGCATCATCTTGTTCTGGACTCACGTTTTCTAGTTAAAAAAAATCTGAGAATTCAAGGAAAACATACATGGCTGTGTATGCCTTGTATTTCAGTTTCTCCACATGGAGGTTGGTAATGTTTCTGGCTCCTTCCCTCTGAGGCTATTCTGGGATTTAGTGTCTTTTTTTATTCTCCAGGGAGGTCATAAATATTAATTCACTGAAGGTGATTTAAAGGCCCAAATATTTTCCATTTTTAGATTATAATTCTAAATGTCTATGTCTAGAATTTCTAAACCAATATGTCATTAGCATTGCTGAATTGCAAGGCTAAAGGTAGAGACTCTAGTCCAACTCCCATATTTTATCATTGAGAAAATTTAGGCTCAGAAAAAGTAGTTGATTGTCATAATTTCAATAAAGAAGTAAAATCCTGAGATCATATTCTTCTTTTCAAAATTTTAATGGGAATTTTTTTTTGCTGTGGCAATATTTCCTCCACATGAAAACTGAATTTTGGTCAACATTTGTTCTCTAGATATATACAATTGAACTTTCTGAATTTAAAAATTTGTCTTTAAGTTTTAAACTTCTGCCAAACTGATGGGACATTATTACTAGAATATACATTTTCTGGTTAATGAAATCTGACTTCTAGTGGACTGCTACTGACATACTTGAATTTGGCAATTAGGTGAAAAGTCATACCTATTTCTTTTGTATTATGAAGTTGGGACTTTAACCTTCTTATGAATTGAAGAATGATTTCCCTTTTAATTGCTTGTCAAAAAAGTTAAGCTTTAGTAAGCATTACTTGGTCTGTTCAGAAAACCTAAATCTTGTACTTGGTGTCCTGAAACTCAAGGATGATTTTTTTCTTGCCTATAGAAAAAGATTCCCTTATTTCTCAGTTGTCAAGGAGAGCAGAATCAGAATGTTAGAGTTTTATACTCCTTCTGAAGGTTATTTGATCTGGTCCTTGGTGTATAGGCAAATGAGCTCTTTAATTAACCAAGATAGAACACTATTACACTACTTTGAGTAAACTCAATGGATATGGAATAGATCGGGATTTTACATCTTCTTTTGAGACAAGTATTAGTTTACAACTCATTGTATTGTCTTGTTATTTGTTCACCAATGGATCTGCCTTTTCAGAAACTTAGGGACAGGAATACCTATCTATGATCTTTCAGGGGGCCCAGCACACAGAAGAGGCTTGCTGAATGCATGTCACTGTGTCCAGCTGAATTCTACTTTGTTATAAAGCAGAATGGAAGACTGTGTCTTTGTTTTGCCCCTGAGGAGGGCCGCATCTCCAATGCCTAAGGAACTACTAAAAGTGGCCAATTAGGAAATGTTTGTTGAAGGAATGAATAAAAGATGACTTCACACCTCCTGAAAATCTACTCAGACATTCATTCTTGCATTATCCTTTGTTTTTCCATCTTGTATTGAAGTACTTAAAATATTTTTCCTTATAAACCTGTTCATGCCCTGTTAAACTTCCAAATATTAGTCAAACTGAGAGAGATAATAGGCAAAGTGCCCCAATTATATTATGTCTTCTTTGCCAAGTCCTTTCCTTATGTTGCCAATTAAACTTAACAAGCAATCTTGAGCATCTGTGTGTACAAAGGACTGATCAGAAAGATACTGAAGATTTCAGCAAATAACTTGACCAAACATTTATATCCTGTTAGTTGTTCAGTATGGCCAGTCCTTCAAAAGTTTTTCTTTCTTGCTTGCATGGCCTTTCACAGTGCTGCTCTAACAAGGGAGCACAGCATCCTGCTGGCCGTTCAGTCACACAGCCTGGGCTTGAACCCTGGCTGTGGCTACACCAGTGGTGTGACTTGAACAAGAAACTTCATGTCCTAGAGACTCAGTTTCCTCCCGTGTGTAGTGGGCTAGTGACACTTCCAACGCTGGCTAGAAGGCCTGGTGAAATGATGTAAAATGTTTAGCACAGTGTCTGGCCATTGAGGTATGCTGATTTGCTTTATTAATATAAAAATTCATTTACTTACCATTTCTTTACATCCTGATCTTGAAGAAAGAGCATGTTTAAGTTGCTCCAAGGAAGGTTTCTCCAGTCATAAGGATCCCACTCTTTTCAAATATTTTACACTTACTAGTGCTACACTTTACAATTAGTCTGGGTCTATGGCACTGAGCTATTATCCAGTTACCTATGATGCTCAATTTAGATTGTGGGTATGAAAACATTCAGTAGAATACCACCTTGTTTATAAGATTATTATTCTTTGAATTTATCCTCTCAAGTGAGGTTTAAGCAGCATAGGTAAGAGCTATGGAAGACAAAACATGGAACCTCAAAAAATACATTCTAATTTACTGACTGGGAGGATCATATTACAAATACTCTCCCTCACACCAGTTCAGTTCCTTTTTAGAGGCTGCTTTCCTAGCTTTAGTAATGGCTATGACTCATCCACATGGCTGACAATGACAAAGAATTTACAAACTGAGGTACAGCGTTTCAGGGTAAATCCTGAGGGGATTTGGCTGAACTTGGCAGATACAAAAGTTACATTTCTTATTAATATAGGTCTTGCTTTATCTTGGTCTTAACCATCCAGCAGAAAACTATAAGAGGTATAAACAGTAAAGCCATATTAATATGCTGAGCTCTAAAAGGCTCAAGTCAAAAACTTCTGACATTGCCAGTTGCCAGTCCTATAATTAACCCACTACTATTATGGACTTCTGGACTATATTGGATTATTTTGCTGAATTCACACATCTACAATATTTAAATGGCAATGGAATACCCATCTCTGACAAAACTAAACAATAAAAGGAGATACAAATGAATGACCATTTTGTATCTGTAGATACAAAAGAGTTAGTATAGATATATAGCTACTTTCTCTTAATTCAGTGAGAAGAAAGATTTGTACTAATAGTGTTTGGACAGGATTTCATGTCTGCATCTTGTACTATGAATAACCACGAAGAAGACAACAATATGCAATGTATTAATTATTGAAACTGTCCTACTAATTGGTTTTGAAACTGTCTCATTGCTATTTGTTTCTCAATAAAATTAAAAAAAAAGAAAACTTTATATTTATCATTTGAAAACACCACCATGGTCAATTTCTGGCTATAAAACACTATGACACTATGTTTTGTGAAAGTTTTCTGTGACACAGTTGTGAGTTCCTTCAGTTTGAACCCAAAACATTACACACAGCTATCTAAGGTTGGCATTTCTGTATTAGTGACATCAAATCAGCACAGGAACTGCCAACTCTGAAGTCTTCATCTATTAATTTAAACAATTCTAGGAAAATAGACTCAAAGACTTGACATATAATTGTAGAGCCTACATGAGAGAAGGCTATATTTTTATTATGAGTACAGTCTTCATTTTCAATTTCTTGGTCTCATCCAGAGGGATCCTGTTTATGTTTGAAGAGAAGGATACACAATAATTTTAGATAGTGGCTACTTTTGGAGAAGGTGGTTTGAAGAAAGGGCATGTGAAATAAAAATCCTGAGCAATTTCCAGTACAATGCTAACATTCTCTTTAATTTCTTGGGAGTTACATAGGGTTTTTAATATATATATATATATATATATATATACACACACATACACACACACATATATATATATATATATACATGTTAATGTATATATATATGTGAACATAGTATATTTTAAAGAGGAAAAAATAACAATAGTAATTGTAAGCCTATATAAAATTATTCATTTCCTTGCCCTATTATTCCTCCATCAGAAATACAATCATTGAAAAATATGAATATTTATTTTGTGTTGTGAAGTTATCTAGTGCTGCTCATGTGGTCAGTGGGGTTTTCGAATTACCAGTTCCTAAAATGCTACTGAAGGGTCCTTGCATGGAGCAGAGCAGGTGGTGTCTAGGGTCATTAGCCACATTTGATTTTGTTTTATAAACTATGGTTCTGGTCAAGAAACTGTTAAAGAAGCAGGAGGGATGTCAGAATAGCTTCATCTACTCTAAAAGGATCTATCAAGGGACATTAGATTGATGGCTTTGGTCTCAACAAGAAAATGAGCGGAAGTGGCTGAAGGTTTCTGGGACTAGGTTTGATGAACTTTCTGCAAACAAAGCTGCTATAAGCAAGTGGTGGTGATCCCATGGTATGCGTGTTGCTTGTAAGTCAAAAGATACTAATGTATGAGTCATTTTCTCTAAACAAAAACTTCAGTCTCTGGCTTAATTGCAGTGTTGAAACTTCTCAATAAATGAGTTTTGGGTTGCAGTTTGGGCAGTTGTCTCTAAGTTTCGCCATCACTGTGCGTGTGTTACACATAGTCTGGATCTGAGGTTACACCCAAAAGCTGATGTGGAGGCCGGGGAGATGGCTCAGTGAAATAAGTGCTTCCCTGGCAAGCGGAAGGGCCTGAGTTCAATCCCTGGTTCTGCAAAAAAAAGAAAAAAGCTGATATGTAGGAGGTCTAGACCCAACCTGTGGTGCTCTTGGAGTGCTCTAAGAGGTGAAAACAATTTAGAGGGTGTTAGGTCACTGTGGGCGTGTCCTTAACAGGTTGCTGGGGCTCTGCCAATCCCTCCTTGTTTCTGTCTGCTTCCGGGCTCAGGAGTGGAGCAATTCCCGAGTGCTAGTACCCTTGTGAAGAGGCTGCTCCAACACAGAGCCCAAAGCTACTGGACAGTGGACTGTGGACTGTGGACTGAAACCTTGGAACCCGTGAGCCAAAATCGATCTTTCCTCATTATCAGTTGATAATATCTGGTGTTTTAGTCACAGGAATGGGAAGCTAACACATCATATGTTGCGACTGCTTAAGACAATCCCAGTTTTTCCCTGTTTCAAGGTAATCTGGTAATTTCCTGGTTGTACAGTCTGTCAGGCTCACAGTGCTTGATGTGGGTGATAGGCCACCCTAAAAAAAGAAATACTTTGCTAACAAGTGTACGTAAGATTTCAGAGGGTTGCGTCTTGAAGTAGAAACAAGTGAAAGAAGTAAATGAAGATGAGCACTTAGGGAGTTAGGCTTAGTCAGCTGTTTTCAGATTTATATTAGCTTTCTCTGGGCTGGAAAATGGGAACCTGAATTTCTACAGCCTCTCCAGTGATTTCATTTTCAGGGACCACTAGGTAGTCTTTTAGTTTACAAATTGTGGACTGTATTTAGTTATTCTAAATGTTTCTTTTTTTAATAAATTATGCTATCACTTGTCTATCAAATATTTGTCAAATCTATTGATGCTTTTGTGAAAAGTATGCTTAAAAGGTATCAAATTTATAATGGCTGCTTGCCTTTATTTTTATTTCTTTGCCTTTAGATTTTTTCCCCAATAAGAGCTTCTGTGGAAATACAAACTTTATCATGTTTGCATATCATTCCTTCCATTTGTTATGAGTCTTCATACTCAAAGGATAGTGGAAATTATCAGTGTACCTCATTCAACTTTACAGAGAGGCCAGATGAGCTAAATGGCACAAATTTATGAAAATAGGGCTGGCCAAATAGCTCAGTGGAGTAAGGCACCTGCAAGCAGGTGCAAGGGCTGAGGGGTTTGATCCCCAGACCTGCCATGCTTGCCCCACCCCTGGGACACACTGAGATGGCAATTGAGACTGGGCATGGTGGCACATGCCTGTAATTCCAGCTCTTGGAATGCTGTAAACAGGCGGATCACCATGAGTCCAATCTAGTAGTGAGACCCTGAACACTCTGTAGACCCTTCCCTAAAAAATACCAAAAAAAAAAAAAAAAAACTGTGAAAACAAAACTGCCTTAATAAGCTACCTTATTTATGGAATTGGGGGCTTCACTGTGTATGCCAACTCCAGGGTCATACTAATATGAAAACAGTCATGTCTGAACACCTTATGTCTTCCTTTGCCTCTGTATCACCTGCTCTAAATTACAGTTGGTAATTTTCAGTCTGCAGAATGTTTCCATGAGATTTACCTGGTTATTTTGCCTGTTCCAAACTAACTTGCCTTCAGGTTAGCCTTTACTATGTGTGCAGTTGGTGAGAGATAGCCTATGAGATTGTGATTTTAAGGATCATCTAATCTGGTCTCCTAAGAATTGTTTTGTCATGGATAAGTATCGTTATATCAGACCCTTCTAATTTTTATCAGCTTTCCTTAATACAGTGCTTTCCAAAGTGAGTTCTAAAAAATAATAGTCCTTAAAGATGTTTGCTATAAAAATACTCCATGGTCAAATAGAAATGGAATATAAATGATGAATACAGCATAATATTATTCTATAGTTGCTCCACCAATGCTTAAGAACCACAGCCCATAGTGACAAATTATGACAGAACAATCTTTGATAAAGAAATATATTTAGTTTGATCTAACAGTTTCAAAGTTTGTTCAAGCATGGCTGCATTCATTACTGATCCTTATTTAAATCCCATGAAATATGCTTCTGGGAATACTGAGCTAATAGTTTACTGCAGTATCTACCTTATCGCGTTTGAAACTCTATTCTGTGAAGTACTCTTTAGTTTTCCACATCTGCCTAATAATTTCCCAACTCTTTTTCTTTTTTTGTACCAGGAATTTAACTAATGACCTTGCACTTGCTGTGAAGGCACAGTGCCGCTGAGCTATATATTTGTTCACCACCCCTCATAGCATTCAATTTTCTGATCGAAAAGGATTGCATTCTAAGATAAATCACTGGCCCAGCTCTTCCAGTATTTAGCGGGGAGCCTTTGTCTATCTTCCAGGATTCCTCTTACTTTTTGATGTCCCATGCAGCAGAAGGGAATGGTCTTTTCAACAAAGACTATTCATATGGAAGAACTACTAGGCAGTGTTTCCTTTTGCTTTCTTCCCTCACATACTTGACTAGAATGGTGAACTGGTCAGTGTTGAGAGATGATAAGGAAGTATGTGTAGAAGGGAGTAGGGTAATAGACTTTTACAGTCAGATGGCAAAATATAAATGTGGCAGTGCCAAGGAGATGGAACAATTCTTTCACTGAGTCATTCATTCAAGAGAAAGAACTGCAAAAATGCCTTCATTTAAATGTGTATTGTAATGCATTTGTGTATTTTCCTTAGATAATAACATGACTTTAAATTTGAGCAGCAACATCTAATAGGACCCACAGAATTTCTATAACTTCTTATACCTATTCCCTTCTTACATTAAGGAGCTTCAACTTTACTTTTTCTTACATAATACGTACATTCTTGATTCATTGTACCTGTGCTATTTGGTACTTAGCTTCAGGTCCCATGATAGTAGCCAGGAATTTCCTCATTGCACAGGGTGATAGCCTTGGAGAATCAAACCTGCCCAAAAGGAACAATAAGGTTACCAGTGTTTTTCTCATGAGTGCCCATTGGAATTATGTCATTGCTTTGGATTTCTCTCTGATGAGATTTTTGTCTTTGGGGAATATCTGTTCTACAATCGATCCAATCTACATCTGTAGGGAATAGAAATACTTAAACTGCCCATCATTGCTCTGAAAGTATCCATTCCAAGAGCCAATGAAAGTAGCACTGGGATCTTTTAATGCTGCCTTCTTCGCTGCTTCAGTTACTTATGTCTACCTTGAAGCAATGCTCTCTGATATGAAAATCTCTACCGCCTGCCTCACTACCAGCCTGGCTGTTCCATGATTCCCAAGCATTTCATTTACTGCCCCCACCCCCATGCTGGTCTTTGTCTTCTAATTTACAGAGTGTTTCCAGTCAAATTTCATTCATTCACTTCACAGAAATGTTCATTTTCTCCGGCAATACACTATCGGCACTCTGTGCTCACCTTTTTATGGAGTTACCTGTGAGTTTGCTCTCCCACTCTACCTGGTCACTGATTCCTCAGATGAGGCATTTGGTTTGGAGAGTACATGCTGAAGCTTTTGCTGCTCCCCTCTGGCTTTCCTGTTTCTGGAAGCCTCTTGTAGAGCAGAGGGCAGATCGTGTTTGGAGTGGCTGTGTATGTGTGTCTTTAACACACACTGGGGATTGGCCCTAGCCTTGGCATTGAGCTATATGTATTAATGTAGATCCCATTTAAAAAAATTATTTTGAGACAGGGATTTCTATGTTGCCCAGACTGGTCCCAATTGTAATCCTCCAGTCTCAGCTATCCAAAATGCTGCGATAGGCATGTGCCACCGAGCTCAGCTGTAGCTGGAGTTTTAAAATTATTATATTGCCAACTGCTGTGTTTGGCATTCTCCAGGTGGCCTAGCTGAGTGTACAGGTGCTTTATGTGGGTTTTAATTATTGCCATGTTTTCCTTGTCTGCTGCCTCATCCCTGGCTGATAGCACAGTTGGCCATCCTAGCCACAATGCTTTTGCAGGTGCAGACCTGGCTCAATGAAAAGGCCTGTTCCTGATAATTGCTGAAGGTCCCTTTCAATTTTCTTGCACTCCCTGTTCCTTTTTAATCTCCTTGATACTTTGATCTCTGATGTTGTGATTATGTGTCACTCTTTATTTTAAAATTTGTAGTTTTTGACCGTTGTAGACTCTTCTGTGCCTTAAGAACTGATTCCGATCTTAAGCTCTTTGCGTGGCATGCTTTCTAACCTCCACCTTGTTACAGTGTAAGGGGAATGATGCTCATCTCAGTCATGGCCCATGTGAAACTCTGCTGGCTGGGCCAGTGCCTTAACCTAGAGAAGAGATTTTGAATTCTCATTTGGAACTTGAGGTTTTGATCCTTCCTCCTCACCAACCTAGGGACTGGGGTTGAGGTCATCCAGACACCACAGTGTTAGAGACCATGCCACACCTTGAGGCACTCATGGCTTAGCTGTTGGAAAAGGAGGAGTTACTGGGACTTCATTTGTAACTACCGCAGGATAGAGCCTCTGCCCTTCCATCCCCTGACCACCATAGATCTGCTGTTAAAGATGTTCAAGTCAAGACTTAAACTGCAATGCTGCCTTTTATAACTGGATCCACAAAATGTAATTTGTTTATTTTTAATTTTTTAATTTATTTTATTTTTCAAAGAGAGTACAAAATAGTATTAAAACAAAAAATGCAAAAGGGACAGAGTTTCACAAAAGAAAATTATGTGAATTTCACAGTACTTGTAGTAATGTAGAGTGTTTTCTTCAGATTATTTGTTCATATTACCGGATACATGTAAGCAAAATTGAAGAACAAAGAGAAACAAAGAAATATATATATATGAAATTAAGAAGAGAAAAAGGACAAAGAACTGAAAAAAGGCGACAAAACAAATTAAACACCAACTGTTCCTTTGTATAGACCAGCAGAAATCCACAGTACAGTCATCCAAACCATCCTTCTGACATAAATAGATACATATGTCTTTCCCCAACTCCCTCTCGTCTTTCTTCTCAACTCAGTAATTCCTTTCTTTCCAAAAGGTTCATTCCATCACAAAATGGAATTTGAAATAGTTTTTCTTCTCCAACCTTCTTCTGACCTATGGGATAAATGGTCATCCCCAACTCTTCTCAGCCAAATAAATTGGCAGAATATGCAGGTCTTGGGACCAGGAGAGGAGTCTAGTTTCATTTCTGGATCCAGAAGAGATGAAAGAAGTCTGGATGTGCATATTGTCCCATTATCTCCCTCCCCACAGTTTTGGCTTCAAAAAAGGCCCTAACATACTTGTACAGGGTGAGAACATGATTTGAGTCATGAGGCCTCCCCCACTAGATGTGAAAAAAATATCTTTTCCCTTTATGCTGAAATAAATGGCCTCCTTTGAGTAGGCTAGTGGCTGTGAAATCAGCCTGAGCTTATGGATTTAAGTGGCCAGTAACACTTCTATAAATTCAGTTCTACATGAAAACTGAAGGATTTGGCATCTTGGGAATATGTACGACAAACGGTCTTTGTCTTCTCCTTGTTAGGGGAGGAGACACACCTGGCTCCCTGTAATAACCTGAAGGCATCCTGGTAAGATGTTCTGGGTACTGGCTGTTCTTGTCACTGGTGTGGTTGCAGAACTTAAATGGAATTAAGATGAACAACGTTCTCGGGTGCTCGCTTGTCTGAAAGAGAAAAAGATCGGTTTCCTTTTTGATGTTTTGTATTCTGTTTAACTGCTCTTTTAAAAAAAATTTAACTGCTCTTTTTGCTTAATATCACTAGTATTTCATTTTAGGATGGATTCATCTACTTTTTTTCAGTTTTTATTATTAGTACATATTTACATTACATAATAATTATATTCCTTGCAAGATTGTTCATAACATGCCCCAATCTCTATTTTTTTCATCCCCTTTTCCTGCCCCCTTTCTCCCCTCTGATTATCTCTTGATCTCTTTCCCGCAAGAGGAAAATCTATCTCCTTATTTCCTATTATCTTCTACTTTGCATTTTATTTGTATAGCATCCCAGAAGTTCCTGTAGAATTCAGCAGTGACTCTATCAGGATCTGGGCCTTTTTTTAGTTGATAGGCTTTCCAGTAACTGGTTCAATTTCATTGCCTATTATTGAATTATTCAAGGTTTTTATATCTTCTTGGTTCAGCAGGATAATCTGTATCTAAGAATATATATATATATATATATATATATATATATGAATACATCCATTTCTCATTTCTCCAACTGATGTACAAGCTTGCATCATCTGGATTTCTGTGGTGTCTCTTGTGATTTCACCTTTTTCTCTTCTAATTACATTGATTTGGGTCATTTTTTTCCTTTTTCTGGTAATATTGACTAAGAGTTGATCCATTTTGTTTATTATTTCAAAGAACCAGCTTTTTAGTTCATCAAGTTCTTTGTGGTGCTCTCTTTTAGTCTCCATTTCATTAACTTTTGCTTGGATCTTTATAATTTCCTTCCTTGTACTAGCTCTTTAGATTTGGACTTTCTGGTTTTTTTTTTGGTTTTTTTTTTTTTTTTTTTTTTTTTTTTTTGCTATTGAGGTGCATCATTGTTTATTGGACTTTCTCTGTTTTTCTGATGGGGACATCCATGGCAATAAACTTCCCTTTTAGAACTGTTCTTTGTGTCCAATAAGTTCTTGTGTATTCCACCAGCATTGAGTTCTACTGTGATCCATTGATTATTTAAGAGTGTTTGGTTTAATTTCCATGCACAGAGACAGTTTCTGTGAGTTTTCTTTGCCATTGATTCCCTTCTGCTTTCTTTCAAGTTCCTAGTTTCAATCACTTATTGGCTGGTATGTGATCTATTTTGAAGAAAGTTCCATATGCCACTGAGAATAAAGTGTACTCTTGTTGAGTGGAACACTATAGAGTTTATTTGGTCTTTATTCGAAGATTTTATTAAACTGTGATATTTCTGGTTTTTCTGTTCTTTGTCCATTTATGACATGGGCATTAAGGTTCTCCACTATAATTATGTTTATGTTTATCTGATCTTTTATTCCAGGATTAATTTTTTTTATCAAGTTGGATACACTATTGCTTAGCCCATATAGGTTAATAACTGTTATTTCTTCCTGTTGAATTATTTCTTTAATGAATATGTAACAACTTTCTTGGCCTCTTCTGATCAGTTTTGGCTTTATGTCTACTTTGCCTGAAAATAGGATAGGAACACCTGCTTTCTTTCAAGTTCCCATTGAATGGAATATTTTCTTCGGTCCTTTGTTCTTCAGTCTACAATATTTTTGTGGGGGCAGTTAAGTGTATTGCTTGTACATAGACAACTGTTGTTTGTTTCTTGATCCATTTTGCCAATCTTTTTTTTTTTCTTGACTGGGTACTAACACCATGCACATTGAGAGTCATTTTACTGAAAGGTATGAACTTATTTCTATCCATGTATTTTTTCATTCTTGATTCCCTTCCTTTCCCTTCTACTTAAGTGCTTATGCTTCCTTGTACAGTCATTCTGTTGAACATTTGTCATTGTAGGTTCATTGACTCTTTGTAAGATGTTTTCAAGAAATTTTGGGAGTGGTGGTTTGGGTGACATGAATTTCTTAAGGTGCCCATTTTCAAGGTAATATCATATCTCCATCAAGTTTTAATGATAGCTTTTTAAACATTAAGTTTATTAGGCTGGCCAAATAGCTCAGCGGATTAAAGCACCTGCTTAGGGAAATGCAGGGCCAGGAGTTCAATCCCTGGGCCTGCTGTGCTAGTTCTACTCCTGGGGCACTCTGAGACAGTGATTGAGACTGGGCGTGGTGGCATATGCTTGTAATCCTAGCATTTGGGAGGCTGTAAACAGGAGGATCACTATGACTCTGATCTCTGCAGTGATACCCTGTATACCCTGTACACCCTGACCTAAATACAATAAATAAATAAATAAATAAATATTAGGTTTACTGGTAAAGAAGAATCCAGATCTATCATGAACTGGTACACATTCCTTATGATGAATGTGATCAATATGAATGATAGTTTTTCAGGATAAACCAGTCTGGTCTATTAGTTGTTTTCTTTCATGGTTTGAGTCACTCATTCTAATCTTTTCTAGCCCTTAAGGTTTATATTGAGGAATCTGCTGTAATTTCAAGGGATTAACCTTTATAAAGTGATTTATTGCTTTTGTCTAACAGTCTTCAAGATTCTGTTCTTATTTTGGACTTCTGGGATTTTGTTTATGATCGTGGACTGGTTCTTTATTTTTTCTTTTTTTGTGGCCAGCTCAGCCCACCCTGGGTGTGGGGCTGGTGTGGCATGTGGTGCTGGGGATCAAAGCTGTACTTGCGCTTGCCTATGCTTGCCTAAGCAGGTGCTTTAGACCACTGAGCTATCTTGCTGGCCCCTTGGTTCTTCTCTGATGGTGGCTATTTGGAATTCTATATTTCTCATTTGTCTGTATGCTAAATTTTTTTCCATATTTCGACAGTTTTCTATTATTTCAGAAAACATATTTTTTAAAAAATCCCATTTATGCTGTCTTCTGATATTTTTTACTAATTCTACGGAAAACTGAATATTAATATAACATAACAACTGATAATCTATTACCCTTAATCATAAAAAAGAAATATATAATTATAGTATAAACATTATGACGAGCCAAATACTAACCTATAGTAAATATATACTGAATGGAACAATTATACCTCCACTGACAATACAATAGTATTAAATACTGATAGCATGGAGTTAACTAATTATATACAAATTCTTAACAATTAATAGTTGTACTAGCAAAGATAGAGGGATGGAGATGCAGAAAATAAGAAAAGTAAAATTTGAAATAGTAATAAATAGAAGATGAGGAGAGCAAAATAACATAGGGACTCTATTGAGGAGGAAAAGTCAATACTATGAACAGTGACAAAAAAATAAAGAGAAAAAATCAGAGAAAAATAAGAGAAAAAAGTTAAAAGGAGAAGGAGAAAGAAGAAGAGGAAGAGGAGGAGGAGGAGGAGAAGGAAAAGAGAGAGACACACACAGACTGATAAGCAGAGAGAGACAGAGACAGAGATAGTGACAGCCATAGCCAAAAAATTAAATGAAGGGAAAAGCAATAGAAAAAAATTGAGTTAATTGAAAAATTTATCTGTCTTTTTAATTAAGTGATTTCTTTCCAGGATCTGCAGTCTTGGAATTCAGCAAATCATGCTTTTCTCCACTGAGGTTTACAACCTGTAGTTTGGGAGGTCCCCTTACTGCTCTAGGGGTCCTGTGTCCATTTACACCAGCCTATGGCAACCATTCAAGCTGAGGTGTGTCCTTCCTCACAGTGGTAGATGGGAAAAGCAGTTAGCCTCTGGCCACTGCCAGATGTAGGCTCTGGGTCAGTAGTTCAAAAAGTGTTTGATGCAATGCTAACATGGTCAGACCTACCATCCTCTGAAAGCCACAATTACTGGGCCTGGCTTCTTACCACAAGTAGCAGAGCCTGTGTGCTTCCTGGTCTGAGCTTAAAATTGTCAGGGGGATCTATGTCTAACCAAAACCCTCTCCATGGCTGTTGTTGCTTTCTCTTACCCAGTCACTGTGAAAAAATAACACTGGAAATTCTGAAGATTTGTTTTGTGGCTGGTTAAAATGAATCCTGGTTAAATACTGTGGTTTAACTAATGGTCAACTTATAAATCTTAGCTGAACTGACTCAGCACGTTGCTGAGCTTGGAAGACCCAGTTGAGGATTATTGCTAATAGCATAACAAGAGAACTAGAAAGGAAGACAGTGTGTTGTTGATTCTCCTGGAGAAGCTTGTCACACTCGTTTTGTTGATACTAACTTGGCTGTTCTAATCCTCCAAGGATCTTGGTTCCTCACTGACATTGCGAATGCCTATGGTTCTCTTTAAAGAAGCTCTGGTCCTTGTCTTGAGCATAGTTTCCTGGCTCCAGTGCAGATCTCTTAGCCTGCTGGCACAGATCCTTCATCCCACTGGCGCAAACTTTCTAGCTCCCACCACTGAGCTTGGCCCATCCCAGTGTAGGCCCTGATACAGACTTGCATGAGATGTTATCATGGGCTCTAGGCCTCCAGATGGACTCATGGAGTATTTTGCTATGGTCTTTAGCTGGACTGATGTATGACACTCCTGGGGGATCCAGGTGCTCAGCTAGATTCTTTAGGTTTCTAGTACATGCACTTGACTATCTGTGTGAATATTATAAAATGATCTTATGAATTATGTGTCTCATATTAAATGTATTTCTTTGTAAGCTGACTACTAAAACATTCTCTGTCAATGTGTTGGGCACTGCACTGTGTTTCTTTTCTAAATCTAGCCTGCCTCTAGCCAATCTGTCAGTTTTGGAATAAAGCCACACAATATTTTTATAGTTTACTATGACTGTGAGTTTTTCTTCAAGCAAGTGTTATAGGCCAGGTCTGTTATTTCTCCCTGGAACTGTCTACAGTCTGGGGCTTACCTCCTCTCCTGGAGTCTTGGCTTTGTCTACAGTCAGGTTGCTTGGCACCTCTTTTGTCTGGCCTGGAGGAGAAACAAAACACAGAATAAGCATGGAGTTCTTGCGTGGCCATGGCCGAGGCAAAAATCCATAGGTGCAGAGTCAACCCAGGTGAGCACTAAGTGTGAGTGGGCACCTCCTTTTGCTCTTTGTAGAAAATTTTTAGGCTCATTTGAAACCATAGATAATCACTTGTGGGGCATGTGGAAATCTGGGGTTCATCTTTTGATGTTTGGATGCTAAGGACTTGGGTCCACATGTGTCTCTTCAAATTATATCATTGATGCTGAGATTGCTGAAGCATCTGGGTCTACTTGAAGCCCTTGCTTTGTTAATTTGGTAGGTGCTATATATCACAAGATAAAGAATCCAGAAGATGTGAACATAAGGAAGGATACTTCTTTTGGTCCTCCAAATACATACCTCCTTACTTCCTTGATAGGTTCTTTAGATTGCAGGCTCATCAGAGAAGTGAGAGAACCTAGGCTGGGAGTAGACATCAAAGACATTTTAAAATCTAATTTTAATGTGAGATAAGTATTGATTCACATGCAATTATAAGAAATGATAAAGAGAAATCCTTTGTACATTTAGCCAAGTTTCCACAATGGTAACATTTTTACAGAATTAGAGCACAGAATCACAGTGACAATATTGACATTGTACATTTGATTGATCTTACTTAGATTTCTTCAGTTTCATGTGTACTTGTTTGTGCATGTGTGTGAGAAATAGGGTGCCTAAGTTCTACACAGTGTTATCTTCAGTGTAGGGTCACACATCCATCACCACAAAATGCTGAACCATTCCAACTCCATGAAGACCTTTCTTGGGTTGCTTTTCATGCCTGACTTCCTCCTGCCCCATAACCTGCCTTGCAGTTCTAAAACACTGGCAACCGCTAATGTATCTTTTATTTCTAAAAATTTATCACTAAAATGTCACATAAATGTAATTTTACAGTATGCAACATTTTTGGATGTTTTATTTTGCTCAACTTAATTCTTTAACTCATCCAAGTTTTCTTATGTATGTCTAGTTAGTGTTTTTGCTGTAGAGCAGTACCAGGGCTTACGTAATTACTCACCCCGAAGGGACACCTATTCTAATTCCTGGCTTTTGCTGTTACTACGAATAAAGTTGCTATATCATTCATGGGCAAACTTTCTCCATGAATATATGTTTTCATTTCTCTGAAATATATGGATCAGGTCATCATTCAAGATGTCTCTGCAACATCCATATTTCTTAGGGGACCAAATAACTGAAGAGTATGGCTTGGTCAAAAGGACAGTAGCATGAAAATTTCTCTCCAGCATCTGCTTATGCTCTAGGTGTCAGAAATCTTAGCAAACTACTTATTCTAGCTTAAGTGATTTTGGCTACTTTATTGGCTCTTATTTTTTTCCCTCACATAACTTCAACAATGCATTTTTCAACTCTAATGCTAATAAATACATAATAGTCTCAGGAGTGTATTTGCTACATCATATATTAGTTGTATGTTTAATTTGAAATAACTTTCAAATTTTGTATATATTTACTTTTATTACCAATTTTAGTGCATTCTTGTTAGCATTTGATCTTATAATTATTCTTTCAGTCTTTCTGATAGATATGTAGTGTCATCTTGCTGTCATTTTATTTGAATTTTCATTTAAATATGGTTAATAATATTGAGTATCTCTTCATGTACTTCTTTATCATCTATGTATCTTCTTTTTTTGTGTGTGTTTTAGGGAAGGGTCTACAGGATGTTCAGGGTCTTACTACTAGATTGGACTCATAGTGATCCACCTGTTTAGAGCCTCCCAAGAGCTGGGATTACAGGTGTGCACCACCACACCCAGTCTTTACCTGTGTATCTTCAGTGAAATAACTCTTCATGCGTTTTGCTTATTTTCAAATTAGATCATTTATTCCTAAATTGTGAGATTCTGTTATATCTTTTACATACCAGAACTTTGTTGAATGTATGATTTATAAATATTCTTTGCACATCTCAGTCTTTGCATTTTCAATTTTCTACATAGGGCTTTTTACACTGCATAATTATTTTTCTTTGGTGAGATTCAATTTATCAGTCTCAAGCCTGAAGCTCTTTATATAGGCCAAATATTTTCTCCCGTGTTTTAAGTTTCACATTTTTATCACTTAATTATATAATTATATTTTAGTTAAACTCAGGATAAGTTTTAAGGTGTAATGTTTTAGAGTTTTCCAGATGAATACCCAATGCCTGCAGTATTATTTGCTGAAAAATATGATCTAATATAAAGAAGGCCCAAATTGTAACATCCTCAGCGAACTGTTATTCCTCAAGAGCCTGAGGAGCTGAAAAGCTGCCCCATAGCTTGGGGGCTCACCACGAGATCTCTAAAGGTCTGGTTTACTCCCTCAACTTTACAGAGATTAGTTCTATGGGTCTCCCAGAGACTTGAACCTTGGGTGAGGTCATTCTACTAATTATTCACTGTAGAAAATGATTCTTTCACCTGAAGATTGGGTAGAATGAATCCATAGGCTTCATTCTGAAAGAGGAGAAAGGCCTTACAGGCCCCTGCATGTAAACACTACAAGCAAACAGCCTTCAGCCTCTGGGACTATGGACCAGTCGCAGCCAGGTCACCATCCGGGCTGTCTTTCTGCAGCATCTACGTCTCACAGGGAACCAAATAACTGAACAGCGTGGATAGGTCAAGTAGACAGTAGCATGAAAAATTCTCTCCAGCATCTGCTTATGCTCTACGTTTTCAAAAATCTCAGCAAACTACTTTATTCTAGTTTATGTGATTTTTTTGGCTCCTTTATTGCTTCTTATTCTTTTTTATTCCCCCTCACACAGCTTCAACAATGCATTTTTGAAATCTAATGCCAAAAATTTCAGTAGTAGTCAAATAAAACGCCATTACTGATAAAGAGTCAAAAGACAGCATTTCTCGGATAGATTCCAATTTAATTGCTTTTTAGTCAATTGAGTCCAGTTAGAGGAGCAGGGAGCTGCACTAGAAGCAGAGCTAGAATGTGGCTTGAAGGTCAGGAATCTAGTCGACCCCTCATTAGCTGTGAGACCTAGGAAGCCCTTGACCTCTTTCTATTTCCATTTCCTTTCCCTTAAAATGGCAATAAAGGCCTATATTACCTACTTTTACTGTGCTACTGTGAAGCTCGAATGAGATAATAAATGTGAAAGTGCTTTGAAAACCTCCTTTTTTTTTTTTTTTTTTTTTTTTTTTGTCTGAGGAAGTATGTAGCACAGCAGCATTCCCTGTCTGTTCAAGAATCCCAACTGCTAGCTTCTCCTCATGACCCACTACCCCAGAGATGCCCAACAAAAGCTAATTTGGAGGAACTATACATCAAGGGTTGGGCACGCTTTCTGTCATCTAAGTGCTTGGTAGAACATAGCTCTCATGAGTGCACATTTCATAGCAATCACATTTCTTTACACCTCACTGAACCCCAGTAGATGACAAGGCTTGGCTGTGCACTGTGGTGTGAGCGCCGAGTGTCTGTCACACATCTGCGCTCCTCTTCCACATAGCAGCTGCTGGTCTCCTGCCTATTCCTGAGTTCTCTGGCACTTAGCTATAGACATGACAGGGTTTCAGTCAAAAGAAGGTAACTGAAAGTGGTGTGGACCATACTATGTCACAGCTCAGAAAACCCTCAACGCCATGTTTGGTTTCCATCCTGGATGCCTCAACTGTGAGTAATCCCAAGAAGACTAGAAGACATGTGTCCAATACAGTAGAGTCTCCCTAGCTGCCTGACATCCCAGAATACCTATACAGATACATACATGAAGAAATACTGATCCAGCAAACATTTGATTGTCCAGGAAAGCTGTTCCTTCAGTAAGAAATATGCTTATATTTGATTTGATTTGTTATATATTTTTATTTATAGAGGGCCAGCCAAATAGCTTAGCGGATTAAAGCACCTGAAAGCAGGCACCGGGGCTGGAGTTTGGATCCCCAGGCCTGCCGTGCCAGCCCTGCCCCCAGGTTATGCTGAGATGGTGCGCACCCGTAATCTCAGCACTTGGGAGGTGGTAGACAGGAAAATCACTATAAGTCCGATCTAGTAGTGAGACCCTGAACACCCTGTAGACCCTTCCCTAAAATTCAGAAAAAAATATTTTTATTTATGCACTTTATAGCAGCCTATCCAAAACAGGTCATGGTTGGCTTCCTTATTTTTATATGAAAATGTCACATAAAATATAAATATGCATCACCTTATGTAATTTTGCCTCTTGTTTTACTTAACCATACCAGTTACAAATTTTCTGTATGTGAGGTGACAATCAGAGAGGCACCTGTCTCCAGTCCCCACTCAGTTTGTCCTACGGTTACTCTCCTGGGCTGTTGGTTTGGACACTTTTCTTACTTGGGGTTTCCTACAGTCAAGGAGGGAGCACGGTGCTGCTGCGGCCCCTGCTTGCCAGGGTCTGCCAGGGACTGAGCTCAGCTGCACAGATGAGTAGCTGCTGCACTTTTGTCTCTGTGGGGCCCTTCAGTCTCTAGCCCTGCTCCTCGACTGACAGTTCTCACCTACTCCTCTGTGAAGTCTTACCTCTGGTAGTCTCAAAGGAGAAAGAGTTTTTCCCTAGGAAGGGAACCACTCTTTTTTCAAATTATAAAATGTTTCTTTCTCTAAGTGATTCACCTTTTAAGATGCATAAGTGAGCTTGGTTTCTTCAAAATCCCAGAAACATCTGTTGAGAAACTTACATTTTCCAAGTCTGGGCCTAAATGGCACCATCCTCTGTCATACTACAGGCTTTTGCATCCACATCCATTAACCACATATCTTTCTTATCCCTTTTTGTGGTTTCACAGTAGGCTGCTCATATTTGCAGAGATATCTCTATCTCCTCTTCTCTCCTCAAGTCTTTATGCAGATGTCTTTCTGAAGAATGTCACAATTTCTGAAGTTTCCTTCTCAATTTTGCACAAAACCCTTGAGTTTTGCAATCCAAGTGTAGTCTGGAACCCTGGATGGTAGCACACGCCTGCAATCCCAGTGCTTGAGAAGGCGAGGCAGGAGGATCGCTGCAAGTTTGAGGCTGGCTTAGGCTGCATAGTGACTTCAAACCATTCTGAACTGCACAGCCAAATCCTGTGTTAAGAAAAAAAATACAAAAAACAAAATAAAAAAAAACAAAACCAAAGTACTCTGAGCTGTCTCTGAAGTAGCTACTAAAAGCCCCATGGTAGATAGGCAGATGGGAACCTCGGATGGCCCCTATTTTTGGCTGTGACAGATGGAAGGTAATCTGTCCTCACAGCTGAGATGCAGACATGTACTGCCGACCAGTAATCCACTCACACGAGGGGCTGGAGACCTGTCTGGAAATATTATTCTAGGTTCAGCATAATACCCTCCCTGTCAAAGGAACAAGACAGCTCCGATTCAGCATGTAGTGCAGTGCTAGTGAACAGATGCCAGGTTCAAGGGTCAAGGGAACAAAGATAGAATCATAAAGCACTTAGCACACAAAAAGATCTCCTGGGTTTGGGGCTCAGGACAGTATTGTATGGAGTTTAGTTTCAGGGAGACTTGCACAAACCGCGTTGCAGGATTGTTTCTGTTTCGTCCTTACCTGGTCTTGGCTGTCCACCTGCTCAAATACTGGGGAATTCAAGGCCATATCAGTGGTACTTGTTTCCAGAAATATGGGGTAAGAAAGTTCAGATCTGAGAAAGGAATAAAAGAAAAGATCAAAAAAAGAAAGCAAGGGGTAGATTGAAGATGATAACGTTAACAAAGTCATTGGATAAATGTGGCTGGAAATGAAGAGTAGATTCTTTTTCTTTTCTGGTACTAGTAATCACACTCAGAACATGGCCTTGCCAGGCAGGCACTGTGCCACTGAGCTATATCCCTGGCCCTCTGTTCTTGAATAAATATATCAGCAAGATGAATAGTAATTTTTTTCCCTTAGCCTGTGATGTGGATGAGGTGAAAGTCATGTAAATCTAGGGAAACGGCATAATTGAAGCTACTTGGCACTGTTCAGATAAAGAAAAAGTGGAATCAAGATGAGAAAAGTGTTCTAAGAGAAGATTTTTATTTTTTTTTTTCTCTTTAAAATTATAGAATAATCGGAGATTCTGGACATGTAACATATTGTTTTTTTCTTTTATTTCTCTTCTATGACATGTAAAAATCAAATTATACCAAGAATCAATGTCTGAGAGTCTCTGGTTCAAATAAATCAATCAGAAATCAGTTTTAAAAATGTAATCTTGCTGTTTTTGAAGAGTTGTCTTTATTAAATAAAATGAGTGTGTCCTACAGATTTAGGCACAGCAGTTTTTGTGCTGTTTGATAGAATACATTTTCTCTTCATAAGGGGTTTTATCTAATCAAATGTTCTTAATATGGCCCACATTCATGCAGGCACAGAGACTGTGGACTCCACTTTCTTTTCTCATTTCCCTCGGAGCTGTCTGCCTCAGTGCATCCACTAGCCCATGGGAAACTTTGAAATATTTACTTAAACAAACAAACACCCAGGACTACAAAAAGCTAACACATCATCCAGGCATCTGGGTACTTATCTAAGCAGCCTTGGAGCCAAAGAGATCTAGGCTTTCACTCTCCCTTTCACTCTTCAGATCGCTCAGGAGCCTACTGTAAATGGACCCAAGGCCCCATTTCCTCAACTGAAGGCAGAGACAGTAATGGCACCCACCTTTTGTATGGAATGAAGCATACGATTCACATAGATGCATAACATAAAACCAGTAAAAGCTGGATCTTTTGTTGACATAAAACTGATTCTAGGGAGACTAGCTATAAAACAATCCTACTGGAAAGACTACTACCTGGATGGTGGCCAATGGTATATATAATTTGTGTGTGTGTGTGTGTGTGTGTGTGTGTGTATGTGTGAGAGAAACAGAGAGAGAGAGAGAGAGAGAGAGAGAGAGAGAGAGACAGAGAGAGGAGTGAAAGAGAGACAGACAGAGACAATGAATATAAGTGGAAGACAATGGAATGATTCAAGATAATTTTTTTTTTGAATTTTAGGGAAGGGTCTACAGGGTGTTCAGGGTCTCACTACTACATCGGACTCATAGTGATCCACCTGCTTTCAGCCTCCCAAGAGCTGGGACTAGAGGCATGCACCATCACACCGAGTCTCAATTGCTGTTGCAGCATGCCCCAGTGGTGATGCCGGCACAGCGGGCCCGGGGGATCGAACCCCTGGCCGCTGCACCTGCTTATAGGTGCTTTAATCCTCTGAGTTATTAAGATAATCTTTAATACTAAAGGAGCTGCCCCAGCCCACATAGATTGAGACTGGGCTTGGGAGGCTGAAGACAGGAGAATCACTGTAGTATAGTCCGATCTGTGTAGTGAGACACTGTAGACCCTGCACTAAATATATTAAAAAATATTAAAATACTAAAAGAGGAAAAACCTAGTGCCAAATTCTTTACTCAAATTTTATCTTTAATTTTTATTTTTAAAATAACTCTTTTTTAAAAAATTATTTAATGTTTTATTGAGAAACAAATAGCAATGAGACAGTTTCAAAACCGATTACTAGTACATTTTCAATAATTAATACATTGTATATTGTTGTCTTAGTGGTTATTCATTGTACAAGATGTGGACCTGGTATCCTGTCTCAAACTCTATTAGAAAAAACCTATCTATTCATTGAATTAAGAGAATGGGACTGTATATCTATCCTATTTTGAGTATACAGATACAAAATGGTTGTTCATTTGTATCCCCCCTTTTTGGTTAATTTTGTCAGAGAAGGGCATTCCACTGTCATTTAAATACTGTAGGTGCATGAATTCAGCAAAATATCCCAATATCGTCCAATAGTCTGTAATAGTGGTAGGTTTTCTGTAAGACTGTCAATGTCTGAAGTTGTTGACTTGAGCCTTTTACAGCTCAGCATATTAATATGGCTTTACTTTTTAAACTGTGTCTTTATATTTTTCTGCTGGATGATTAAGACTAAGATAAAGCAAGACCTATATAACAGGAAATGTAGCTTTTGTATCTGATAAGGTCAGTCAAATGCCCTCTGGACTTATCCTGATACCCTATACTGCAGTTTGTAGATCCTTTGTCAGTGTCAGCCATGTGGATGAGTCATGGCCATTTCTTGACCAATTTGCTCTCTGTGAAAGCCTGAGAGAATGTTTTCTCCCCATGTGTTTCTCCTTAGGCACACTCTACATAATTGATCACTTTCCTCTATGGTCCCATAATCTCCTTGATCAGAAAATTTGGGACGCAATTGAGTTACAGGATGTTACAATACAGTTTCTCCTATTTCCTGAGTCCTTACTGACCTTGAAAGGCTAGGGCCAAAATGTTGGCTGTCCTTGTAGCCTTTTTTTCTTTAATTTTTGGTGTGCAAACTTAAGTTGTTAACCCTCCAGCAGAGAAGATTAGTGATATTATTACTATATAATTTAGGCAGTTGAGTTTAACCTCCCTGTCTGAATATCAAACATCTTAGACATAATATGGAACAGGTATTTTCTATCAAGTATTGATATGTTAAGCTTTGGTCCCTCCAGAATATGAAGAAAAAAGATTAAAAAGACAAAAAAATTAAAAAATAAGAATATGCATTTACATATTTTTACACAAATTTAGAAATCTAACAATATACAGCCTTGTAGCAGGACAGTTCTGTGACTTTTTTTTTTAATCTCATGCTTTCATTTATTACCCTTCTTTTAAAAAACATTTATTTGAGAGGTAGTATGGCCGTAATTGGTATGTCATGACAAGCTGTACATAATTAGAAGACCAGAATGACAGGCATTCCAAGCATGACCCTACCATTACACATTACTTTCTTCAGTGCAGTTTACTTCATTCACAGGTATCAGCATATATAGTCAGGGTGAGAAAACTACCAATTAACTGCTATTTTCAAAACATGCTGAAGATTCTCAGGACCATTGCCTTTTCCATCTTGTGCATATAAATGTATGACTTTGTCCCTGTCATGTTTTCTAGCTTTTCTCTTTGCCTTCACTTCGTTAACTAATCCTCAAGTTCTCGCTTTCCTTTTAATTGTATTATGCCTTTCTATTTTGATTTCTTCCTCTGAGTTCTTATACTAGGGAGGCTATGTGATATTTACACATGTGGGTTAGGTTTATTTCACTTATGAGTATACCTTCAAGTGGCATCCACTTATATATACAGGTTTTGAGTTTATCATTCTTTATAGCTGAGTAATACTCCACTGTATAAAAATATTATATCTTTTTCATCCATTCCTCAGGTGATGGGCATCTTGGTTGTTTCCAAGATCTGGCTATCACAAATTGTGCTGCTATAAACATAGGTACACATATATCACTATGATATGACATTTTCAGTTCCTCTGGGAAAATTTCCAGTAGAGGGATAGTGGGCTTGAGTGGGATTTCCAGTCCTAGTTTTTTAAGGAGTCTCCACACTGATTTCCATAATGGTTGCACCAGTCTACATTCCCCCCAGCGGTGGAGAAGGGTTCTTTTTTCCCCACATCCTCTCTAACATTTGTTATTGGTTGATTTCTTTATGATAGCCATTCTAAAATTAATAACTCTTAATTTGTGTAGCTGAGTTTGAAGCTGATGTTCTGGGCCTCAGTACCTGAAGAACATATCTTTTCTGTGGGGTGTCAGTGACAAGTTTTTTCAATGCTCTCCTGGTGCAATGCTGCCCTTCTTTGAGCTTCATTACTGCACATAACAGAAGCTCTTTGCTGGTAGGAGGGAATGCCAGCATCCCTGGACAGGTGGAAACTGCCTCCTGTCAGGCTTATTTGTACATTCACATTTACTTACATAAGCTTACTTACAATTACTTGCATCTATATCTTGTCCTTTGGTGTGAGCATTCCCATTGCTTGCTTAGTTAGCACAGTGCCACATCCAGCCTCTCTTTCCTCAGCAGCAGCCACATTGTCCCCTTCCCCCTTGGCAGCTGCCACGTTCCCCCATCACTGGCTGCTTGATTATCTCCACCATTGCCCTGATGGCCTTTACCAAATGTCACTGCCATTTAAGCTCATCATAGTCCAGTCTGGGAAAGGTGGAGGTGTCAAGGGCTGTGCTGTTATATTTGCTGTAGCAACAGCAAAACAGCCAGCTGTGATTGAAGAGTCAAACGATGTGGTGGGGAGAGTTGGTGGGAGAGCTCAGGACAGAGGTCACACAGGGCAGCACTGTTGCAGCCCTGGGTGGGCAATGAGAGCTCAAGAAGCCGAGGACCTAAGTCTCCCTCCAGAATGAGGAAACTGGCTGAGGATTGTGGGGGGGAAGTGGGTCAGAAGTGGACTGGAAGGGGCATAGTGTGTGTGTGTGTGTGTGTGTGTGTGTGTGTGTGTTTAAATTTAATACAATATTTTGTGATCTGATTAGCTGAAAAGAAACTTTTTGGAATCGTTATAAGCAAATTACCTGGCAATGGAGATCTATCCAGTTTATAACATGTGAGAAATGCTAAATTGGAGCCTCAGAACTGCCACTAGGGGCTGTGAAGCCTCACTAATCTTTGAAAGCTGAGTTAAATGAACAATGTATATGATACCGACACCTAGAACGGGCGCCACACTGCCAGTGCTAGCCATTATTATTGATGGCACAGACTTGGCAATCATGGAGACTTTTGTTGCAATATAATTCACTAATTTAAATATGGAGATGCATAGATTCACCTCATGTTCTTTCAGGATTCATTCACTTTATGTGAATTCTGTGATATAATTCCCTATAATTTTGAGTGTAAACTCCAATTTGCATGCCAGCCAGACATGGATAAATGCACGTATAGAAAAAGCTTGAATAGTCTTCAAAATATTCTAATTATTCATCTTGGCAATTTTGTTTCACAAAAAATCCCTTGAAGAATTGAGAATCATCATTTGTCTAAATCAAGTAAGCCCAGAATGTTTGGTGAGCTATTTGCCAGTATAAATACAACTACCGTCGCAAAGTAACAGAAAAAATACCTTGGCCCGTGTGAAGTCACTTTGCTGCCTCAGATTTCATGCATTTGGCTTTTACACTTCACCAGACTTGCCATTCTAGAGAATGGATCTGAGTGAGTCTCTGCTCTAACACAGACCCTCTGGGGTCTCCCTGTCATTAGGCAGCTGCATCTGACGTGCCTGGGACACTCTCCTACCCTCAGTTCTTAGGACGTCTCCCTGGAGGCGTTATGTTCTAGAGAAGCTTAGACACATTTTAGTACATGTCCCAAGCTTTCCCAGAGGGAATGTTTACGCAGGCGTTGAGACTCGGGTAAAATGCGTGTCTTCCTTGCTGCTCTTCCTAATGCCCCTGCCCAACTCCAAGGTGATAATTCTTGATGCCAAATATTGCAGTATTTTATTTTAGTTGTTTTTTGCAGTGCTGTGCCAGCCTGTCTACCACCTCCCTCTTTCCCTCCTTCAAGTAGTATGTGTACCTACTATGTGTCATGGGCAGTGCTACATGTTGAGCATGTGCTGATGAATAATGTACAATAGATCAAAACTTTTGTAGTTGTGACAGTCTAGTTGGGGAAAAGGTAGCCACTAATCTAATAACCACATTTTTTTTTTGTGTGTGTGTGGTGTTAGAGATAAAACCCAGGTCTTGTAGATGCTAGGCAAGCACTCTACCATTGAACTACACCTGGGAAGCAACTTTATGTCTTTTTTTTCCACCAGGAATTGAAGTCAGGACCTTGTGTTTGCCAGGCAGGCACTTAAGCCACTGAGCTATCTCCCCAGCTGGAAAGCAAATTTATGACAAAAGGAGTTCAGTATCATAAGGAAAGTACAGAAAACCACAGCTATCATAATAGGGTATAATTTAGATTTTAAGGAAGAGAAGAAAGCACTCTTGCTTAGGGAAATGGTGCAGATCTGATATAACTTGGTATAATTTATACAAAGATGCTCGTAATGAACAGCACCAGTTATCAGATCAGGTGGCCTAGCCCCTAAGTTAAGGGAAATGGTGAAGCTCTCCAGAGAATTCATCTAAAAACGTGCCTTAAAAATGCACATACAGCTTCCTCAGAACAGAACACCCCTCTTCTTACCAATTATGTTTGCCCCAAATTCACTGTTTTCAAATGGCTTCACCTCCTCTCCTTTCTTATACCTGTCTTGCTGCTGTCAAAAACTAAGTGCTCAATATATACATATATTTTAAATTATATTTACATAGCTAATTGGTAACTCTGTGCTTATATTTGGCAGAGGTTAGCGTTTACTGAGCTTTTATTTTATTCCAGGCATGGTGCTAACAGCTTTGCACATATCTTCTCATTTAATCCTCACAATAAACCTCTAAGATGGATTGTCAGTCTCAGCATCACCATGGAGACTAAGGAAGGAAAGTGAGGAGGGGACCAGTGTTGGAGTCTAGCTCTTTGCTTCCAAAACCTGTGCTTCTGACAACAAGGCCATACCACTCCCAAGCTATATCACTTACCCAGGCTTCTTACACATACGGACATTAGGAGATTAACAATAGCTAATATATTAATTATAGATTAATAGGAGATTAACAATGGTTAATATATTACATATTGTTATATTCAAATCAGCTGCTCAGATTTATAATAGGATTTTTAGTCTGTCTATGTGTTTTTCTTCTTTCTTTCTTGTCATTTTTACTTCTTTTAAAGACCCTTCCTTTTGCATTTATTTTGTATTTTTGTTTTTATTCTTTTCTCCCTCTCTTATTCATCCATTCACTTACATATATATGCATCCAATCACCCATTCATCATCCTCTTTTCTGCTTTCATATCTGAATAAAGAGAAGGAACAATGGAAATCTCTAGAAATTGTGTGCATCTTCTCCTTCAACAAAAATCGCCTTCCATGCATTAGCATTTTTTTAGTTTGGTTCAGGAACTGGCACAGGAGTTGGTTTAAAATTTTAAGTCTCTCTTTTTCTAGGTGATGTGTAACTTTATATGGGAATGATGATTGTTTTCTAAATAAATCCAAAGGTACTTCTTGCTCCCCACTACAGAGAATTTCTAAAGCCTTCAGCAAGCACTCTACCATGAATGAAAAATGAGGCTAGGTGATAAATAGGCAGACCTTGAAACCCTAAACACTGAGATGCTTGTCTTCTCCCAGTCCATGCTTCAGTGGTCTATCTTGATTAACTTCCAGGGTGTGACACTGTTTCCAGTCAAGTTAGAATATCTCTAAGGAATAAGCACTTAGCTGTCATGTTGGTGATGTCCTTCAAAATATCAAAATAGTAGAGATGATGGAAAGTAGTTCAAAGCTTTTTGTAACATACAGTTCTGGGTGTACATTTAGGCCGATGCATATAAGATTAAATTTAGGGGCTGGGGGTATGGCTTAGTGGAATAAGCACTTCCCTGGCAAGAGCAATGACCTAATTTCAATCCACAGTTCCACCAAAAACAAAAACAAAAAAACAAAATTAAATTTAGATGTGAGGGAATTATGGGCAGAGAACTTGGAATCTTCCTAAAACAATATTTTAAAAATAGTTACTCTACATTATTGACTAGAGTGTGGTGGATCTAATTTTCTATTAGTAGAAACTATTCTTTACATTCAGAATAATATAATTATTGCATGTATGAAATAAACTATTTTAAAACTTTCTGGAATTGCATTTTCCTATGTGATCTTTATTTTCTTATTTTTTAAAAATTTATTTACTTTTATTAATTTTATTGAGAAACAAATAGCAAAGAGACAGTTTCAACACTGGTTAGTAGTACAGTTACAATAATTAATACATTACATAGTGTTGTCTTCATAGTAGTTATTCATAGTACAAGATGCAGACATGATATCTTGTACAAACATTTATTAGTACAAATCTTTTTTCTTGTTGAATTATGAGAAAGTAGCTGAGTATCTATCTTATTTTTAAAAATAATTTTATTGAGAAACAGCATTGAGACAATTTCAAAGCAGATTACTAGCACAGTTTCAGTAATTATTACATGGCATATTGTTGTCTTACTGGTTATTCATTGTACAAGATGCAGACATGACATCCTGTTTACAAACACTAGTAGAAAAAATATTTCTATTCATTGAATTAAGAAAATGTAGCTGTATATCTATCTTAACTATTTTGAATATACAGATACCAAATGGTCGTTCATTTGTATCCCCCTTTTTTGTTAGTTTTGTCAGAGAAGGGTATTCCATTGTCATTTAAATATTGTAGGTGCATGAATTCAGCAAAATATTCCAATATAGTCCAGTAGCCCATAATAGTAGTGGGTTTTCCATAAGACTGGCAATGTCAGAAGTTGTTGACTTGAGCCTGTTACAGCTCAGCGTATTAATATGGCTTTACTTTTTATACTTCGTGTGATCGTTAGTCATTTATAATTCAATAGTGTTTCTCAGTTGCATTCACTAACGATAGAGGTACTTTCATGATTATGTATATTTGTTCATATACTAAGCTTAAAGGTTTTTTTTTCTTTGTAGATTTATATTGTCTGAATAGTTCTAGTTTTACTGTAGTTTTTTAGTTTTTTTCTGGTTGTTCTTGGAAACATGGAACAATTCTTGGGATGCTTTTAAAAGTTTTTATTTAATTTGAAAATTCACTGCAACATGGCTTATGCCTTCTTGCTTCACAGATTTTTTTGGTGACTTTATTTGATTTTCAGTTGCTTCCTCTGATAAGAGTAAATTTCATATTCATATAATAGAGCTTTATGCCTATAGATTTACAACAAATAATGAATATCTAGATTGTTCTTTGGGTCTCCAAGTTTTCACTAATTAATTTTAGAAGTATTACAAGAGCTGAGGGAAATTTTCACCTTTCCTCCTTCACATGGCAAAGAAACTTCAGGCCTACATTTTTACAGAAAGCTAAATCTGGCAGCGTCCTCAGAGATTGTATGATCTTTTGTGTTCTGGAAAAAAAGAAAAATCACGATCAGAGAGATGAAGTCAATCCTTTCAAGCCTCCGGAAAGTAGTCTTTCTGTTCTGTATGCAGGAGGGCAGGAATCATGTGGTGGTCCTTTTGGGTTTCTCTGAGTTTTGTGCTTCAGTCATGGGGGAAGGGTAGTGTTTGAAGCATCAAGGGCCTTTTGAATATCTCTGTTCTTTGTCTTAATTCTCATGGAGCATCTACTGTCAAAAGTTTGCAGTCTTCAAGCAAGGTGTGGGTGGAGATAGAAATTAAACAGTTACCTAAAAAAGTATTTAAGCATAAGCACAATTGTGATAAATGCTAAGGAGGAAAGTTAGAATCCTGTGGTGTGTATGTAATAAGTGAGAGATTTGACCTACTTTGGTGGATTCAAGGAAGCCTGGAGGACCTAAAGGGTGTTTGGGAACTGCATGGTCAATGAAGGAGACAATTCCATTCACAGTGTATCACGAAAAACATCCACGAGTGCTTGCAACATAGGGTTTGAGACCGTGGCCCCTGACATTGTCTGCCCAAGTGTTTGCACTGGGCAACTCTCGGATTCTCCATTGCTCACCAATCTTCTCTGCAAAATTAGGATATTGGTACTATCAGGGGTTGGACCTGGTAGCGCATACCTAGAATCTCTTGGAATACTGAGAAGGAATGATCACAGGTTGGAGGTCAGCCTGTATGATTTAGCAAGATCTTGTCTCAAAGTAGGAAGAAGTAAACAGGGTTTGGGATATAATTCAGTCAATGTAATTCCTGGTGCTAACAAAATCATACTTTTATGATATTATGCTCTTATAGTAGTGTCACGATGTGATGACAATTCCATGTGAGTTGTCAATGCAATAATCTCTGTGAAGCACTTTAACAGAGTACCAAACATGCAATTAAAAACACCCCAAACAAATGATAGTCCTTATTATTCCAGGATTTAGCAATTAGAAAACATCTTCATGGGCATCACTGTCCTCTGGACATTTCCCCTCTGTTAATGCACTGTATTTCTATTTGAATAAAATAAACAGTGTGGACTTCCCTTGAGCTTTACTTTCAGGTGGCGGGAGTAGCCTATGGAGATAATTCAGATGTGGCTTAGGTCTCCAAGTCCTGAAAAACATTCAAGAATCCTCCTGTATAAACTGTAAATTTGTCAATACTTAAAATTCTAGCAGCATTTCACGAAGGAAAGAAGTACACTTTTGAAGGACTAGGTTACATTAAGGATTTTGACAGCATGACATTTATGGTTTAAGTGCCCCTCAGGAATCATGCCCTCAAACTGTTGAATAATGATATAAGAAGGATGAGCAAACAATTCAAGTGTTACTCTAAAATAGTCTCTGCGAGAGCACAATATTATAAATAATCACCTCCAAATCTCTAATCTCTGAAGTAGTTTTTCATTGTTGTCCATTTATTCCTTTGCAGCTCCAAGGTTTTGACCAAGTCACTTAGAATCTTCTAGTGACCCTTAAAAGATCTTCAAAGACATCCATTGTAAGATGGTATAGGCTATTATACTCACTGTAAAATGAAGGATGCTGCTTCTACTTTAAAGAACAAACCTTTCCGTTATACACGTTTAATCTTCTTATATATGGCATTGTAGCTTATCTGATAGTAGGGGTGGTAGCATTCGGAACTATAAAGCATTTCATACTGGCTATAGTTTGAAAAATATTTTATTATGCTTGGTCCTCATAGTAGCCTTTCTTAATTTTTAATTAGTTGAGACCTAGAGATGTTAAACTACAAATTGCCTAAATTCAGGTATCTGTTAGTGACAGAGCCAGGACTTGATTCCAGATATTTCATCTCGCAGTAGAAGATCTTGTCCCTAAACTTTGATATTTGCTTTAAAGTTTGCACACAAAGCAAGCAGTATAGAGCCCTAAGATTAATATTACACATAAAATGATTCTTTATCAGGGTGCCACTGAGAATCCCACTGAACTATAGTCAGTTTCCAAGAAGTATTAGGACTTCAAAGACCAGGCAAGGGGACATTACTGTGATTGCTAAGCTGAGCAATAGAGACAAGGCCATGGTAACCCCTTCTGGAGAATTGTGGGAGGCATAAAGTTAGATGAGGCTGTCCATCCCTCTGACACCATCCACTCCCCAGAAGTCCCCTGAGGCTAGAGGCCAATATTTTCTCCCGAGCTTTGAGGATTTCCAGCCTTGTTTGAAGAAGACAACCCCAGTGATTAGAGGTGGCTGATGATAAGTTGCTAATTACTTCCCTAGGATTCCTCGCTTCAGACACTTTGAAAATTGTTTCATTTGAACTTGAATCAGAGCATCTTTTAAAGAAAATCCAGCTTACTTTTTACCACCTTCCTTTGGGATTAAGTTAAAGAAACTAAAACCATTATCTGCTTGTGGCTTTGCTGAATCAATGAATTTTACTCTGTATAAATCTACTTGAAGTAGTTCTTTTTCATGAAAAGATGGCATAGGCATTTTTGAGCCTTGAGTTTTGAAGAATACACAGAAGGCTCCCAAGCTCTGATAACTAGAGCCAGCCTCACAGCAGTTCCCGTGAGCAGCGGCAGGGGCTTTGCAGTCTTGTACACTTCGACAGACAGAAGTGCAGATCCTGTTTAAAGTAATGTTCAAAAGGGACTAGATTAAGAAGGGATTAATAGCACTAGGAAATTACAAAAATGGTTTGTCTTTTTCCAAAAGTTGTTTGAAACTGAACATTCTCTTCAGTCACTTCAAACAAAAATCTTTTGCTAAGAGCATATAAAGACCTAATAATCTTGGTTTGAGGGCAAACAGTGCAACAGTACACGTGGCTGAGGCTTTGCAGGTATAGATCAGTCAAGCGTCCATGTTTTGTTCAATGTAGGACTATTGATTTTAAGATGAATCATATTATTTTTAAGTGTCATTATAAAGAAAAAATATTAACAGGTGTTCACACCATTCAATATGGCCTTAATATCTATCTTGGCCTTTTGGTGGCATGGGTGACGCTTCCTGCCTGACTGAGGAGATGCACATGTCTTCCATAGTTATTAGTAATGAGAGAGCAACACACATGTACATCTGTAAGAACTTGGTGTTGTTTTGGGAGAAAATAGGGAGCTTGAGTCATCACACTGACAATAAGTATTTCACTAATAATATCAAATGTATATGCCATGACTCTGTTCAGCAAAGTGCCTCTGTTTCAAAAATAAATCTTGAACAGTCTTTTTGGAGACTGACAAGGTACAGCCCTTGATGAATCACCACTGTCACCAACCAAAACCACTTGGAAAAGATCATTGATTATAAGACACATGCAAGTTTTAGGAAAGTAGAAGTGTGAAAAGATTTAACTAGAATTGAATTATCATAGTTCATGAGCCCTAGGAGCCAAGAGATGGAAAAAATTACTCAGCTATGGGAATTTCTGCTACAATGCCAAAGTGGAATTGAAGGAATAATGAAGTAACAAAGGAGGCTTCAGTGTCCCCCTCAGCTTACTAACCCACAGGAGAGTTTCTTTCTGGCTATAATCCTCTCAGTACCCCTTTCTTTTTCTTTTTCTTGCTTCAGTGTGGGTTTGCTGTATACAACAGGTAGGTGTATTTGAGGGAAATAGATATATTATATCTTGATCATTTTCTGTCTGGTTTTCCTCCTCCCCACATTGCTTGTCCTGGCCTCTTGGTCCCCTTCTCCATCTCCAAGAAATGTGCCTTTTTACTTCCTGCACTCTCTTCTTTATTTTATTCTCCTATGTTTTCATATTTTAGATTTCTCATATAAAAGAAATCATACACTACTTAATATTTTTTGTCTAACTTGTGTTACTTAAGATTAAGGTCTCAAGTTCCATCCATTTTCCTACAAATTATGTAATTTCATTCTTCTGTATCATTCTATATTTATATTTACCACATTTTTTATACATTTTTCTTTTGATATCTGGAGTCCACATATTGTGAATCATGTTCTTGTAAACATGGGTGAATGTTTCATTGGAGTATGATATCTTCAATTTTTTCAGGAATATATACAGAGGAGAGGAATAGGTGGGTCAAATGGAATTCCAATTTTTAGTTATTTTGTCAGATCTCCACACTGTTTCTTTTATAGTGGTTTTACTAGATTCCATTCCCTCCAGCAGCGCAAAAGGGCTCCTCTTTCCTATATCTTGGGCAGCATCGATTATTTTCTGAGTTCTTGATGATGGCTCTTCTGGCTGGAGTAAGATGGAAGCTCAGAGATGTTTTGACCTGCGTTTCCCTAATCATGAACAATGAATGCAGTTTTGCATGTATGGCACCCCCATGTGCTGCTGTTAGGATGGCTAATGTCAGCCAACTTTGGAGCTTGGTTTGCCTCATTCATTTCACTTCTTTTAGGATAGACAGGCCAGCACAGGTGTCACTTAAGGCCTGCTGAATATAGTAAGCCAAGGCCTCAGTATGTTGCATGACATCTTTTAATCCTAGGAAAGTGATAGGGATGGAAGCCAAATGATTATACCAGTGAAACACACTTCTACACCATCAATATTGTAGATGGGCTCAGTTTTCAGGCTTGTGAATATTTTTGACACTACTGGTTCATAACTAGCAAATCCCAGTGTATATCTCCCCTCCTTCTAGGGGCTATCCAGGGCCCCAAACTGGTTCCATGGAACCAATACAGGGGTTTCTTATCTAATTTCAGGATGGTTAAACTGGTCTGTTGCAAAGAAGTCTTTGACCTATACAGTTTTAATGTGTGTACAATGCTTGGGGGTTTCCACTCAAGTGTTTAGTAGAGTTAAGCCAACAGGAATAAGAGTGATTTCTTAATCATTAGGAACCTTTTTACCAAGTTGTCCTATAGTTGAAGTTAATCACATATAATTACCCCATATCCAAAACTAGCCACTGTGTACCTGTGATTTTTGGCTCTCACAATAGGACCCAAAACCCTTGCCTAATAGGGGTTCTAGTAGTGCCTGTAAAGAGGCTTCAGTGGCACTCTTAGAAAAAATTTGATTATGTCCAGGATCATTAAGAGACAGTCAATTACTTTGTAGGGGTGCCCTAAACTGTGAACCACCAGACTTTTTCATGTCTCATCACTGTTGTCTTACAGTTTATTTGAATCATCTCCTTGAAGAGGGGGTGCCCGCCAAGGAAGCTCTGATGTGCTTGACAAGGGGAGCAAGCCACATATCCAGCAAGATGTTTGTTGTAGCAATTTTTGCACATTCCTGTGTCCACAATAGAAAAAATTCGCACTCTACTTTAAGTGGTAAAGTAATAAAAGGACTAAGAGTTACATCTTAGATCACTTATTTAAGACTTTGTTTTCTTTTGAATGTGAATTTTCTAGATGCTTACAGGCACATTTGGATGGGTGCTCACTCAGCAACAATTTTTGGTTCCCAGGGCTTGAGTCAGGTTTGATGTATGTAGGCCTGGCACCTTGGCAGCTGGTGGGGTTTGCAGGATCATAGTGTATGGTCCTTTCCAAGTTGGTCCTAGGGAAGGAGATGATGAGTGAGAAGACTACAAGCACTGAATTTCTGGGTTGGAATATGGGATTTCCCTTTTCTTTAGCCTGAGTTTCCTCTAGCAGTTGAAGAACCAGTTGCAATTTAGCCACTGAGCTAACATTTTTCAGTAAGGCCTCTCTCTCTCTCTCTCTCTCTCTCTCTCTCTCTCTCTCTCTCTCTCTCTCTTTCTTTCTTTCTTTTTTTGTATTTAGGACAAGGTATACAGGGTCTTACTGCGCAGATTGGACTCAGTGATCCTCCTGTTCACAGCCTCCCAAGTGCTGAAATTACAGGCGCATGCCACCACACCCAATCTCAAGTCCCTTCTCAGCACCAGCATGTCCTGCGGGTGGGGCCGGCATGGCAGGTCAGGGAATGGAGCTTCCGGCTCCTGCATCTGCCTAAGCAGGAACTTTAATCCACTGAGCTATTTGGCTGACCCAAGGCATCTATTTCTCTATCAAAGACAAAGTCATTAGTGAGAAAAGATTATCCATTAAGCATTTTAAATGGACTGATGCCTAGAATTTATGGTGTATATTTTCCTTTGACAAAAGCTAAAGGTAGTAAGTGAGGCCACTGTAGGTGGATTTTCTGAGTCATTTTGTAAAGATATCCTATTCTTTTTTTGTTTGTTTTTTACTTTTTCTGATAATTGTGGCCTCCATGCATAGTGAAGATGTAAAGAATGGCCAGTTGCCTGAGAGGTACCTTATGGTACTGTTGCTTTAAAAGAGGGTCCATGTATTTTATTTAAAGGCTGCCAAGTTGTGCCTTAGACATAAAGACCTTATATCGTCTGTCTGAAAATTCAGCAGAACACAGGTACCTTGGCTGGAGAGATTTTCTGAAGGGGCACATAATAGCCTATCATCTATATATTGCAGGGCCATGACTTGGGAAAATTCAAACATGCCAAGGCATGGGTAAGCACTTTCCCCAGAAGATTAAGCTGAAGAAATATTTGCACAAGGGCATCTTTTGTTGCTCTTCTTATCCTACATTTACTTGCCCATATTTCAGGATTTATTTCTGTCTCTATGTGGGGGTGGCAGCATACCTGTCCTGGTTTCATATACACTTTCAGTATTCACATAAGATAAAAATCTCTTTTGGCTAGAGAGATAGCTCGGTAGTCTAAATGCCTGCCTGGCAAGCATAAGGACCTGGGTTTGATCCTCGGTACTGCCTGATGTGTCAGCCCGGTGCTGAGCCAGCCACTGACAGTGGGCATGGTGGCACATGCCTAGAATCCCAGTGCTGGGAGGCTGAAGAGGGAGGACCATTATGAGTCAGAGCTGCATAGCGAGATCCTGTTTTAAAAAAAATCTCTGCCCAAGAAGAGAACTAGACTTTCAGGAATAATTAAAAGGAGTGAATGAAGATGCAGTCATCTGAGTTATAGCCTAAGGATTATAAGATATAGTAAGTTCCCTCCTTTCCAGTGACTCATTTCACCAAAGTATGATGACTGGAAGGAAGGCCAGGGTTGAAAAGAAAGACCATGAGACAAGCGTCCCTGTTGACTAATAAGCTGAGATGTTTTCCCTCTATGCTCATAATTACCCAGCGGTCCTCTGCAGAGATGACAGTCCTGCCAGAGGGAGAAGGCAGTGTACCCTGGGGGCCATCAGTCCTGTTGGGTCTGCTGGCAAGATAGGTCTGAGTTCTGGGACCTCCTCTGAGCACAGTCTGACTTCCAGTGGTCACCTTTGCAATCTCAGAATGGCTTAGAGGCCCTCTGGTGGCAATCCCTCTTCAGGTGGCCTGGCTTTTTGCAGTGATGGCAGGTGAGTTTAGGCACTGAGCTCTTCTTGGGAGTCTGAGAATCAGGCTTAGCTTCAATTTGTTTTGAGTTTGCATCAAAGCCAGGCATTTTCTCTTGGTCCTTTTGTTTTTTCCCCTTGTCCTCCACCTGTTCTTGATTGTATTGAGGAGGCAATTTCTACTGAAGTATAAAGTGGGGTATCTGGAGCAAAAGCCATCTTTTGTAACTTTTTCTCTAATGTTTGAGGCTGACTGTGTAGTAAACTTATCTTTAAAAATAATCTGTCTTTATATTGAATCAGGGCCAGAGATGTGTATTTTAATCCATGCACTTTGTAAATGATCTAAGAAGACAGAAGTGTTCTTATCTTTCTCCTGAGAAATACTTGACAATTTAAAATAATTGAAGGCCTCAGTCCTTATTCCTTTTTTATAATTTTCTTTTATTTTGAAGATTGAAAACAAGAGCAAGAAAAACAAAGCAAAGGCAGAAACAGGGTAAAATGTAACAATACAGACATTACAGTTTTTTAAAACAACTATCGCTGATTAACAGTGATTTATGTGTTACCTATTGTTATCATCAAATCTGTTGCTCAGATTAACAGATATAGTTATGCAAGATGGGTCATATAATTGAATATTACCACATGCTTTCAAGAAATTTAAATTTTAGCTCTTGTCTATCATTTTTTATTACCCTTTTTTACATTTACTTTATAAAGAGTGTATCAGTATGACATTAAAAACAGTACACATTTAGAAGACCAAAATGACAGGTATTTCAAGCATGGTTTCAGTATTACACATTGCTGTCCTCAATGTAGTTGCTTAGTTCACAGGTATCAGCATATAGAGTTAGGGTGAGAATTCTATCTATTAACTGCTATTTTCAAAAACCTGATGGAAATTCTTAAGACAATTGCCTTATTCTTTTCAGGCCATCAAGAATACATGTCTTGGGGTCCCGGGGAGATGGCTCAGTGGAATAAGCACTTCCCTGGCAAGTGCAAGGGCCTGAGTTCAATCCCTGGTTCCGCAAAAAAAAAAAAAAAAAAAAAGAATACATGTCTGAAGATGTCTCCTTTTCCAGTCTCTGACTGATTGGTAGAGCAGTAGGGATCGGGGCTGGGGAGATAGCTCGGCAGTCTAAGTGCCTGCCTTGCAAGTGCAAAGACCCAGGTTCAGTCCCTGGTCCCACATGCCATGCCGGATCAAGCTGTGTAGAGACCCTGTACCAAATAAATAAGCAAATAAAAGATTGAAAAATAAGCTTGAGCACTCGGGATCTTGTGTAGGGACTGCTTGGGCTTCAGTGGGAACTGGCTGTTCCCCCAGCTGCCTATCTTCTGGCCTGCTAAAATTAGCAATGTGATACTCATCTTCAAATATAATAGCAGCTTGCATTGCTGCTTATCTCTCATTAAGAGTCAATATTTGATTTAAGAACTCTCAGGCTTGGAAATAGTGGGTGAGACTTTCATTAAGGTTGCCTTGGAAACCTGCTCCTCAGGTTCCAAAAGGTAGAGGTGGGGAATCTTAGGCTCAGTGATAGTGGCTGCCTTAAGTGTCAGAGGTTTCTAGTTTTACTAGGGCTGATATTTATGTTTTCCACACAAATAAGGATTATCTCTTAATGCAAAAATGTAAGGTAGTTTGACCATTTTTCCTCCCTTTTACAGTATGGTTCTAGTTGTAAAACAGTATCATAACCAATACTTGCCTCTGTATTCTACTTCAGCTCTAGAAGGTAGGTAAGCCATTCATGGGTGCAAAGAAACATTAAACCACTTTCTCAATATGTGGTCTACTGATTTGCATTGTCTAAGAATAAGTTCCAAAGGAGTAAGAGATTTTTGACATGGATTTTCCTATCTGAAATACAAAAACAATAATTAGCATCTCTTTAATTTTTGACTTGATTTCTGTATCCTTGCAGCATCTCCTGAAGTGATTCATTCCAGAGTGGGAGGTGCCATCTGGTGAGAAACCAGAAGGTAGCCTGAGTTGGGCTAGCTACCTTTTTACTGCCTCACAACCCTGTGTTTCCTGGAAACTCATAAACGCATGTGTTTCTAAAAGTAGAAACCACAGTTGTTTCTTTTTTTATGGTGTGGAAAAACAAAAATGGTTTTTTAAAATTTCTGACTCACTTTAATATATGTGGTATTAATAACAATGCTAATACTATGATACAGCAATGATGAAAGAGACATAGTATTATAAAATTTATAAATTATGCATTAATTTAATGCAACACAAAGGTAAAAAGCAAATCTATTTTATATATCAGTTATACTCCTTAACATAGGTTATGTTCTCATATTATAGAAATTGTAAGAATCATAGGTTTAAGAATTGAAATATTAATGGCTAACTTTTTTTTCTTTTTTTGTACTACAGGGACCACAGGGTCTCATTACACAAATCAGACTTGTAAGTGATCCTGTTCTTTTTTTTAAATTTTATTTCTTTGCAGAACTGGGGATAGAACTCAGTCCCTTGCACTTTCCAGGCAAGCACTTATTCTACAGAGCTATCTCCCTGGTCCCAATACTTATTTCAGCCTTCCAAGACTGGGATTGCAGGCACACACCACCACACCCAGTCTCAATTACCATCTCAATGTGCCCTGTGGAGGAAGGGCCAGCATAGCATGCAGGGGATTGAACCCTGGTCCCTGCATCTGCCTAAGCAGTCGATTTAATCCACTGAGCTATCTGGCAGGCCTCTAATGGCTACCCACTTTAATCTATCTCTTCATTTTATTTTTTATTTTTTTCCCATAATTTTATTGATAAACAAATAGCAAAGAGACAGTTTCAAATCAAATTTGGAGAACAGTTTCAATAATTAACACATTGCATACATTCTTCCTAGTGGTCAATTGCTGTACAAGAGGCGGACATGATATCCTATTTACAAACACCATTAGAACAAATCCATCAATTCATTAAGAGAATGTAACTATATATCTATCCTAACCAATTTGAATACACAGATATAAAATGGACATTCATCTGTATACCCTTTTTTTTGTTAAGTTCCGTTATTTGAATATTATAGGAGCGTAAACTCAGCAAAATATTTTCAAAGAGTCCAATATCCCATAATAGTATTGAGTCTTCTGCTTGACTGGCAATGTCAGAAATTGTTGACCTGAATCCCCTACAGCTCAACATAACAGCATGGCTTTACTTCTTATACTTCATTTTTATACTTTTCTGCTGGATGGTTAAGAGCAAGGTAAAGCAGGACATACACAATAAGAGTTGTAGCTTTTGGGTCTGATAAGGTCAGTGAAATCCCCTCAAGAATTATCCTGAGATCCTGTACCTCAGATTGTAGAACCTTTGTCAGTGTGAGCCATGTGGATGAGTCACGGCCATTGCTTGGCCAATGTTCTCTCTGTGAAAGCCTGAGAGAAAGGTTTCTCTCCATGTGACTCTCTCATTTGTTTTTTAGTAGAATATAATATTTTATTTTATTTTTCCACTACAATGATTTTTTATTTTATTTTTTTTCATAATTTTATTGATAAAC
>NW_004524675.1:3875913-3885304 GCF_000260255.1 Octodon degus | reverse complement strand
GAGTTTGAGGAGTATAGGGACTACATCTTCTGTAAATGTCTTGTAGAATTCAGCTGTGAATCCATCCGGACCTGGACTTTTCTTTGCCGGTAAGTTTTTAATTCCATCTCGTATTTCTTTGGCTGTTATTGGGCTATTGAGAGCGGTTTTATGTTTTCGATTCAGTTGTTGTAATTTGTACCTTTCTATGAATCAGTCAATTTCTTCTGTGTCTTCTATTCTTTGAGAGTAAAGATTATCTAAGTAGCTATTGATAATCTTCTGAATTTCCACTGGGTGTATGGTAATTACACCCTTTTCATTCTTTATTGCTTGTACTTGAATTTTTTCTTTCCTCTTTTTGATGAGGTTAGCTAGGTGCTTATCAATATTATTTAATCTTTGAAAGAACCAGCTTTTTGCTTTTTTAATTGTTTGAATTGTTTTCTTCGTTTCAATTGAATTAATTTCTTCTCTAATTTTTATGATTTCCTCCCATCTTTGGGCTCTGGGTTTGGTTTGCGCTTTCTTTTCTAGTTGTTGAAGGTGCAGCATTAGGGTATTTATTTGTTCCCGTTCTGTTTTGCTAATGTGTGAGTTCACAGCTATGAATTTCCCTCTGAGAACTGCTTTCATCGTATCCCATCAGTTCCGATAAGTTGTGCTTGAATTTTCATTGTATTTTAGATATTGTTGAATTTCTTGTTTAATTTCAGCTGTGACCCATTGGTTGCTGAGTAGGGTGTTGTTTAATTTCCATGTATTTAGGGTTTTTTTTCTGATTTCTTTTGTCATTTATTTCCAGTTTCATTGCACTGTGGTCAAATAATGTGCATGGGACAATTTCTGTTTTCTTACATATACTTAAGCATGACCTATGGACCAGTATGTGGTCTATTTTAGAAAATGACACATGTGCAGCTGAGAAAAATGTGTATCCAGCTGTGTTTGGGTTGAATACTCTATATATGTCGACCAAGTCCATTTGTTTCAAGCTCTGGTTCCGTTCTGTTATTTCTTTGCTAAGTTTTTGTCTGGTTGACCTATCTTTTGGGGATGAGGGGGTCTTAAGTTCTCCTGTTAAGATTGTGGTATTTAATATTAGATTTTTCACGTCCATTAACATTAGCTTTTTGTATTTGGGTGCTCCCATGTTTGGTGCATACATATTTATGAGTGTTACCTCTTCCTCTTGAATTTTTCTCCTAACCAGTATATATTGGCCTTCTTTATTTCACTTGATCATTTTTGGTTTGAAGTTGTGACTCTCTGAGAATAGGATTGTTACCCGTGCTTTTTTCTGAGATGCTGGGGCATGTAGCATTTGTTCCTTCCTTTGACTTTCAGTCTGTGAATATCTTTATGAGTTAAATGTGTTTCTTGTATATAGCATGTTGTTGGATTTTGTGTCCTAATCCACTGTGCCAGTCTATTTCTCTTAATTGGTGAATTGAGTCCATTTACATTTTGGTTAGAACTGAGATGTATTGACTTATGGTTGACATGTTTTTTACCTGTTGTCATTTACTCCTTTTTCTCCTGTGTTTTATTTCTTGCACTATTTAGTGGGTTGCTTCTGATCTCATTCGTGGAGTTCTGATCATTTTGGTCCCTCTCTAGAACATCTTTCAGTAGACTGTGTAGTGTTATTTTTGTTATCACGAAATTCTTTAGTTGTCCTTTGTCATGAAAGTATTTCACTTTTCCATCAAAGTTGAAAGAGAGTTTTCCAGGAGATAGTAGTCTGGGCTGGAATTTGTTTTCATAGAGGACTTGAAGTACTCTGCTCCATGCTCTTCTTGCCTTCATGCTTTGTGAAGAGAAGTCAGCCGTAATTCTGATGGGTTATATTTTGAATGTGATCTGCTTCTTTTCTCTAGCAGCTTTCAGTAGATTATTCTTGTGCTGATTTTCTGGGATCTTGACTATTATATGTCTCGGTGTGTTTTTCATTGTGTTTAGGTTACTTGGAGTTCTGTAGGCTTCGTTTACCTGAATGTCAGATTGTTTCCTCATATTTGGGAAGTTTTCTGCTATTACTCCTGCCCATATATATTTTTTTAATGTCATTTGAATTGACTCCTTTTTTCTTACTGATGCCCATTTCTCTCACATTGTTCATCTTTGCATCATCTTGCAGGTGATAGATTATTCTTTCCTGCATCCCAGTTGTGTGTTTTTTTTTTTTTTTTTTTTGTCAGAACTGTGGATTGAACTCAGACCCTTGTGCTTGCCAGGGAAGCACTTATTGTGCTGAGCCATCTCCACGGTCTTATTATTTTTTTTCAGAACGGGGGATTGAACCTAGTTGTTTTTAAGAGATCCTTTCTTACCTTTTCACTAGCTTCACCAGCATTTTCAAGATCTGAAACTCTGTCTTCACTTTCACTTAAACGGTTTTGCAAGCCTGTGATTGAGATTTTAATTTCCTCTATATCTCTTTGACTCTACTTCATGTGATCTATTTCTTTCCTGTATTGCTCATTCAAGGAATCAGTCATTTTTCTAATCTCCTCTAGTTTTTTTTTTTTTTATCAATGTCTTCTTATGAAGCAGTTATAAATTCTTTTACTGCAGTGGTTTTTTCAGATTCGTTTTCCTCCCTTTGTTTCTGTAGTTGCTTCTTTACTTCAGATGCTATGAGTTCTGTGAGTTCTTTTTTATTTCAAAAAGAATTGCATTCTGATTTCCTCTATAACTTTCTGCTGCTGCTTATTTACTGTTGACGCTATTAATTCATGCATTTGAGCCGAGCTAGTGTCCTCTGCACTTGTTCTGGGTGGGCATTGGGTTTCCTCCATATGTTTCATCATTTGATTCTTTACTGCAGATGTTATTAATTCAGGGATTTCTTTTTCTCATTTCCAATCTGAGTTCCTCTGTACCTTTCTGCAGCTGTTTCTTTATTTCAGAAGTCGTTGATTCATTTCTTTAGGTGTGTGATTCCCAATTTGTTCTGTGTTAGTGTCTTCTGCACTTGTTATGGGTGGGCTTTGGTTCTGAGGTTGCATTTTTTTCCTTCTCCTCATTTTGTGTAGCACTGTCTTCTGACCTTTGTTGTAGATCTTTGTTGCAGTTATAATCTTAGCAGGTACTGAAGTTCAGGTGCAGATCTGCAAAGTTTATATTTATCCAGCTGTGCCTGGCTTGGGTCTGGCTGCTGTGCTCAGCTCCTTCCTGCTGCTGCCTTTGGGGGTGAACTTGTTGTGCCCCTCTGTCAAGATGTTCTGCTCCTGGACTAGATGGGTGGTTTTATTCTCTATACTCTCTGCAGGGATTGTAGGTGCAGTATTTCACCGCAGGCCTGTATGTCATGCCTGAGCTGAGTCTAGAGGGGATAATGTAGAGTAGGGGGGAGAGGCAGCTCTCCCACACATTCACTGGGCCTGGCTAGGACTGGATCTGGGTGTTCCCGGAATGCTACAGAAATTCCTGCCCTGTGTGCAGTGTGTGTAGGGGTACTGCAGATTAATGGGGAGTGTCCCAAGGGGGTCTAAGAGGGTTTCACCCATGCTGCACCTGGGCTGGAACCAGTAGTAAGTCCTGCTGGTTCAGGGTAGTGGGAAGCTCTCCCACACACTCACCGGGCCTGGGCGAGGACTAGGTCTGGGGGTTCCCGGAATGCAGCAGAAATTTCTACTGGGCGGGGTGGGGGAGGTGCTGTGGAGTGGTGGGGTGTGTCCTAACAGTGTTGAAGAGGGTCTCACCCATGCTGCCTCTGGGGTGGGACCAGTAGTAGGTCCCACTGGCACAGGGTAGAGGGAAGCTCTCCTACACACTCACCGGGCCTGGGCTAGGATTGCGTCTCCGCGGTTGTTTCTAGCTGTAATAATGTTTAAAGAAAGGTGCATTGGTAGCAAAACCAGTGATCAAGAGATCTGAACCAGGGCTGGGGAGATGGCTCAGTGGAATAAGCACTTCCCTGGCAAGCGCAAGGGCCTGAGTTCAATCCCCAGTTCCACCAAAAAAAAAAAAAAAAACAAAACCAAAAACAAAAAAACAAAAAACAAAAAACGAGAGAGATAGAGAGAGATGTGAACCCTTGCTTTCTGGATTTTTTAAGGAAAGTGAAGAAAATAAATCAAAGGGCAAATTGGGGCACTTACACACTAGAGGTAAAAAAATTTACTTCTAGAAACAGATACAGTTATATTATCTACCTAATCACCTAGCAGCAAGATGAGGCTAAGTTTTATTAAAACTCCACTCTAAGACTTCCCATTATTGCTTATAGAAGTTGGAAACTTAGTTCTCTTTCCCATCTTGCAAGATGGTGGGTGAAAAAATTGAGAAGCCAGACACTATAGAGAAGAAACCTAAAGCCTAGAAGGCTTCTGCTAGTGATACTAGTAAAAAGGGTAAGGTGAAAGCAAAAAGTCCAAGAAAGGGGCAGCTCCACTGCTGTCAAAATCCTGTCCTGGTTAGAGGAATTGGTAGCTACTCCCACTCTGGTGTGTGTTCCAGATAGGCTTTGTACAAGAGAAAGTACACAGCTGCTAAATCAATGTTTGAAAAGAAAAAGGAAAAAGTTCTTGCTACAATCACAAAACCAGTTGACAGAGACAAGAATGGAGGTACACGGGTGGTTAGGCTTTGAAAAATGCCTAGATACTACCCTACTGAAGATGTGCCCCAAAAGCTCTTGAGCCACAGCAAGAAACCCTTCAGACAGCGCGTGAGGACAGTTCAAGCTAGCATCACTCCTAGCACCATCTTGATCATCCTCACTGGACATCACAGAGGCAAGAGAGTGGTCTTCCTTAAGCAGTTGGACAATGGCTTGCTACTTGTGACTGGGTCTCCTAACCTTAATCGTGTTCCTCTGTGAAGAACACACCAGAAATTTGTCATTGCCCCCTCTACAAAAATCGATATCAGCTAAGTGTAAATCCCCAAACACCTCACTGATGCTTAATTCAAGAAGAAGCTGTGGAAACCCAGACACCAGGAGGGTGAGATCTTTGACACTGAGAAAGGGATGCAAGATTTCAGAGCAGCACAAGGTGGATCAGAAAGTGGTGGATTCATAGATTTTAGCAAAAATCACAGCTGTTCTTCAGTTCTGGGGCTACCCGTGGTCCAGTGTGCTCTGACAAACAGAATTAATCCTCATAAATTAGTGTTCCAAATTTCTTACTAAGAACCTAATTAAATAACTGATACAAAAAACCCCTAAAATTTCTATTTTTCTAAAGCTGGAAGGTTAAACTTGTACCTATTGCTCGGCAACCACAACTTACATGTTAGCAAAGCACATTTTTCTGTTCTCTAAATGCACATCAAAGAAGAGAAAAGTAGACTGAACCTTTTTTTTTCTTTTTTTACTTCTCACTAGAATATGTAAGGTGAAAGTGTAATTTGCTTCTCTGATAGCTATTTCTTCTTCTTTTTTTTTTAAATAAATGAAAGGCAAACAGTTGTTGCAAGTTGCCTCCACCTGACCTCCTGGAGAAAGGGATGGTTTAGGAATAAGGTGGTTTAGCTAACTAAGGAGTTCTAAAGTTAACTCTCAGCAAGTTGGAGAACAAATGGAGCCTCCAACTTTGTAGCAGAGAGGAAATTCAACACCTGTAGCTCAACTCTTAATGGAGACTTGAGAAAGGGCTCTTATGCTGTTGTCTCTGATCACTCCGGGACAGAGGAAACGAAAAGATCTCAGACAGTTATCCCTACCTCACTGAAGAGTAGAGGTAAGGAGGATAGAAAATGGAGCTTTTTCTTTCTGATGGTTACCCAGGTGGGCTTTCAGGATCCAGCTTCCCCTGAGGAACCTTTTATGTATCTTCCAGAGGGCCACATTGGTCATGACACCACCCTCAGTTGCCCTATAAGCGCTCTGGTTCAACACAACCAGGGATTTGTCTCCTGAAATGAACCCAGCTTCTTGTTTGGTCCATATTTCCACTGGCTTCAGTAGGGCTTAAACCAGAAGGTGCTAACAAAACTGTTCCCTGATTTGAAAGTGTCAGTTGCTCTTAGAGGGTTTAATTAGTTGGCAGAGTAACTACTGCTTGTTACAGTTTTATAAGGGACAGATAAAAGCCTAAGCTGTTTTCATCTGAGATGATTTCCTTGTCTTTGGTGTTAACTAATGCTCACTTTTATGGGCTCAATTTAAAGGTTCTTAGTTGTTGGGTAGGTCTTACTTTTCTATCTTATGTGCCTCCAAAGAAAACCAACTCCACCCTCAAACCAAAACAAACAAACAAACAAAAAAAACCCAACAGAGTACACAGAGGCAGGAAAAGATCAGAAATGAGATCAGAAAAAGGGCGTCTTTTCTTCTCATGCTCATAGTGAGTTATGGAGACAACTTCCTCACGCATCATCACTCAACCTGGAAAGGCAAGGACAGGGAATCTCAAGAGCTAACGTTGCCTCCTCACCAGTGGGAGATCAAACAGGAGAGGAAGACAAGGCAGAACAGGCTTGATATTCCCTCTAGGTAGAGGGGTGGGCAGAGCCATTCTCTTTCAGTGAAACCTGTCCTCCAAGTCTTAACATAACTGCTAGCCTGTTGCTTTTTAGTGGCAGGAGGGAGTCCTGTGAATTATTAATAGTCATATATATTTTCTAAATACAACCTTTTAATAAAAAGGCTAATTTTATAGCATTTCATATCAAGCTTCACTAGGGGGTGTTCTACCACTTCTTTTCCCTAGGGGCTGCTGTTCAAACTAACAAAGCACAGCAGTGAGAAAAGTCAAACAGGTGAGTCCAAATGCAGCACATACAAAACAGGAATACAAGATCATGCCTGTAAAAGCAAACTGTCCTACAAAGGAAACATCATAGTCTTTCCATGTTCTCAACTCAAGTTTACCATCATTTTACCAAAAGACAATGCATGAAAGAGACCGGTCATAAGATTCAAGGCACAAGCAATTGACAAGCAAGGATGACAATTTTTGATTACTGAAATAGTCACAATCTAGAATCCAAGGAACAAAAGCAAACTCTTCCTTCCTTCCAATTATCTCTGTGGGACCTCCAAATATGATATAAGAATGAAATAAGACCTCCAAATAATATAAGAGAACTTTTATAACTCCTGACCATTATGCTGAGTTTTCATTCCCCAAAATTAAAAAAAATGAAGTCTAAGTAACCACAGAGGTTAAGAGTAGGAAATATGTATAGAGGGACACATAGTTTCTACCTAAAACAGAAAGGGAAGGAAAATGGGCCGCCGAGGACCCCACAACCATATAGGTATAATGTAGGTTAAAGCTGTGATCAACCAATAAATTATAAGTATAGAGGCTTAGATAATATTGATCCAATGGGAAAGCAAGTCACATAGCAACTGTACATCAAAGAAACAAATTTTCAGGAAGGGATAAGACTAAGAGTCTTGGTCAACCAATGAGGTGACTGGTATCTATCTAGACTTTCTCAGACTAGGTGTTACCACTTATCTTAGGCCCAATCATTTCATCTTTATCTTGAGGTCTGGACTCCATCAAGTTTCTATTCCCTCTACCAACTCTTTTGAGGCCCACCCCTATCCAACTGCCTATAATATTTCACCTAACTTAGCTGTCTGTCATACTGGTCCTCAAATCTGTATAGGTGATAGGATTTTTGTAGGTAAGCCAGATGTATTTTTTTTTTTTTGAGCTTATATGCTCTTAAGAAAAGGAATTTTGTAAATACAAGTGATTACTTTTATTATGCAAATAAGTGAGTTTAATACACTAATAATTACAATTAAAAAGAAATCCAGGTTCCTATGCCCCAAAGAGCAACACCTTTATGAAGAAATTTAACGAGGCCCTCTATAACTATTTTTACATGCTTTGAGTTCAGGGTTTTTGAGTAAGAACCAAACTTTTAAGGGGGTGGTGTTTTTAAACCATTAGATATAAACTAAACCAAGAGATTGAAGGGTCCCCTCCTCTTCTTCCCACACTCCTGGAGGCTGACCTGAATTTGCTGATGTTTGCAGTATTTGCACAAGCACTGCTACCTCCTGGAGCAAAAGCAACACTACTGTAAAGATTCATGGAAACAGAAACTATATATTTTTAAAATTTCCCTTTTATGAGCAATTTAATTTGGCATGGAAAACACAATTAAGCAATTTTAAAGGTATAATTTTATGGAGATTTTAACACCACATCTCTACACACTTTTAAAAAGAGATTCATAATTAAGTTTTTCTATTATTTATAGTTCTAATTTCTGGGAGACAGTGACAAACATAATTGCCAAGAATGTGATTTTTATAATGTACCATTTGAAAAATTCCAGGCTAAAATGTTGAAACAGAATAGGGAGAGAGACTAGAGATTTTAGGCTAGAAAAGAGCAGAGCCGCTCCCTTGGCTTCACTGCTCCATCATTAGCTGGAGCATCCTGCAGGCTGTGGCCCTCAGCTTTAGAGCCAGCACTGATGAGCAGGTGTGAGTGCAAAGAAGAGAATGTGGTAGGTCCTGTAAAGAATTAGGACACCGCCAGATGTTCTTAGCTCTTCCATTTGTGCACCTGGTCTTTGTAAGTTTTGGTAAAGATTTTTGTTTTATAGCTACCTCTTTCAGCACCAAGATGTGCTTCAACTACCCTAGTCTAAGAATTAGTTTTATGTTCTTTGGCTTGCTTGCTTGCTTTGGCAGCGCTGGAGATGAAACAAGGACCTTTGCACAGAGTTACATTCTCAGCCCCTTTTAAATTTTGAGACAAGGTCTTGCTTGGTCAGTAAATTGCCAGACTGGACTCAAACTTGTTTTAGTGCCTCACTAGCTTTTAAACAAGGTTATTCCTTTCCAGCTTTACTTGCTTGAAGACTCCATAACACATTAACAAAGATCTCATTCAAGATATTTTTATTACTAGGCTGATGTTGCTTCTATTCACAATTTGATGGCACATGATATTGGCCATAGTGTATTTATTTCAAGCAAATCTGTAAATACTACTATTTATCATGGACTCTCTGGGGAGAGTTAATTGTTAAACCTTTACTAGCATAATCTTACCTCTGGAGCTGAGCAGAATGAGTCTACCTTTTCTTCTTTGCAACAGTCTTTTTCAAAATTGTTTAAGTTTCTTTTCTTAGAAACCCACGCTGTGCAAGGGAAGAAGGATGCTAACAAGCACTCTGGGCAGCCCTCTCTTCTGAGCAGAAGCCTTACCTGTTTGTGTATGTCATGGTCTGCGATATACTGCTTGCTTCACCAAGCTGTTGCAGGACTAAACAAAGCAACACTTGCAATGTGTCTAGTTTAGGCCCAAGTTCGTAGCAAGATCTTAGATGCTTAGAGCTTTGATTTTCTTTGGGGCAGTGGCTTGTTTTAAGAGAGAACATGTTTTGCTTACTGTTCTCGCCCAGCCAGAAGTATGAAAAATGCACCGTAAATGTGTTTTTATCTTTATCCAAATTTTTTCTTTTTAATTTTTAAAATTACATATAT
>NW_004524675.1:3874670-3875813 GCF_000260255.1 Octodon degus | reverse complement strand
GAGTCCAATAGCCCATAATATCATTGGGTCTTCTGTTTAACTGGCAATGTCAGAAATTGCGGACCTGAGTCCCCCAGAGCTCAACATGACAGAATGGCTTTACTTCCTATATTTCATCTTCATACTATTCTACTGGATGGTGAAGACCAAGGTAAAGCAGAACCTATGCAACAAGAGTTATAGCTTTTGGGTCTGAGAAGGTCAGTGAAATTCCCTCAGGATTTATCCTGAGATGCTGTACCTCAGATTGTAGAATCTTTTTCAGTGTCAGCCATGTGGATGAATCACGGCCATTGCTTGGCTAATGTGCTCTCTGTGAAAGCCTGAGAGAGTGCTTTCTCTTCATGTGACTCTCCTTAGGCACACTCTACATCCTCGATCACTTTCCTCTTTGGCCCCCATAATCTCCTTGATCAGAAAATTTGGGACACTGCCGAGTTACATGACGTTACAGTACAAGTTCTCATATGTCCTGAGTCATAATTGACCTTAGAGGGTTAGGGCCAAAATGTTGGCTTTCCTTGCAGCCCTCCTTTTTCTCTAATTTTGATCTGCAAACTTAGGTTTTTAACCATCCAGAAGACAAGCTTATTGTTATTATCAAACAACTTAGGCTCTTAAGCTTAACCTCACTATCTGTCTGTATATCAAACATCTTAGGCATAATAAGGAACAGGTATTTTTCATCAAGTACTGATAGTTGAACTTTAAGTCCCTACATAATATGATAAAAAACATTTAAAAGTTAAATTATATTTTTAAAAAAGGATAAAGAATTATATACTTCTCATGTTTGCATATAAGTCCAAAAATCAGACCATATACAACTCTGAAGCAGGACAGTCCCACATTATTCCTTTCCCTGTCTCTTGCTTTCATTCACAACCCCCATCTTCTTGAACATCCACCTACTCCAGAGACATCATAGCAGCAACTGGCATATCATGACAAGCAGCCCATATTCAGAATACCAGAATATCAGAATATCAGGCACTCCAAACATGAAACTACTATTACAAATTACCATCTGCAGTGCAGTAGCTTAGTTCACAGGTATCAGTATATATAGATAGTCAGGGTGAGAATCTTTCCAATTAACAGCTAGATTAAAAAATCATCTGAAGATTCTCAGGATCATTGCCT
>NW_004524675.1:3863095-3874570 GCF_000260255.1 Octodon degus | reverse complement strand
TCTATCCTAACCACTTTGAATACACAGATACAAAATGGACATTCATCTGTATACCCTTTTTTGTTAAGTTCCATTATTTGAATATTATAGGTGTGCAAACTCAGCAAATGTTTTTTATTTTTAAGGAGAATAAAAAATTAAAAAATGTGTATGTCTTGTAATGCAAATTATATACATTTCAGTCAGGTAAAACAATATGCAACATAACAACCATTGTTGATTCCCTATCTATTTTGAATCTGCATATTGCTTTTATATTTTTTAATTTTTATTCTCTTTAAAATAAAAAGAAATTATCGGCCAGCCAAATAGCTCAGTAGATTAAAACATCTATAAGAAGTAAAGTCATGGTATTATGTTGAGCTGTAGGGGACTCAGCTCAACAATTTCTGACATTGCCAGTGAAGTGGAAGACCCAATACTATTATGGACTACTGAATTGTTTTAGAATATTTTGCTGAACATTGGCCAAGCAATGGCCATGACTCATCCACATGGCTGCACTGACAAAGGTTCTACAATCTGAGGTACAGGATCTCAGGATAAATCCTGAGGGCATTTCACTGACCTTCTCAGACCAAAAAGCTACAACTCTTGTTGCACAGGTCCTGTTTTACCTTGGTCTTAACCATCCAGTAGAAAAGTATGAAGACGAAATATAGGAAATAAAGCCATGCTGTTAAGTTGAGCTGTGGGGGACTCAGGTCAATAATTTCTGACATTGCCAGTTAAACAGAAGACCCAATGCTATTATGGGCTACTGGACTCTTTTAGAATATTTTGCTGAGTTTACACACCTATAATATTCAATAACGGAACTTAGAAAAAATGGGGTATGCCTATGAATGTCCATTTTGTATCTGTGTATTCAAAGTGGTTAGGATAGATATATAGTTGCATTCTCTTAATGAATAGAGTGATTTGTTCTAATGGTGTTTGTAAATAGGATCTCAAGTCCGCATCTTGTACAGCAATTAACCACTAAGAAGAATATATGCAGTGTGTTATTTGTTGAATCTGTACTTCCGATTTGATTTGAAACTGTCTCATTGCTATCTGTTTATCAATAAAATTTTGAAAAAAAAGAATATTTTGCTGAGTTTACACACCTATGAAATTTAAATGATGGAACTTAACAAAAAAAGGGGATACAGATGAATGTCCATTTTGTATCTGTGTATTCAAAGTGGTTAGGATAGATGTATAGTTACATTCTCTTAATGAGTAGAGGGATTTGTTCTAATGGTGTTTGTAAATAGGATATCAAGTCTGCATCTTGTACAGCAATTAATACTAGGAAGAATGTATACAGTGTGTTAAGTATTGAAACTGTCCTATCAATTTGGTTTCTCAATAAAATTATGGAAACAAAAAGACAGTTTTGCTTCCAGCTTTAAAGTGAAAGAAAAAAAAAGGGCCAGGGAGATGGCTCAGTGGAATAAGTGCTTCCCTGGCATGCACAAGGGCCTGAGTTCAATCCCTGGTTCCGAAAAAAAAAAAAAAAAAAAAAAAAAAGTGAAATCAGCATTCTATGTGCACATTTTTGCTTTTAGAATACATGGAAGTCAGGATGGGGATCCCCAGCTCTTTCTTCCTTTTGTCTTGTGAAAAGAACTCCAATATTTTTATTTTTATTTGTTAATTTATTTGGTACCAGTGATTGAACTCATGACCTTGCCCTTGCCAGGCAAGCACTCATGCTGCTGAGCTATTTCCCTGGCTTCAGTCTTTTTCTACAATGGTTGCTTGAAATGAACAGAATATCTGATCTGGAGAGAGCCTGTGGACTGTATAGTAACTTCCTACATAATCTTTATCTGGTTTTCTCTCTGTCTCTGCTAATAGCCCTCTTAGTCCTTTGTGATTATCTACCTTTTCCCTCCTAAAATCCTTAGGAAGTGGGGCACTGTACATACCAGAAGAGGAACTGGACTGTGGCTGTGGTATGTTAAGGTTGCCCCAAATTTCCATCTCCATGGTGGATATGTCCTGCTTAATACACCCCCCCCCCCGGGAGTGGGGATGACTGTGGACGTGATGGGGTAGCCCTTCCATGATTATTTTATATCATGTTGCACAGATGATTTTAAGAAGTTGATATTACCCTTCAGGAGTGTGGACTAATTAGGTAAAACCTCAATGGCTTGACGTTTGAAGCAAGAGACACATTTGCTGTAAAGGAGATCATCTGTTGTTGACTTGGAATTATGGAGGGATGCAATTTGTAAGTATATACCAGCAGCTTCTCTAAGCTCTCAGGCAGCCAGAATTTAGGACCTCAGTGTGGTACTTCAGGAAAATGAATTTTCCCAGTATCTGAAGGGGGATGGAAACAGATTCCTCCTCAGATTTTCCAGAAGAAAATACAACCTCCTTAGTATCTTGAGTAGAAGACCCTGAGTAAAAGATCCAGCTTTACCAGGACTGACCTCAAACCTACAGAATTGTGTAAAACTAAAGCTAATGTTTTGAATTTGTGGCAATTTAATATCCAAGAGGCAATTGAAAACATATCAGCTGCCATATATCCTTATAGAATTATCTTTTTCAGTCAGAATAACTTGAGTCTGGTCACCTCTTGGCCAGGTTCTCCCAGCAGCCAGAGCTGCCTGCTTCTGGGTTCTTCCCACACCTGCAATGCTTTCTCCTAACTGAGCTGTCTTTTCTGAGGCTGTGGCTCAGTTCCACTCTACTCTGGTAAAACATGTGCTAAGATGATCCAAGGGATATTCCAAAATGAACTCTGAAAGACATAAAATTTTGAGGAGACATGCATAAGTTACATGAACTCGAAAAACTATGAATCTTTTCTGAAACAAGGCAGGTTAGAAATAATTGAATAGAAGAGCCTCTGGCTAAATGTTAGACTCATCTCTCTACTGAGGCAGCTTTTGCAGTGCCAGGTGCTTCTTCCTCTGCTGGACTAGTCTGTGAATTCTCTGGGCATGAGGGTCTGCGTTATGTTCATTTCTGAACTCCAAGTGCACATGCTCAGTCACCATCTACATTTTCTTGAAATGGGAGCATTTGCAAATGAAAAGATTTACAGCTTGCTGAGATTAACTAAAGATAGTTTCCAAAATTGAAAAGCAACAGAGAGAATTATGTGTTCAGAAAAATGTGAAGGGCTAAAGAATATACCATGTGGTAAATGATTTTCTCAGGATCAGAAAGCAATTTTGATGAAGCAGGAGGTGTTGGCAAACTCTTTCAAGGTGGGAGATGAAGGATTGAGCAAAACTAAAAATGAGACACCTTAGAATTTGCCATAGAACAAACAAGACAGGAGGTGATAACATGGATGGTTTAGACCTGTTCTGAAAGTATATTTTTTCTGGTTTGTGAAGGGCACTGCTTTTCCATTGAGAGGCTAGGTTATATACACAGACATAACCAGGGGGATTTGTCCACTGTAAAATAGCCAAACTAATATTAAGAGAAGAAAATCCACTCACAGCTGAAAGATAAATGGAACAAAGAGAAAGAAGCTGAAGTGCTGTAGGCAAGTTTAGGTTCCCCTATAGGGAACCAAATTAGTACTTTCTACCTTGGACTGCCAGTTGCTCAGCAAAATCTGCAGAGCAGTCAGGGAAAATGTGCACCTGGGGAATAGTAAAAGCCCAAACCTAAACTGATATTATTATTTTCAGTGTATAAATTTCACAAATATCTGTAAGATCCTAACAGTTTTAGCTTTCTTTGATTGGGAATACTAAGGCTCAAAAAATAAACAATCTGACAAAGTTTAGCAGAACTGGTCACTGGTGAAGTTAAGACTAAATCCAAGGGCAAGACATGTGATGGCAAACCTGTGCTTTTGGGGACATCATGTTGTCTTTCTAAGCAAGAACAGAGAATAGAAAATGTTTGCGTATTTTGATATCAACACCCAAACTCCTCAACTCTTCTGTAAGTTGCAGATGAAAAAGCCATGCTCTTAGAAAAGTCATTTAATTTCCCTGAAAAATTCCAATAACCCATTCAACTCTGACAGCCTTTGATTGCCTGGCTCTGACATTTTATTGAACACCTAAAGTGAAAAAAGCACAGGACTGAGATCTTATAGGAAATGCAGGGAAACTATGACTTTGTATACTTACATAGGCATTTATTTAATAGATATTTACTAAGCATTTTTCTTATGCCAGGTAGTTAATAGTCAGGAATTAACTCTAGATACTAGAATATTTTCTTCCATCAACCTAATATGCAAAGGTTTTTATTGAAATTGGGCTTATAAATTCCCATCTTCTTTGAGGTGAGCTCTTCATCACTGATGTTCCTAGAGACAAATCAGATGTTACCTATTTTATAAATTGCTATATGAAAGTAATTACTTTCTCAGTCAATGTTCAAGTTTCATTTACCTTGAAGAAACAGATAGTGTTTTGTTTATTTTTGGTTGTTGCTAGGTAACAAAACATTGATTTGCAGTTTACATCACAGAAAATATCAATTTAGGATATTTAGTTTTCATGTTATATTCTGGGAGATTAGAAGTATGTAATGTTTTGAGTTCTACCATCTTATAAACTGTGCTAGGTGACCATTTGTGTGGTATAGGAAAAAAAAATCTGTCATGCTTACTCACCATCTCATGACAAAGTATTGGTTTTTTCTATCACTTGAAATAATGTAATCTGTAAATTAATTTCATGGTGCTGACGTGTGCGCATCTCAAAACCAGTATGCAGAAAGTGAGCGAGGGCTTGAGCCACTGGTGCGCCTTCCGGCCAATGGAATGCTCAGCAGGGAGCTTGCTGTGAGCGATGCACGTTTCTCTAAGGCAAGAACAGGGAGTCCTAAACAGCAGTGACTCTTTTCCTCTCTTCAGTTGATGTATTAACTTGTTCCATCTCATACACCATGTTCATCACTGTGGATCTGCCATTGTCATTTCTCCTCTGTTGCTTGTCATTACTTTTCTTTACTCCAAGTTCATGTCTGCCTAACAGTCCTATCGTAGAAGGAAGTGGCAGGAGTTCCTCACATTGCCTGGTTGTGTAGTCAACAGTGAGACTTAGATCTATGTCAAAGCACTAAGAAGAAAATTTCTAATCTTATCCTTTTCAGAGTCAGCATTAACGGGGACTAAGTTCTCCTGGTCATCTCTGTCCCAGACCCTTGAACACTGGAAGGTCAAGCACATCAGAATGGTTGTAATCTCCCTCCACCTGAGGTCCTTTAAGTGAGGAGAAATCCCTCCAGTTTTGTCAGAACTGGCACAGAAGACTTTTCTGTAGGCTATTCTGCCTTCCTAGCTCAAGAAATCTTAGAAAGTAAAGTGGAATTGGGAGTAGAGGAGAAAATTCTTATTCCAACCTTTATCTTCCAATAATTTTCTCCTAACTTTTCAGTTTAATAAAGTCTTCACCATAAAGCAAAAAGAATAGTTAAAAGCACATCTTACTGAAGAGGGATACATTACCAAGAAGTAGAGACTTATACTTGAGGCGTCTGGAGTACCTGAAGCTCTCTGATGTCCATTGTCCATCCACCCTCCTTTCCATTTGAACACTGAGGACTCTTTTTTTTTTCAAAATTTTATTGATAAACAGATAGCAATGAGACAGTTTCAAATCAAATAGGAAGTACAGTTTCAACAAATAACACACTGCATATATTCTTCTTAGTGGTTAATTGCTGTACAAGATGCGGACTTGAGATCCTATTTACAAACACCATTAGAACAAATCATTCTGTTCATTAAGAGAATGCAACTATATATCTATCCTAACCACTTTGAATACACAGATACAAAATGGTCATTCATCGGTATACCCCATTTTTTCTAAGTTCCATTATTGAATATTATAAGTGTGTAAACTCAGCAAAATATTCTAAAAGAGTCCAGTAGCCCATAATAGTATTGGGTCTTCTGTTTAACTGGCAATGTCAGAAATTATTGACCTGAGTCCCCCACAGCTCAACATAACAACATGGCTTTACTTCCTATATTTCATCTTCATACTTTTCTACTGGATGGTTAAGACCAAGGTAAAGCAGGACCTGTGCAACAAGAGTTGTAGCTTTTTGGTCTGAGAAGGTCAGTGAAATGCCCTCAGTATTTATCCTGAGATCCTGTACCTCAGATTGTAGAACCTTTGTCAGTGCAGCCATGTGGATGAGTCACGGCCATTGCTTGGCCAATGTGCTCTCTGTGAAAGCTTGAGAGAGTGTCTTCTCCCCATGTGACTCTCCTTAGGCACACTCTATGAGAGGACTCTTAAAATATGGATTTTGTTATAATTTAGGCATGAAAAGGCAAACAGATCAGGAAATGATTGACAATAATAAAGAATTTTTTATACTTACACATCCCTACAGAAGAAGAGTGTCACACCACAAGGAACCTTTAAGAGCAGCCAGGAGGAGGGTGTGTGTGGCGGGTGGGGAGATAGTGCATGTGGGCAAGATCCTTTATTATGTGGGACAGGCAGACAGGGCACGGTTGCCAGACTCTCATCCTGTGTGAATAACTTCAGTGGACACTGAGGTACAACATCTGTTCCTAGTTGTCTAGTACTAGCCATGGGATGAGTGGACTAGGGGATTTCAGCCAAGAATATGAAAACTGATATAGGCAGTTGGGAGCGGGCCTCTGGGTTGGTTGGTTTGCATTTGAAAGCTAACTTGCACTGGCTGTGCTGTCTAGTACCACTAACATTTGGCTCCCCCTGGGAGAGCCATCAGGACCCCAGATACCAAAGTATCAGAATTTAGAATATAAAAGACAGTAATTCAGCCTTCTTCTTTAGCACTCCTCACCAGCTATATCTCTTTCTTGATATTTCTCAGCATATAATTTAAAATATCTAAATAACAGTACAACAAAATACTGTCCTATGTATTAGGGAAGAAGAAAAACAAAAACAAAAACAGAATTTATAGGCTAGAATGTATACTGGTTAAAAGGAAAAACTGGATCAGACAGACATGAGGTGGAATCCTCAACCTTACTCTGCATAGCAGTGCCATTGGCAAGTGAGGGTGCTCTCCAAATCAATGTTGCCATCTTAAAATGGAGAGAATAGTATCAACATTATAGCTTAGTCATGAGGGAACTAATACCTACATGTAAATGACTGTTGCAGTTTTTGATTATATAAGAAGAACAAATAGTATCAAACCAGAGAATCATCCAGTGTGTACATTTCTGGCCTTTTTGACACCCAAGTTCTGTCTCTAGACAGCTGGTTTAAATTCCTAAATGCTAGCCCTCATGTCCATCCTCTGTTCATTTGTCTCATTGTAGTAACCTTTATACTGTATATGCGTTCTATAACATCATGTTGTGTGCCTTGCCCTACACAATAAAATTTATTTGTAAAAAATTGAGCCAATCCTGATAGTGTGTACTTGCAATCCTAAATTCTTGGGAGACTAATGTGTGAGGATTACAAGTTTGAAGCCAGCAATTTAGCAAGGCTCTCTCTCAAAACTAAAAAGGGTAGGGCACAAAGCTCAGTAGCAAAATACTTGCTTGCCTGTGTGAGGTTGTGGGTTAAATCACCAGGCCCAAACCACAACAACAAAGCAATGTAGAGACAGTACAATTAAACAGTATAATTGCAATTGCAACTTTAAAATGTGCTATGAAGAAGAGATAGGCTCATCAAACATTTCTTTTAAAAAATGGAAAGTTTTTCTGAGATTTAAAATAGGATAAAAGTCATGTAGGCAGAAAGGAGGGCATGGTGAGGAGTGATAAGTGGGATGTGATGCCAAGGTTTTGAGTTTCCATGTATCAGTAACACAGAAATTTCTGGAAGGTAATTGATGGCTTGTTTATGTGAGGAAGAAATTTTAATACAAATGGAGAACTTAAGTATTGTCAGAATGTTATCAATCAAGTAAGAGACTATTTAATGTTTAAAAGCAGAAAAAAAGTAATGCAATTCATGACTGAAAGAGAAGGGTCTCTACAGAATGACCACTTCATTTTCTCAACAACAGTAAAAGCAGGATTGAGTTGTGTGTGATATTGCCTTCCTCAGATATATTTTCAGGTGTCTTGCCTGACAACTTTCTCTCCGTGCAGCTTCTTGAACCTAGCCCAAGGTGCCTTATAACTCTGCCTTGAAACTTGAAAATTGTACAAGAAGTTCCCTGGGCATCTCCATGTGCAGCTCTGTAGGCCTCGCTGGGCGCTGCTGTGCTCGAGAACGTTTGCTTTCAGAGTTCAAATGCGCACATTCAGAGCAAGAGGGAGACGATGAGGTGTAAGCATGGCGTTGCGCCTCGTGACCGGATGGACGCAAGGACACACTCGGGCCAAGTGTTTAGGAGCTGTAGAGGAACCTGCGGAGCTAAGAAATGCAATTAAGCTAGAGAAAGATTAAGACTTTCAGAGGTGCACAATAGAACCTTTAGAGATATTTCAGAGCTTACTAGCAGTATTTGTGATATATTTAAAATATATTTTATTAGAATAGAAAATTCATGTTCAATTAAATTAATATTCATTCTGGAGTTTTTTGAAAAGAAAAATTGGAAGACAGAGAACAGTATTACTATAACCAAAATGATAACCACTTTTATTTGAGGTATCTTTTAAAATCATATATCTTAGGGCCGGCCAAACAGCTTAGTGGATTAAAGTGCCTGCAAGCAGGTGCAGGGGCCAGGGGTTGGATCCCTGCGCCTGCTTTGTTGGCTCTGCCCCTGGGACGTGCTGAGACTGTGATTGAGACTGGCCAGTGTGGGGCGCCTGTAATCCCAGTGCTTGGGAGGCTGTACACAGGAGAATCATTACAAGTCTGATCTAATAGTGAGACCCTGAATACCCTATAGACGCTTCCCTAAAATATAGAAAAAAAATCATTTATCTTCATATGTGTGTATTTGGAACAATATTCCAAATGCAATTTTACATACTGCTTATATCATCATTTATAATAATTGTATGTTCCTATATAGTACTAAACTATCTATAAACTCATTTTAGTTGCTTCATAATGTTCCCAAGTGGATGTTTCTTTTTTTGTCATCAAATGAGTGACCCAACAGGAGAAAGCTGTAGAATGGATATTGAAGAATTCTTGCTTCAAACTGTAGTTCTTAAATTCTGACTTTTCAGTATTTTAAGACATGATATATTAAATACATTTGAGCATTAAATTATTTCAAAGTTCTTGTTATTTCATAGGGGAAATTAAAACTCTACTTTTATAAAAGTAGAATTGCTAGAGAAATTGAAAAAGATTATGCACAGTTTTAAAAGCCTTATTTTGGGAAAGTAATTTTAATGCAAAAGATTCATGCAAACAAAAGATTCATTAAAACTCTAGATAGTGTGGGTTGTTCCATTCACAAAGTGATTCTGGGTAAAAAGTTGAAATTTATTGTAAATGTCAACAGAGGAGGAACATTTTATAAGATCTGTGGCCCTAATTCTGCTTTTGTGGACTATACCGACTCTGCTTTTGTCCAGTGAGACAACATGTAAATCTCAAATCTATTCATGCAAGGTCTGGTATGTTTTGTGCATGTCAATTCATTCATCAAAGCCAACAGAAATATAAAACTCAAGTATAGACTCCTAAGTGGGTACTTTCAATTGTTCCATTATGCTGATAAGTCTGAAGGTAGACATATTGCATCTAACTCCTGGCCTAGTGTGCTTCGGTCCTGAGTCTGATTTTTTAGTAACTTTTTTTGCTAATAGCATTAATATGAGAAATTACTTTTTTTTTCTCTCATCAAATGAGTGACCCAACAGGAGAAAGCAAATATCATATCTGTTAAGTGATAAGAGTCAAGAATGCTGGCTGCCCCTTAGCTCTGGATTCTTTGCATGTCTGTCTTGATTTGGTGTCTTTTCACATCTGAAGCATCTGTCTCGTGACACTGACTACATGTGTTCTCCAGATTGCTAGCTACTGGTCACAGGCACAGAGAGGGGAAGTTGGGCTACTTCCTGTGCTTGACACGGACTAATTCTTTCCATCGCTGGTATCAACCTCTGTGCCATCTGTCTTGTCCGTGTGAATTCCAGAATCATCCGTATAGCATTTCACCTGCCATACCACATTTACATAGGAAAATCTATGAAACTTTCAGAGGCAAAAACAAAGTAATGGATGTGTAAGTGTCTATATTTGCTTTTGTTACAAATGTGAAACTGAAGCTGTCAGTTTTATCTGGTTCTATAAATGAAAAAGTCATTTTTCTATCTCAAAGAAGATTTGTTTAATTGTCTGTTCACATATATAGTCTTTTCTTTTCTTTTTTTTTTGTATAGATCCTCTCCTTTCTCCCAGGACCTTTTAAAAATTAGTAACTTCTACTAGTTTGTTATAACTTATGTACACATCAGCAATACATTATTCAGACAGGTACCTTTTAAGGAGAAGAAATGTATACAGAGATTGAAAGACTCATCTAGTTCATATGGGCTAGAGAGCAGAGAGCTAAGCGAGCTTTGTTTTTTTACAAACCTTGCACAAAAGAGCTTTCATGTGTTGAAATGGAAGTGCAGATGGAGTAGGAATTATAATTTTTGCTTTACTTGGAGTTTCATGTCACCTCAGGAGGACCTAAAAATCCAAAGTATTTTCAGTCCATAGATTTTCCCCTCAATTCTCTTTGAAGTAAAAGAATATTTTTATAAGAATTGATGATGATTGAGACTGGGCGTGGTGGTGCACACTTGTAATCTCAGTGCTTGGGAGAAAACAGGAGAATCAGTACGAGTCCAATCTATGTAGTGAGATCCTGTAGCCTATGTACTAAATACATAAAGAAAGAGTGTGAAAAGAACTGACAAAATGAGTTAAGCCAAAATGTAATGAAAACATATGAATGGCTAGAAGAATGTACAAACCTATCATACATAACAAATATTTCTATAAATCTAAAATAAGGGAAGTCAAGAACTTCTAGTAGATAAAAGGGCATTCAGTTACTTATATATTAGATGTTCTGGCTTTTTAAGAATTTCACTCTTGTTGAAGCTATGAATCAAGGGAAGAAAAATTTCACTGAATGTCTCAGTTACTCTTCTGTCCTTACTGGGACAAATACCTGACACCCAAAATGAAGGAAGGAAAGGTTTGTTTAGCACACAGTTACTGGAGGTTTCTGTCCATTCCCAGCTGGCTCCAAGGCAGAGTGTCACAGGGCAGAGGGCAGCTTTTCATGGCAGCAGCAAAGAGAGGAGCAGGGGCAACACTGGCTGCAGAGAGAAAGCCTGTCTCTCTAACGTTACATTCAGAATATCCACCCAGTCTGGGTATAGCACTCACACCCATAATCCCAGCCTTGATCATGAATTAATCTCAAACTCTAGAAGTCCACCCCATGACTGCATGAGGCTTTGGGGGAGACAACTAGACGCAAACCATAACACTGAGTTAATTAATGGATGTTCTTAAGTTATGGTAAGTAGTGTTCAGCTTGTGAAGAGCTAAAAGAGTGTTAGTATTAACCTTGACTGACCATTTTATCTTCTCCCTGATTTTCATATATATATAT
>NW_004524675.1:3850705-3862995 GCF_000260255.1 Octodon degus | reverse complement strand
ATATATATTTTTAATGTATTTGGTACAGGGTCTCACTATGCAGCTCAGACTTGTATTCTCCTGTTTTCAGCCTCTCCAGTGCTGCGATTACAGGCATGTGCCACTACACACGGACTGCTGCCTGCTCAGCATGCCCAGGGGGTGGGATCAGCATGGCATGTGGTGCCAGGGATTGAATCCTGGGCCCTGTGTTTGCCAAAGCAGGCACTTAGTCTGCTGAGCTATCTTGCTGGCCCACCTCTGATTTTATTGCAGAGTAAAAAAAGAGAATATTTTTGTCCATATAAACTTGAGGCTGTTTATGTACTTAAAGTTTCAGCCAACTATTTTTTTTTTACTTAGATTCTTCCAAGTCCCTATCTACACCGTTTTCAAATAATTGCAACTGTGGAAGCATTCTTCCAAATATTTGGTTCAATATCTGGCCCCAGATTCCTCTTGCAAGGATCCAGTAACCATAGGGAGAGTCATATTCCTTATAATCAATACAAGAATATGATGAAGCAAGATAATTAATTGCTATTATTACTTTCTTACACAGGTTCAAAGACATTTAGAAGATAAAAATAGATATGGACATAACATTAATGATACAATTAATTAATAATTATACTTCAATAATTTTTCATGAAATTTTGAAGAAACCACTATGAGATCTGTTTGATTTTACCAATTTGTCCTTTACTATAGCCAAATCCATTAAGGCCTGAGAGTAATGAACAGCAAGTAATTATAAACAAATTCATATTCCCTCAAAGTACACTCGGGTGGGCAGATATGTTTGCACCAGAGTATTGAGCAGGTCCTCCATATTTACCAAAACAAAATACACCCTGTTCTTCCATTATGACTGTCTTGCCTTTTCCAGTTAGGACCAATTTATTAGAAGACTGAAAACAATTGATCAGGATGCCTCTGAGAGACCCAAGACATCCCAGAGTGTGTGGATATTTCTCCCCATTTTAAATCTTCACAGGCTGGGTCGTGTGATTCACAGTTTAGGGCAAGTGCCAGAGAACACAGGGGGGCAATTCAAGCTTTAGCTCATAGTTGAGCAAAGACAGTCTCGGATAGCACATTTTCTACTGACTGTTTACTGAGGACCACAAGCACAGTAGAGTACGTACAGCGACCAAAAGGTCTTTTTCTTGTCTAAGTAAACACAGTCATCTCCAAGTTAACAAACAAGTTTGGCTCCAGGAGAATATGTGTCAGTTTTGTTACTGAATTTGACTTGTAAGTCAAAAAAGTGAGCCTTCTATGCCTGTGACACATATAATTATAACGTTAAAAAACAAATGTACAAAAATACATTAAGTCCCCAGCTGTTCTGTGCTACTACTATACATGACCACGCTGTACAGTAAGCACACAACAGCCCAACTGTGAGCCACTACCTGGGTTTCTTCCCATCAAAGTCTTTTCCTATATGTGAAAGTTCAGAACTCCCAGGTTCATAAACCACGGACTTACAGTATTTCAAGAAAAGATGAACTCATCATTAGGCTAGAGAACATTCCTCTTGATTATTTAAAGTGTTATTATTCCTGGGAATTATTCTCCTTGTTAGATCTAACCTGAGGAGAAAACTGTGCTCAAACAGGTTTCCAGGTGTTTCTGATGAATTTTTGGTTGCCCATGCAATCTTTGTGAACCTCTTGTCTCTGAGGCAGATTTAAAGGGAAACTGAAGAATCATAAAGAGACAGTGAAAACCTAGTTTGATAGCCCAGGGCAGGTCACCAGCAGCCATAACTCAGAGACACATGAATCACCTGAAATAGCAGATATTTCTTAGAAACCCCTCAAGTAATGGCCATTTTCCTCCTTTGTAATTCCTCCTAGGGCATCCTGACCTCCTTGGTGGTTTTGATTCAATCAGCTGTGCAGAAGGACAGTGTTTCAGACCTTCTGCAGTGTTGGCTTTGAAAACTTTGCCTTTGTCTTTGTTCAGTGAGATGGAACACATATCTTTAGTTCTCTCACATGTGCATTAATTTTACTTGTACTCTAGATCAGGGCTGGATAGACTTCTTCTGTAACTGCCCAGAGAATAAATATTTTAAGCTTTATAGATCATGTAATTTTTATTACAACTGCTCAATTCTGTCAAAAGTATCCACAGGACATAAAAATGAGCAAACATAGATGTTTTTAAATGAAAAGTTATTCATTGATATTGAAATTTGATTTTCATATAATATTCAATGTGATACAAAATATTCTTTATTGACTTGCTTTAATTGCTTAAAAACATAAAAGTTCTTAGCTCGTGAACCATATAAAAACAGGCAAAGTTGAATTTGGCCAATACATGCTCCTTCTGAATATTTCTTTATGAGGTGTACTTTGATGACACATAACATTTAGAAAAATATAGGGAAGCAAGGAACTTCAGAGGAAAATCTCTAAGGTAACCTGATTGTGTGAAAGAGGGATTGCCTGCTGAGAAATGTGAACCCTGAGGACATTTCTGGAGCAAACCAAGAAGAAGCAAAGAAATGAGCTCAAAGATAAGTTTGATTACTTTTTCTCATGTCTCCTTTTATTCTTTTTATTTGATGGATTTCAAGCTTCACAATGGAAGCCACTATTGCCTGCTTATTTTATAAGTAGACCGCAGAGGAAGGAGTTCGATTATTTTGAAGTCATCCTGCTTTCCTGGTATACACAAACCAGAACATTTATATCTTCTTCATGGGCTTTTTCACCTCCCATGCTAATAGTCAATTGAATTTCTGTCTCAGAGAAACTGAACAACATAAGGCTTTCTGAAAAATGGGAGGCAAATAGTACTAGTGTCATGTGAGTGATTGTTCAGGAAGTTTATAGAGAAAATAAGTGAAGATTGTTGAGTAGCCACCATGAGCCAAACGCTGTCCTCATACGAACAGAATGCCTGGTTTAATGTTATAATGAGTAGCACTAAATACATTTACTCTTGCTATAAATATATTGTAGCAATCATAACCATAGCTGCTTATTTATCTTAAAGTAATCTTAAGTACATTTATGTCTGTTTTCCACTTAGAAAAAACAAGCCTTGTAAGATGAAGAATTTTTTTCATATAACTAGTAAATAGTCACACTGGGTACATAGTAGGTTCTCCGTAAACATTTGCTCAATTTTTGTATGAGTGAGCTTCATGACTTTGAAGTTTCTTCTTTCTACTTTCCACAGCATACACTCTACCCAGGTGACCATTTAATGCTAAGATAACTCTTCGATATGTTGCTAAATCCACACTTAATGAATTCAGGAAAAGAATTCATTAGCAGGAAAGGAGGGTAAGTGCCTGACCCAGAGTAGATGATGTTGTTAAGGAATTAGCAATGCCATGCATGAGTCATGACTAGCTAAGTAATTGGTGACACTTAACACAGGATTTTGCCGGGGAGGGGGGTGGGGGTGGGGAATAATGCTGTTTGTTGTTCATACAATTAGATTTTTCACCTCAAGTAAAAAAGTAAATTGAGAACAAAGTGCAAGCAGACCTGAAGTGGCTGCTCAAAGTTGATGTGGGTCTTTAATTACTGGACTCATCCAATGTAACATTTGAGGTTCACCAACGTTGTGCTGATTTGCATTCAGAAATGTGAAAGCCTCTGAGACAACAAATCACTGGTCAGCTCTACAATTGCTCTGGCCACCAGTGAATATGTTGACACTTATAAGAGGATATGCAATCAAATCCCACTTGAGGAGCTTTGAAATAATTCTCCTGCTCTGCCCTGAAAGCTTGAGTCGATCAGTAATCAGGGCTGCTGTTCCTTCCTGTGTGGTGCTTCCCAGCCTGGCAGCAGATGGACCTCTGTGGTCAGAGATTTGCTGATGCACCAGCTCAAAGGTGTACATTTCATGTTTCCAGTGCCCTCTCATTTCCTGCCTCTCAAGACATTACCTCTCCAAGGACCCATTTCAGTGTTCCTAATAATCACCGTGCTCTTGAGACAGGGACTGTAAGAAAGATTGCAGTGTGACTGGCCTCTCATTTTCCAAAATACAATCTTCTATTGCCTTCCCTGATAGTTCTGTCAAGTCATAGGGTCCCTGTGCTATCCAACTCTGTGACCCAAAGTGGGAGGAGAGAAAGATTAGGACTGATCATTGACATGGATGTTTACTGAGTAACTGTAGGAAACTATTTCTCAACAGAATAATGTAAATCTAAAAAAACCACTTTTCTAGCTCTTCTAATTAAAATTAAAGAGAAAATTCATTTTGTTAACATAATGTTATTCTTTTTTCACTGATCCTGAATTTCTTTTTAAAAATATTTTATTATTTGCTTTTGAAAATTCAGATAGAATCCCACTGTTACTGTGTTCTGATATTTAAGTTTATTTAATTTACTATGTGAACATATGCACATATTTTAGTGTGAAGTACCTCAAATACATTTTGTAAACTATACTTCACAAACAACAAATCTTTCAGAATAACAGAACGTGATCTTAGGATTCAACATATATGCAAAAAGCCTTTCTCTAGTTCTGAGTTTGTTTTATTTTCTTTTTTCTTTTTTTGTTTTTCCTGTATTTTAGGGAAAGGCCTATAGGGTGTTCAGGGTCTCACTACTAGATCAGACTCTTGTGATTCTCCTGTTTACAGCCTCCCAAGTGCTGGGATCACAGGCACACACCACCATGCCCAGTCTCAATTGCCATCTCAGCATGCCCTGGGGGCAGGCCAACATGGCAGGCCCAGGGATTGAACCCTGACCCCTGTGCCTGCTTGCAGGTGCTTTAGTCCACTGAGCTCTTTGGCCAGCCCTCGTTTTAGTTTCTAGGGTCTGTTCTGGCTACTTCTCGAGCAATAGACTTATATTTAACAGCAAGTGAAAACTTTAGAGTTTGGTTTATTTGGTGATGGCGAAACTTTTAGATCTTTCAGTGATAGCAATAAGATGCACATGCAGTAGGTTCACCACTACTGGAGATGATGCTGAGTTTTACTAAATAATGCCACTTGCAGAGGTGAATATGGAGGTGGGCACAGCAGAATCTGCCCATCAGGGAAAAGTCTTACTGGAAGTGCTGCAGCCATTGCTGAGGAGAAGGCTTGAGGATGTCGTTAGAGGTGAGGGGTGGAGGAGAGGTTAGGGTGGGCCTCTCTTGAGAGAGCTGTGTTAGAGAGGGAGGTTGCTTGGACCTAGGGCATCCTGTTATTCTTTTTACTTCTGAATTTAGCACACACATATTGACCTCTGTCTGACACTCTATTGGATCTTGGAGACACAAGGTTGAATAGCTAAGAGTTTTGGCCTTAGGTAACTCACAGTCAAGAGAGACAGAAAATAAAATCAAGTTGTATTGTATTCACATGAAAAATGTCATGAGAAAGGTATACATAAGTTTCTATAGGAAAAAGGATATATAGGCCAGTTTTGAAAGTTAGGGAAGGCTTTTAAGAAAGTATCTTCTGAGAATATTTTTCCTTGTTATACTCACTAAAGACTTTGATTGAAACCTTCCCACATTTTCTTGTCATATGGTTTGAATTTGATAATATGGGCAACTGATAATGATCAAAACTAAGGATCTGGAATATTGTAATGACTCTAGTTATGACTTTATGCAGTTAAAAATACATGGCTCATGAAAATGTCCATGTTCCTTTTTTTTTTTTTTTGAGACAGGGTCTTCCTATGTAGTTCAGGCTAGTTTTGAACTCATTATGTAGCTCCGCCTGGCCTCAAATGCAAAGCAATCCTCCTACCATAAGCTCATAAGTGTTGAGATGACGGGTGTGCACTGCCATGCTGGACTAAATTTCCCTATTCCTAAGACAAGTTCATAATAGGAAAAACAGATCATTCCTTGTGTATAACTAAATTTGTTCAGAAACTTGATTACAGCAGAGGTTTTCTAACTCTCAGTATAAACTCCAATTTCTAAGATCCAAGGGAGATACATGATGTCCAGAGATTGAAATCAGTGTAATTGTACAGCAAGCAGTGTATCTGTAGAAATTTACTCCACCTCAAGCAAGTCTTACTGTATGTTTTCTCAATTTGCCCGATTGTGGTACTTTGATTAAAACTAAATTGGGTTATTAGTTAGTTAAAATGGAGATCTGGAATCTCACGGGAGTTGGCTGCCTTCCAGCAGGAAAGAGAAAGAACACATTCAGAGAAGTTTACCTGAAGGAAGTTGTATTTAGCTAATAACTTTGTTATTAGTAGCCAGGAGTCTGAAATCTTTGACTCTAAGATTGCTTTTATCTCCAGAAAACTCTTTACCAGAACCCTTTGGTAAAAGCATCTAAATATTTAGCATTTTACTTGAAAGGGTTTCCTGTTATCCTTGCCCAATTCAGAGCATTTCTAAACTGAAATTACTTATATAATAATCACAAATGGAAGAGCATTTCCCACAGTGTGGGAATGGCTGTGGAGTGGTGACACTAAAATAGAGAGCATAACTGAGTAGGCGAGTCACTACAGATAGAGCAGCAGCCCTACTGCAGGCTTCTTGTACAAGAGAAAGCCTCATTGGTGTGATGAACACAACACTTGCTGAAACTAGCAATACATGCCAGGATACATGCTGAAGGCAGTGTAGTACAAGGCTGACAAACAAAACCCACCACAGTGCCTTGTGTGTCCTAAGAGTGGAACAAGAAAAAGTACAGTAGAGCTCAGAAGACAAAGTGCTAATTCTTTTTTTTTTTTCTTTTCAAAGTTTTATTGATAAACATATGGCAATGACACAGTTTCAAATCAAATCGAAAGTACAGTTTCAACAAATAATACACTGCATATATTCTTCTTAGTGGTTAATTGCTGTACAAGATGCAGACTTGTGATCCTACTTACAAACTCCATTAGAAAAAATCATTCTATTCATTAAGAGAATGCAACTATATATCTATCCCAACCACTTTGCATACACAGATACAAAATGGACATTCATAGTTATACCCCAATTTTTTTTAAGTTCCGTTGTTGAATATTATAGGTGTGTAAACTCAGCAAAATATTCTAAAAGAGTACAGAAGCCCATAATAGCATTGGGTCTTCTGTTTAATTGGCAATGTCAGAAATTATTGACGTGAGTCCCCCACAGCTCAACATAACAACATGGCTTTACTTCCTATATTTCATCTTCATACTTTTCTACTGGATGGTTAAGACCAAGGTAAAGCAGAATCTATGCAACAAGAGTTGTAGCTTTTTGGTTTGAGAAGGTCAGTGAAATGCCCTCAGGATTTATCCCGAGATCCTGTACCTCAGATTGTAGAACCTTTGTCAGTGCAGCCATGTGGATGAGTCACGGCCATTGCTTGGCCAAAATGTGCTCTCTGTATATACTGTTATCTGTGAACTAAGCTACTGCACTGCAGATGGTAATTTGTAATAGTGGTTTCATATTGGGAGTGCCTGTCATTGTGGTATTCTGAACACGGGCTGCTTGTCATGACATGCCAGTTACTGCTAAGATGTCTCTTGGGTAGGTGGATGTTCAAGAAGAAGGGGTTGGTGAATGAAAGCAAGAGACAGGAAAAGGAATACTGTGGGACAGTCCTGCTTCAAGGTTGTATATGGTGTGATTTTTGGACTTATGTGCAAACATGAGAAGCATAGAATTCTTTATCCTATTGTTAAAATATAATCTAATTTTTAAATGTTCTTTATCATATTATGTAGGGACTTAAGGTTCAACATATCAATACTTGATGAAAAATACCTGTTCCTTATTATGCCTAAGATGTTTGAAATGTAGTGAAATAGTGAGGTTAAGCTTGATAACGTAAATCGTTTGATAATAACAATAAGCTTGTCTTCTGGATGGTTAACAACCTAAGTTTGCAGACCAAAATTAGAGAAAAAGGAGGGCTACAAGGAAAGCCAATATTTTGGCCCTAGCCTTCTAAGGTCAATTAAGACTCAGGACATATTAGAACTTGTACTGTAACGTCATGTACCTCGGTAGTGTCCCAGATTTTCTGATCAAGAAGGTTATGGGGCCAAAGAGGAAATTGATCGATGACGTGGAGTGTGCCTAAGGAGAGTCACATGAGGAGAAGACACTCTCTCAGGCTTTCACAAAGTGCTAATTCTGTCTGAGATCATAAAGTGGTTTCCAGGTACCATCTGCCTGAGCTCCTGAGGGAGGTGGGGCTTACAGGAGGAAGGGAGGAGAAAAGAGTAAGCAACCTCAGGGCAGAGGGAGCAGCCTGCTCTGGGCAGAGGGGCAGCCTGCTCCGGGCAGAAGGCAGAGTGCCACTGGAGCTGGTGAACAGCACCGCCCTGGTGGTGGTGGTGGTGGTGTAGGAGAAGAACAGCAGATACTACAGCCAAGGTGAAGAATTTGACTTTCATGGGCTCAGTAATGTCTGTTTCCTAGTCAGTCCTTCAACAGGAAGAACTCATTTGTGTGCAGTCAGGAAGGAGTTTCAGGACACCATTATCCTCTAAATCTCCCTCTTCCTCTCTGTAAATTGGGAAGGTTTTGTGGCTTGTTGCCACTTTCCATTAGAAATGATTAGGAAATTTGGAGAAAGTCCAGTATGGATGAGTGAAGACCCCAATTTCTTAGCTGATGAAGGACATTGTTACTGCTGCTAAATCCTGATTGAGAATTGAAGGATGTGTGGCCCGTGATGCAGCTATGGGACAGAAATTGGGTGATGCCCTTCAATCCTGGGCCCTCACTTGCCTCACCCTGGACTCAGCTCAGACTGTTGTTCTAATTCTTCTAGCTCTTGCTTTGTACTAATCACTGTGCTGGCTGCCTCAAGGTTGGGAAGGGAGTCAGGGGACAAGGAAATTAGACATGCCTCTTTGCTTTTGAGGTCTGATTTTCTTGACTGTTAAAGCCCTGGATAGCAGCAGACATCCAAATGCCCTTTCCCTGAGTGCCCTGGTGGAAACTTTGGACGCCTCTGGACCTCAGCGATTGGCAGCTCCCTGATGTGTGTTAGCATGCCCTGGCTAACATCCTAGTACTCCTCCTCAGGCTCTGGGCCAATTACATAACCTGCATAAGGGAGGCAGATTTACCCTGAAGCTAAAGACATCCCAGCTCCAGGGCCCCTCACATCCATGAGCCCCTACCAAGCCGCAGGAAGGCCTTTAGCAATGTACAGCAAGTAGTGTATCAAATGGATTTGTAAGATTTGTTTAGGGTGGATTTATTTTAATATGGTCAATTAAGATGGAAGGCTCTCTCCTTTTTTTATTTTCCCCTCAGAAATACATCCCTTTTGTCTGTTGAAGTAGGAGTATTAGTAGGAATTGGGGGAGCTGGTGAGGAGAAGTTGATTTGGGGATTCATTTAGTTAGTGTTTGGTGAGATATATCTGTGAGGTTCATAAGTGACAGGATTTTGCTAGCCAGCCAAGGGTGAAATGGCTTTCACAAAGATTCCTATCATTCATTGTGATGAGAAAGGCAGAGACAGAGATTTTATGGACATAAAGTGTTCTAATGGCACCTGCCCTTGCAGCCATGTGGGTAATGAAGAAGAAATGTGATTAGAAACAGGAGACTCAGAGCTAATCTGTGAAGCATTCTTCCCAAAATTACAGATCAGATATGAAAGAAACTGTTCAGGTTCCCAAATTTGACACTTCTGAAGTGTACATGTTATTGTCACGAGATTTCAAGCAGAAAAGAAAACTTTCCAAGCTATTTGCAAAATTTAAGGTTAATTCAGGCATAATAAAATATGCATCCCAAACTGTTTTTTTTAAACTTCAATTTTTTTATGTATTTAGTATGGGATCTATAGGGTCTCACTATACAGATGAGGACTCAGAGTATTCCTACTGTTTTCAGCCTCCCAAACACTGGGAGTACAGGGGTATGCCACCACACCCAGTTCATGGCCAAAACTCTTAAAGTAAAAGTTATAATAGAAATGAGTCAGGATTAATTAATAAAAATAAATAATTTTCTGGATTTTTGGTGCTTGTGGCATGTATTTTCTTTTTAAACTTTTTTTTTGTGGGGGGGAGTTGCAGAACTGGAGATTGAATTCAGGCCCTTGTACTTGCCAGGGAGGTGATTATTCCACTGAGCCATCTCCCTGGCCCCTTTTAAAAAACTTTTTAATTTATTTTTATTTCATTCTCAAGACATACTTTGTGATTTGAAAGTGTCTCAAACTGTTGTGTCCTCTTAACTGTGCATTTCAGGATCCCTGAATCCCAGACTTCCAGTTTCCAGTTGTTATGGTTTGTGTCTAGTTGTTCCCCTAAAGCCTCATGCAGTCATGGGGCAGACTTCTAGACTTTGTGATTAATACATGATCCAGTGTTGGGATTATGGGTGTGAGTACTACACCCAGCCTGTGGCAGATAGTCAGAATGCAGCTTAAGGGAGACAGACTTGCTCTCTGTAGCCAGAGTTGCCGCTACTCTTCCCTTTGCTCTCTGCTCTTTACTGCCATTGCTCTCTGCCCTGTGCCACTCTGCCTTGGAGCCAGCTGAATATGGACTGAAACCTCCAGTAACTGTGAGCTAAATAAACCTCTCCTTCCTTCATTTTGAGTGTCAAGTATTTGCCCCAGCAACAAGAGAAGAGTAACTGAGACACTAGTGGATGTAAACCAAGGTACAGTGGATTCGGAAGATTAGAGTGTGGATTCTTCATGAGACTGTGAAGTAGTTTTTCCAAGAAAATGGAGTTCCAAAGAGGTAAGAGGGAAAGGAAGAGACCCATGTTCAAGGCAGAGGAAGCCTCAGGGGCCCAGGCAGAGAGTGCTTATCCTGTCACATAAGCATCTTCTTCAGTGGTAAGTTTTCAAGATGACTTGAGATCTTTGACTTCTCTGATGTTCCTGAGCATAAGGAATTATGACATTCCACAGCACATAATTGTATCACTGCCTTCCCTAACTCAGCAAGGGTACTTGTTTCAGAGGCCTTGATCACACTGTCCTTCAACACCCAGCGCATTGTGTTCTTCCAGCAAATCTCCAGCCAAGGGGAAGGCAGTGTGGCTGCTGGCAAGCCCTTGCCTCTCCCACCCTGCCCCTGGAACACAGCACTGCTTTTGAACTTCTTTTACTTGCCTTTGAAGCCAAAAAAACAAGGGATAGAAAATACCTTACATTTTCATTTTCAGTCAATAAATAAATCATTTCCAATAAATCTCCCTTGGTTTTTCCGACAGTGATTCCTGAGCTTTTCCTTATACCAGTAAGGGGTATTGAGCGTTGGACCATGTACTCACAGCTGGTTTTATTTTTGCTCAGGGCTATAGCACCTCTGGCTAGATAATGGAGGTGGTGTTACCTCATATCCAAATGTGGCTACAACCACCTTTGTTCAAGCATTAAGTTCTTCCTTTGGCTCTACAGTTTTAACTAACCATCAGGCCAGTACTAAAACAAAGGCAATCCTGGCTAGTGAGCTAACTCACGGACAGCATTAAGGACAGGAAGAAGATGGGTAAACCTGGGATTCTTGGGCTGTTAAAGCAGCTGGAGCAGGCAGTGTATGAAATGAGGCATATTATAGAGAGATTTGTAGCAAGGGGCCATTTGCAACCTTCTATGAGATGTTCATTGTTCCCCCAGAGTCCATGATTATATCCAAGACTGCTCTTCAGCAATTTTTGCATCCATCCCTTTCTAATTCATTTTTTGATGCCCCAAAGTGTAATTTGTTCTTTCACAAAATTTTTGAGATCTTCTTTTATCTCTTCTGTAATTGATAAGGCATATTTCTTTGCCTTACAAATCACTTCTCCTACAGAGACTTGCACAATCTTTGACCTTCTTGCCTGGTGCCTCTTTTCCTGTATGAAAGAATCCAGTGGCACAAGAATGTAGAGGGTATCATGGTCTTACAGTAGAGTACTAAGTTTGGCAAAATAAATCAGAATATGACTAATTTTTCCCCCAAATTGCATTAGGAATATGACTAAGTTGCAATTTGTATATGCTTGGTGAGAAGCTGGATGATACCACCAGTACAGGTGTTGGGCTAAGAGTCGCTGGAGATAGCTCAGCTGCCTAAGTTCCTGCCTGGCAAGCCCAGGGTTCAATCCCTGACACCACATGCCAGGCTGGCCTTGCCCTGGGCCATGGTGGTGTGTGCCTATAATCCCAGCACTGGGAAGGCTGAAACAGAAGGATCACTGTGAGCCTGCATAGTGAGACCCTGTAGTCATTGTAGGAAAGGTGTGAACACCTGTGCTTGACACATTGCTGTTTTCAAAATAGGTTACTAGAGAAAGTGAGTCTAGCAATTATGTTTGTCATGATTTTTCCAAATTTGTGGGTTGCCTTTTCACTTTGTTGGTAATTTCTTTTGACGTGAAAAAACTTCTCAGTAAGAGC
>NW_004524675.1:3819374-3829305 GCF_000260255.1 Octodon degus | reverse complement strand
GCCCACACTGCGCCTGGGCTGGGACTGGTCCCGCCGGCGCAGGGTAGCAGGAAGCTCTCCACACACTCACCGGACCTGGGCTAGGACTGGGTCTGATTCCCAATTTTTTCTGTGTTAGTGTCCTCTGCACTTGTTACTGGTGGGCTTGGGTTCTGAGGTTGCATTTTGTTCCTTCTTGGCATTTTCTGTAGCACTGTCTTCTGACCTTTGTTGTAGATCTTCATTGTACTTATAACCTTAGCACGTACTGAAGTTCAGGTGCAGATCTACAAAGTTTGGGCTTATCCAGCTGTGCCTGTCTTGGGTCTGGCTGCTGTGCTCAACTCCTTTCTGCCTCTGCTCTTGCGGTGAGCCTGTTGTGCCCCTGTGGCAAGATGTTCTGCTCCTGGATTAGCTGGGTGGTTCTATCCTCTACACTCTCTGCAGGTATTGCAGTTCAGGGTTACAACCCAGGCTTTTATGCCAGGCCTGAGCTGAGCCTGCAGGGGATAAGGTGGAGTAGGGGGGAGAGGCAGCTCTCCCACACACTCACTGAGTCTGGGCTAGGACTGTGTCTGGGTGTTCCCGGAACGTTGCAGAAATGCCTACTCAGTGGTCAGGGTGGGGGAGGTGCTGCGGAGTATCAGGGTGCTTTCCAAGGGGGTGGAAGATGGTCTCACCCATGCTGCGCCTGGTCTGGGACCAGGAGTCAGTCCTACTGGCACAGGGTAGCCAGAAGCTTTCCCAAACACTCACCGACCTGGGCTAGGACTGGGTCTGGGTGTTCCTGGAACGCAGCAGAAATTCCTACTCACTGGGCTGGGTTGGGGAGGTGCTGCGGATTGGTGGGGTGCGTCCCACGGGCTGGAAGATGGTCTCACCCATGCTACACCTAGGCTGGGACCAGGAGTCGGTCCATATCATTGAGTTTTTATTCTTCTACATATCTTAAGTTTTTCTAATTATTAGGATGCATGTGGTCTCAGAGTAAATTTAAGAATTATTTTTGTTCTTATAAGTGTGTGAAATGAAAAGCTTTATGTGGCTGCATTTCAGCTATTATGCAAAGAGTGAATCATTTATTTTATGCACAGAGAATAAAAACTATTACAGTGAATTTCAGTATTGATGGTAAACATTTTCATGGAAAGTAAGTATCTTACTAACTTTACATCACTTTAATAATAATTTTGGTTCACATACAGTATAGCCTGTTAACTGAAATGTAATAACAAATTCCTACGAATTCTTGAGTTACTTATTTGTGCAAGAAAGCAAAGATGGTCATATAGATAATTAAGAACAGAGAGAAGAGAGTTCTAGGTCACTTACCCAAAGGAATGGAAGATTCAAAGGAATGGGTTTTCATCCTTTACTATGAAATAGCGACATAAGTGAATTTATTTCTTTCAGGTTTGTTTTAATCTAGTAAACTTCTTTGAGCACTCTCTCAGTATATTTTCTGTTGCTACAACTGAATGCCACAGATGGGATAATTTATTTACAGTGGTGGCAAACCTTTGGCACACATGTTGCAGCTGGTTGTTATCACTGAAAGCTTTAAAAGTTTTGCTACCACTGGTTTTTGGTATTGAGAGTTCAAGATATGGTGCTGGCACCCAGCCAGCATCTGCTGAGGGCTTCCTTCTGGATTATGAAATGGCAGAGGGCATTGCTGGGAAACACAGAACTAACAGGCCAGAGACATCTCACGCAACGAAGCTACTCCTGTGATAGTTCATTAATCCTCTAATCCACTAATCTGGGAATGGATTAGTCATTTCCCAAGGGCAGAGGCCTCACTGCCCAATGACTGATTAGAAGTCTCCTCTCATCCCAATTTCATACACTTCACAAAGAGGATTAAATTTCAACATGAGTGTTGGTGGGACATTCACACCATAGTAAGTGCTTGCCATCAGAAATATTTTTATTGTAACATTTAGTATCTTGCAGTGGTTCATTATAGGATGTGGTAACTGGGAAAATTAATGAAGAGATAATTGCATAGACTAGAGCCTTACAATGTAGAAAGTTGAACATCTAGGCTTATTCTAAAGGCAGTGTAAAGTCACTAAAAGCATCAAAATAAGAAGTTAAAGAGGGGACATGCATATTAGAGATAAAGACATCAACAGTGGATCAGTACACTAGTACGAGAATAGTGTCATAGGCTAGACTTCAGATGAAGAGAACTCCACATCCAGAAGAGATGCAGAGACTCTGTGAACTAAAAGGAAATGGGTGGGAGACACAAAGGCACTGGCAGGTGCAATTTCCATAAAGTAGCAGTGGATTGGTGGGAACTAGATATGGAAAAAGGTCTCTGAGATTTGAAGTATATATAAGCAGGAATATCCTGAAAATATACAAAAGACAGGTAAAAGAAAGAAACATTTGGAAAATATGCTAAGTCACAGGGGCCCCTGTAAAGTTCTATAGTAATAGTAAAGTCTTATTTGTCCAGGACTTTGCAAAGAAGATGAGATCTTCATGCATGCATGCACGTGCACGCACACACACACACACACACACACACACACCCTGGATTTAAGTGTTGGCATTAAGTCCATAAACTTTGGCATTTTCTGGATTTTCTTAATCCTGATAGCCTTTGTTTTTATTCTTTTTATTCTTTATAAACTTTGCTGAAAAATTGAGTACCTTGCTGTCTGGGTGTACCTGTGGCAGTAGTGGCAGTGGTTAGGCTGAATTAATTTCCTTCAAATGATCTATTCTCTCTAAAAAAGTTCCTAATTCTTTTTTTTTTCATAATTTTATTGAGAAACAGCAATGAGACAGTTTCAAATTCAATTAGTAGGACAGTTTCAATAATTAATACACTGCATATTGTTGTCTTAGTGGTTATTCATTGTACAAGATGCAGGCATGATATTCCATTTACAAACACTATTAGAACAAATCTTTCTATTCATTGAATTAAGAGAATGTAGCTGTATATCCATCCTAACTGTTTTGAATATACAGATACAAAATTGTTGTTCATTTGTGTCCCCTTTTTTGTTTAGTTTTGTCATTTAAATATAGGTTTGTAAATTCGGCAAAATATTCAAAAATATTTAGTCCAGTAGTTCATAATAGTAGTGGGTTTACTGTAAGACTGCAATGCCAGAAGTTGTTGACTTGAGCCTTTTACAGCTCAGCATATTAATATGGCTTTACTTTTTATACCTTGTTTTTATATAGGTTCTCCTATGTCCTGAGTCTTCACTGACCTTGAAAGGGTAGGGCCAAAATGTTGGCTGTCCTTGCAGCCCTTCTTTTCCTCTAATTTTTGGTCTGCAAACGTAGGTTGTTAAACCTCCAGGAGAGAAGCTTGTTGTTATTACTGTAGAGCCTAAGCTGTTGAGCTTAACCTCACTATCTATCTGAATGTCAAGCATCTTAGGTATAACATGGAACACGTATTTTTTTATCAAGTTTTGATATGTTAAAATTTAAGTCCCTGCAGAATATTAAGAAAAAATAAAAAAATGAAATATATTTTAAAAATAGGAATAAACAATTACATATTTTTTACACAGAAGTTCAGAAATCTAACCATATACAGCATTGTAGCAGGATAGTCACGCATCACCCTTTTTCCTATCTCCTGCCTTCATTCACCACACCCTTCCTTTTTAAACAAACATGTGCCCAGGGACAACAGGGCAACAACCAGCATGTCATGACAAGTGGCACATATTCAGAAGACCAGAATGACAGGCACTCCAAGTACGACCCTACTATTACACAATGCCATCTTCAGTGCAATTGCTTAGTTCACAGGTATCAGCATATATAGTTATTCAGGGTGAGAATCCTAGCAATTAACTGGAAGCTTTAAAAACCTGCTGAAGATTTTCAGCATCATTGCCATACCCACATTGTACATACAAATGTATGACCTTGCCCCAGTCATGTTTCCTAGCTATTTTCCTTGCTCTCTCTTCTTAATCTCTTCTCTAATCCTCAAGTTCTTGCTTTCCTTTTATGTGTGTTATGCCTTTCTATTTTATTTCTACTTTTGAGTTCTTATAATAGGGAGATTATACAATATTTACACATGTGGGTCTGTTTTATTTCACTTATGAGTATATCTTCAAGTGGCATCCACTTAAATATGAAGGATTCGAGTTTATCATACTTTATAGCTGAGCAATACTACATTGTATAAAAATACCACATCTTTATCATCCATTCTTCAGGTTATGGGCATCTTGGTTATTTCCAAGATTTGGCTGTCACAAATTGTGCTGCTATAAACATATGTACACATATATCACTATGATATGCTATTTTAAGTTCCTCAGGGAAAATTCCCAGTAGGGGGATAGCTAGTGTGAATGGGGTTTCCAGTCTTAGTTTTTTAAGGAGTCTCCACACTGATTTCCATAATGGTGTCACCAGTCTACATTCCAACCAGCAGTGGAAAAGGGTTCCTTTTCCCCCACAGCTTCTTCAGCATTTGTTGTTGGCTGATTTCTTTATAATAACCATTCTTTCTGGGGTGAGATGATATTTCAGGGTTGTTTTAATTTGCATTTCATGGATGGCTAGTGATGTGGAACATTTTTTCATATATTTATTCACTTCTTTTATTTCATTCTCTGAGAAGTGCGTGTTTATCTCAGATGCCCATTTCTGGATTAGGTCTTTAAATTTTGGGGCCCTAGTGTTTTTTAGTTCTTTATAAATTCTAGAGAGCAGATCTTTAAGTGCTTATTTGTCAAGATATTTTCCAAATATGTGGGTTGTCTTTTTACTTTGTTGGTAATTTCTTTTGATGTGCAAAAACTTCTCAATAAACGGAGGTCCCAGTTGTTAATTCTTTCAAGTGTTACCCATGCGATTTGATTTTTGTTCACAAACTCTTTGCCTAACCCTATGTCTTCAAGTGTTCCTCCTATTTTCTGTTCTGGGAGATTTAGTGTTTCTGTTTTAATGTTAGATCTTTAATCCATTTTGACATTAGTTTAGTGCATGGTGATAGACCTGGGTCTAGTTTTAGTTTTTGGTATGAAGAGAGCCAGTTTTCTAGCACCATTTGGTAAAGAGGCTAACTTTCATCCAGTAAGCTTGCTTGACCCCTTTGTTAAAGATAAGGTGGCTGAGTGTGTTCATAGAGGCTTCTGTGTCTTCTAATCTATTCCATTGTTCCATAGGTCTAAGTCGCTGCCAGTACAATGCTGATTCTATGACAGTAGCCTTGTTGTATAATTTCAAGTCAAGAATTGTAATGCCTCCTGCCTTGTCTTTGTTGGCCAGGATTGCTTTTGCTATTCTAGGTCTTTTCTGGTTCCACATAAATTTTAGGAATGATTTCTCTAGCTCTGTGAGGTATGTTGGTGGTAGTTTGATAGGAATTGCATTAAATCTGCACTGTAGTTTTGGGAGTATGGCCATCTTCACAATTTTGGTTCTTCCTATCCAGGAGCAGGATATCTTTTCATTTTCTGAAATCCTCTACAATCTCTTTTTTTCAGAGTCCTGAAATTTTCCTTGAAAAAAATCTTTGACTTTTTCAGCTAGATTAATTCCAAGGCATTTCATTTTCTTCAGTGGTATGGTAAAAGGTATTGTTTCTCTAATTTCCCTCTCAGTGTGTTTGTTATCTGTGTAGAGGAATGTTATTGACTTTTGGGTATTGACTTTGTATCCTATTATGCTACTGAATTTGTGTATTAATTTTAGTAACTTCGTGTTGGAGTTTTTTGGGTCTTCCAAGTAAAGTATCACATCATGTACAAATAATGATAATTTAACTTCTTTTTAAACCTATTCTTATTCCTTTTACTTCTTTCTCTTGTCTAATGTCTGTAGCTAATGATTCCAGAACTATATTGAATAGGAGTGGTGATAGAGGACATCTTTGTCTTGTACCAGATCTAAGAGTAAAAGATTTCACATTTTCCCCATTTAGGATTATGTTAGCCATTGGGTTTTCATAAATGGCTTTTATCAGACTGAAGTAGAGGCCATCTATTCCAATTTTCTGTAGGACTTTGAACATGAGTGAGTGTTGGATTTTTGTCAAAAGCCTTTTCTGTATCAATGGAGATGATCATGTGGTTTTTAGTTTTTGCTCTATTGATACAGTGTATTACATTTATAGATTTGCATATATTGTACCATCCTTGCATCCCTGGGATGAATCCTACCTGGTCATGGTATATGATCTTCTTGATGATTTGCTGTATTCTGTTTGCTAGGAATTTATTGAGGATTTTGGCGTCCATTTTCATGAGGGATATTGGCCTGTAGTTGTCTTTTTTCATTGTGTCTTTCCCTGGTTTTGGTATCAGTATAATACTTGCCTCCAGGAATGATTTTGGGAGGATTGCTAAATTTTCCATTTTATTGAAGAGTTTGAGGAGTATAGAGATAATAGCTTCTGTAAATTTATTGTAGAATTCATCTGTTTATCCATCAGGACGTGGACTTTTCTTTGTCGGTAGTTTTTTTTTTTTAAATTACATTTCATATTTCATTGGCTGTTATTGGGTTATTGAGGGATGTTATGTTTTCTTGATTCAGTTTTGGTAAGTTATACTTTTCTAGGAATCTCCACTCCATCTGTGTCTTCAATTCTGTGAGAGTAAAGATTATCTAAGTAGCTATTGATAATCTTCTGAATGTCCACTGGGCGTGTGGTAGTTACAACCTTTTCATTCCTTATTGCTTGTATTAGAATTTTTTCTTTCCTCTTTTTCATGATGTTAGCTAGGGGATTATTGATTTTATTTAATCTTTCAAAGAACCAGGTTTTGATTCATTAATTCTTTGAACTGTTTTCTTGTCCCTGTTCTGTTTTCCTAATGTGTGAGTTCAGAGCTAGGAATTTCCCTCTGAGAACTGCTTTCATTGTATCCCATAAATACTGATAAGTTTGCTTAAATTTTCATTGAATTGTGGATATTGTTGAATTTGTTGTTTAATTTCATCTGTGACACATTGGTTGCTGAGTAGGGTGTTAATTTCCATGTATTTATGGGGATTTTCTGTTTTCTTGTCTAATTTATTTCCAGTTTCATTCCACTGTGGTCAGATAATATGCATGGGATAATTTCTGTTTTCTTATATATACTTAAGCATGACCTATGGATCAGTATGTGGTCTATTTTAGAAAATGGCCCATGTGTAGCTGAGAAAAATGTGTATTCAGCTGTGTTTGTTGGAACACTGTATATGTCCACTAAGTCCATGTGTTCCAAGCTCTGATTCAGTTCTGCTACTTCTTTGCTAATTTTTTTGTCTGTTTGACCTATCTTTTAGGTTTAAGAGGTGTTAAGATCTCCTGTTAAGATTGTGTTATTGGATATTAGATTTTTCATGTCCATTAAGATTTGTTTTATATAGTTGGGTGCTCCCATGTTTGGTGCATACATATTTATGAGTGTTACCTCTTCCTCTTGAATTTTTCCTTTAACCAGTATGTAGTGGCCTTCTTTATTTCATTTGATCATTCTTGGTTTGAAGTTGAGACTGTCTGAAACAGGATTACTACCCCTGCTTTTTTCTGAGGTGCTGGGGCATGTAGTATTGTTTTCCATCCTTTGACTTTCAGCCTATGAATTTCTTTATGAGTTAAGTATGGTTCTCATATACAGCATATTGTTGAATTGTGTTTCCTAATCTACTGTGCCACCAATCCATTTCTCTTAATTGGTAAATTGAGTCCATTTACATTAATGGTTACAATTGAGATGTACTGATTTATGATTGACATGTTATTTACCTGTTGTTGTTTACTCCTTTTCATCCGGTGTTTAATTGTTTGCCCAATTTAGTGGGTTCCTTCTGTTCTCATTCGTGGAGTTCTGATCATGAGAACAGAAGGAACCCACTAAATGGTCCCTTTCTAGAACATGTTTCAGTAGCCTTTGTAGGGTTGCCTTTGTCACCATAAAATTCTTTAGTTGTTCTTTGTCATGGAAGTATTTTACTTCCCCATCAAACTTGAAAGAGAGTTTTGCAGGGTATAGTAGTTTGGGCTGGAATTTGTTTTCATAGAGGACTTGAGGTATTCTGCTCCTCATGGTTTGTGTTGAGAAATCTCCCATTATTCTGATGGCTTTTCCTTTAAATGTGATCTGTTTCTTTTCTCTAGAAGCTTCAATATATTGTTCTTGTGCTGGATTTCTGGGATCTTGACTATTTTATGTCTTGGTGTGTTTTTAATTGAGTTTAAGTTACTTGGCGTCTTGTATGCTTCTGTTACCTGAATGTCAGATTGTTCCCTCATATTTTGGACGTTTTCTGCTATTACTTCTGCCCATATTCTTTTTATATCATTTGTATTGACTCCATCTTTCTCATTGATGCCTATTAGTCTCACATTGTTGATCTTTGCATTGTCTTGCAGGTGATGGATTATTTTTTCCTGCATTCTAGTTGTTTTTAAGATATCCTTTCTCACCTTTTCACTAGTTGCACCAGCATCTTCATGATCTGAAACTCTGTCTTTCACGCAAATGGTTTTGCAAGATTGTGATTGAGATTTTAAGTTCCTCTATATCTCTTTGACTCTGCTTTGTGTTATCTGTTTCTTTCTTGTATTGCTCATTCAAGGAATCTGTTGCTTTTCTAATATTTTTTATCATTGTCTTGAGAAGCAGTTATTAATTCTTTTACTTCAGAGTTTATTTTGATCTGATTTCCTCTATATATTACTGCATTTGATTCTTTACTTCAGACCCTAGTAATTCAGAGATTTTTTTTTATTTAAGAGATTAATTCTGATCTGTGTTCCTCTATACTTTGTGCTGTTTTTCTCTACTTCAGTCGCTATTAATTCATACATTTCAGCTGAGCTAGAGTCCTCTGCACTTGTTCTGGGTGGGCTTGAGACCTGAGATTACATTTTCCTCCTTCTCTTTGTCATTTCCTATAGCACTGACCTCTGACCTTTGGTATAGAGCTTTGGTACAGCTATAATCTTAGCACTTAATGAAATTCAGCTGTAGATCTAGTAAATTTGTGTCTTTCCGGTTGTGCCTGGTTTGGGTTTAACTGTTTTGCTCAGCTCCTTCTTGATGCAACCCTTGGAAGCGAACCTGCTGTACCCCTCTGGCACAACAGCGAACCTATTGTGACTCTTGTTGTGCTTCTGTCCCATGGTGCAGGGGAGCACAGAAGCTCTCCTACATACTGTCAGGGCCTGGGCTTGGGCTGGGTCTGGGTGGTCCCAAGAGTGTGGCAGAAGTTCTCATTCACCTGGTGAGCTTGGAAGAGGGGCTGTGGAGTGATGGTGGGGTTCCAAGGGTATGGCAGAGTGTCTCACTCATGCAGTGTGCCTGGGTTTGGTCTGGAGAGTTTCCACTGGCACATGGGAGCTGGAAGTTCCCCCCAACACTCGCTGGGCCTGGCCTTGGTCTTGATCTGGGGGACCCCAAATGCATGGCAGAAGTTCTCACTAACTTGGTGGCCTTGGTTGGCTCCAATGGGGTCCCGATGGCATGCCAGAGGGTCTTACTCATGCAGCGTGCTTGAGTGATTGCTGGCTTTTCTCAACAATAGATCTGATTTTTAACAGTATTTGTTGTGAGCAAAATTTAAGTTCTGATCTTGTGTTCTGTCCTTGACTTTTTTGAAACAGCTGTGGTGTGAATTTGCAGATACACAAGAAGCCTTCATGTGAAGAGACATGTGAAATGGTTTTGAATTTGTCCTTTTCTCTTTATTATAGATAAATTCCTAAGAGAAAATTATGATGGTAATGGTAAAATGTCCCATGCTAGAGATTTCATTATGGCCTTGAATCATCAGTACCTTAGTATGTAATGCTTATTACATGTCTATGTATATTGGCCATCTTTGCCATGGTTTGGTCACTTAAACAAGTATAAAAATGCTTATTTTGTATTACAAATCATTTGTAAGTGAACTGGCTAATCTATTACTGCAGATGAGGTTTGTCTCTTTCCCTACATTCTTTTTTTTTTTTTTTTTT
>NW_004524675.1:3805081-3812029 GCF_000260255.1 Octodon degus | reverse complement strand
ACCCAGGTCTATCACCATGCACTAAACTAAAGTCAAAATGGATTAAAGATCTAAACATTAAAGCAGAGACACTAAATCTCCTGGAAGAGAAAGTAGGAGAAACTCTTGAAGACATAGGGGTAGACAAAGAGTTCATGGACAGAAATCAATTCGCATGGAAAAGAGTTGAAAGAATTAACAAATGGGACCTGCTCTTACTGAGAAGTTTTTTCACGTCGAAAGAAATTACCAACAAAGGGAAAAGGCAAACCACAAATTTGGAAAAAACCATAACAAAGAAGTACTCAGACAAAGGCCTGCTCTCTAGAATTTATAAAGAACTAAAAGACACTAGGGCCCCAAAATTTGAATACCCAATCCAGAAGTGGGCATCCGAGATGAAAACACACTTCTTAGAGGAAGAAATTAAAGAAGCGAATAAATAAATGAAAAAATGCTCCACAACGCTAGTCATTTGTGAAATGCAAATTAAAACCACATTGTGATATCATCTCACCCCAGAAAGAATGGCTATCATAAAGAAATCACCCAATAACACACGTTGGAGAGGATGTGGGGGAAAGGAACCCTTCTCCACTGCTGGTGGGAACGTAGACCGGTGCAACCTTTATGGAAATCCATATGGAGACTCCTTAGAAATGTTGGTCTGGAAATCCCCTTTAAACCATCTATTTCTCTACTGGGAATTTTCCCAGAGGATCTGAAAACATCATATCATAGTGATATATGTGTGCCTATATTTATAGCAGCACAATTTGTGATAGCCAAATCTTGGAAACAACCAAGATGCCCATCTTCTGAGGAATGGTTGAAAAAGATGTGGTATTTTTACACAATGGAGTATTATTCAGCTATTAAGAATGATAAACTCGAAGCCTTTATATTGAAGTGGATGTCACTTCAACATATACTCTTAAGTGAAATAAACCAAACACATGTGTAAATATCATATAGTCTCCCTAGTATAAGAACTCAAAAGAAGAAATACAACTAGAAACATATATTACAAGTAAAAGTAAAGCAAGATCTCAAGGAATAACTAATCAAGAGAGGGAAAGGAGAAGAGATAGGAATCACAACAATGTCAAGCCATACAGTTATATGTAGAAGATGAGCAAGGCAGTGATCCTGAGAATCTTCAGAAGATTTTTGAATCTAGCAGTTAATTGGAAAGACTCTCACCCTGACTAACTATATATACTGATACCTGTGAACTAAGCTACTGCACTGCAAATGGTACTTTGTAGTAGTAGTTTCATGCTTGGGGTGCCTGTCATTTTGGTTTTCTGAATATGGGCTGCTTGTCATGACATGCCATTTGCTGCTATGATGTCTCTCGGGTAGGTGGATGGTCAAGAAGAAGGGGGTGGTGAATGAAAGAATAGGAATATTGTGGGACTGTCCTTCTTCAAGGTTGTATAGGGTGAGATTTTTGGACTTATGTGCAAACATGAGAAGTATATAATTCTTTATCCTATTTTTAAAATATATTCTAATTTTTAAATGTTTTTTTATCATATTATGTAGGGACTTAAAGTTCAACATATCAATACTTGATGAAAAATACCTGTTCCTTATTATGCCTAAGATGTTTGATATACAGACAGATAGTGAGGTTAAGCTCAACAACCTAAGTTGTAATAACAGCATAAGTTGTAATTGTTATTGTAATAACAATAAGCTTGTCTTCTGGATGGTTAACAACCTAAATTTGCAGACCAAAATTAGAGAAAAAGGAGGGCTGCAAGGAAAGCCAACATTTTGACCCTAGCCTTTTAAGGTCAGTTAAGACTCAGGACATATGAGAACCTGTACTGTAACATTATGTAACTCGGTAGTGTCCCAAATTTTCTGATCAAGAGATTGTGGGGCCAAAGAGGAAAGTGATCGATGATATAGAGTGTGCCTAAGGAGAGTCGCATGGAGAGAAATCACTCTTTCAGACTTTCACAGAGAGCACATTGGCCAAGCAATGGCCGTGACTCATCCACATGGCTGACACTGACAAAGGTCAGTGTCTGAGGTACAGGATCTCAGGATAAATCCTGAGGGGATTTCACTGATCTTCTCTGATCCAAAAGCTACAACTCTTGTTGCATAGTTCCTGCTTTACCTTGGTCTTAACCATCCAGTAGAAAATCATGAAGTAAAAATATAGGAAGTAAAGCCATGCTGTTATGTTGAGCTGTGGGGGACTCAGGTCAACAATTTCTGACATTGCCAGTTAAACAGAAGACCCAATGCTATTATGGGCTACGGGACTCTTTTAGAATATTTTTCTGAGTTTACACACCTATAATATTCAATTAACAGAACTTAACAAGAAAAGTGTATACAGATGAATGTCCATTTTCTATCTGTGTATTCATAGTGCTTAGGATAGATATACAGTTACATTCTCTTAATGAATAGAATGATTTGTTCTAATGGTGTTTGTAAATAGGATCTCAAGTCCGCATATTGCACAGCAATTAACCATTAAGAAGAATGTATGCAGTGTGTTAATTATTGAAACTGTCCTAGAGATTTGATTTGAAACTCTCTCATTGCTATTTGTTTATCAATAAAATTATGAAAAAAAAGAATTTTATAAAATAAAAAAAGAATAAGCATTTAACTAATGTCAAAAAAATTAATCATTACAATAAAGACATACTGACATTAATCCCCCTCAGAATAGCCTCTCCCTTTAGTTTATAAACCCTTCTCCTGTAGCTTTCTGAAGCATTTTTGTATGTGTCTTTACAAAGGTATGATAAAAAATATGGTGAGCACTACTGACTAGTCTCATCCAATGAAAACGCAGGCCTACAACCATTATGGTATGTCATTATGTACCTTTTTCCCTGTTTTTGCCACCATGTAACTTCTGGCTGTTCCTCAAAGTCAATATGAGCATGAAATGTACATGCTTTGCATTTATTATAAATGCAGTCATGATAGTGAGACTAAAGACACCTATGAAAGAGAACTTCCGGAATTGCTCCAGAATGTCACAAGAATGATGGGATATGTGTGCTTGGAGGGAAGAGCAGTATGTCCAGGGAGACTAATGGAATTATATCTGTTCTTGTGATAACTTTAAAAAATGTAATCATACACCATACTTTGCAACCATGCCTCCTATATTATCTTCTACATTTCAGATCATGTCTTTCTACTCTGCAAATAAAATATAATTCCTAATGCTCAGACATCAGTGAAAAATGAAAAGCCATATTCCAAAGCATATGTTTAATCAATGTTTTCTAATGCTACTTCAAAACTTTGATGGTCTCTAAAGTTTTGAGAAAAAAGCCCCTGTGCAAGTAGCACTCTTACAGCATTTGCTTCCTCCCGGGGGTCTTGGCTCCCATGAAGACAACTAGGCTATTCTTGAGGAAAAACTTCACTTTGCCTGTGTGAATTTAATTTCTACAAAGGACTCATGAATTAAAAACAGCTTGACTGTCTCTTAGGCTCCATAAAACTTGTTCCTTAAGGGCTCTGTGGAATTCAATCTCCTTAAGCCTAATCAATATGATTGCCCAAATGGGAATATAAGTAGCCTATAGCATATACAAATTTAGACAACTTAACTGGAGCACTGTTCTAATCTGTTCTTCTTTTAATCACCTCCATTACCAAGCCAGAATTGAACATATTTAGAATGGTAAGAAATTAGCTCATTGCATTTAGTACAAAAAACACCTACCAGAAAAAGAGCCACTTCACCATAAATCAGTGATGATGAACTTTTGGAGCTTTCAATGATACAAACAGCCCACTGTAACACTTGCATCACAGATTTGTCACCATTGCTATGTATTTTGTTGACTAATGTCTAGAACTTATAGAGGATTAGAAGACACATGAATTTGATCATCCAGAGCAGACAGTTGGCTGGACCTGGTGTACTTTGACTACCAACATTACTTATGCCAGTGCTTTCTTATGAGGGGTGGATATACTATTCCCAATTGCTCTTCTGGATCCAATTAAAAATCTTAAAATAAGTCTCAGAAATGTCAACCTAAAATCTGTCTGCCACATAAACATTTAATTCCCTTTAATGCAAGGACAAGAAAATTCAGATACTTCGTAACAGTAAACAATCTCCAGGATACAATACAAAGTTACTATTTGTAAAACAGAAGGAAAAATGTGGTCTATAACCAGGAGAAAAGTACATTCATAAGAGCAGCACCAGAAATTGCACTTGTGATGGAATAATCACATGGGACTTTAAAGGAATGTTATAATAAAGTTCAAAGATTCAAAAAAACATGAATATTCTGATAAGAAAAGTAGAAACTATAAAATATAAATTAGTGAAACCTATAAAGCTGAAAAGCATACCTGAAATGAAAAATTTACTGTCTTTGCATAATATTAGTTAAGTAATAGAAAAAAAAAGAATGTCCTTACAAGGCAACAGAAGCTATTTATAACAAAGTGCACACACACACACACACACACACACACACACGAGCATACATGCTCACTGAGAAAATATGCAGTCTCTCTGAATGACCTATAGGAAAATGTTAGGTCTCAGATAAAAGGAGTGGCAGAAAAATATTTAAAACAATAATAAAAATGTTCTTATTATGTAAAACTGTACTCAGAGCTCTGTGGAATTGAAAGAATCAAAGAAAGATCAACATACACACACAAATTACAGCAGGACATATCTACATCGAATGGCAGTGAAATGAAGTGTGTGATTTTGACCTCTCTGAGCTTGAGTCTATCGAACTGAACTGTAGTTATAGGTACTCGGTAAATGTAGACTATGATGAAAAGACAAAGGGAAACTTTTTAGAGGTAGCTCTATGAGTTAATACAGTAGCTGCTAATTTTGTCTATACCCTTTTAAAATCATGCATTAAGAAATAAAAGCAAATGAATTCATTCTGCCCATACACTACTTTGAAACTATAAGGAAGACAGGATTGTAAGTACCAGTCCTATATTTAGATGTTATATGACACGAGGCCATGCATGATATAGAACAAAGCCTGGAAGGAGCATGAACATTGCCCAGTTATTTGACATGCTGTCTGTGTGTTAGTGAGATGTGAATTATGGTAATTGCTTTGCAAATGATGAAACTGAGGCTTAAAGGTGAGATATCAGCTTATTCTGTTGAATTAGGCTGATGGAATGAATCTGCATCATTCTTGAAGGGTTACATGGAAAAAAAATTCTTCCTTTTAAAGATAAACCTGATTACATTGCTTCTCTATGCACATCCTTTTTTCATCCTCTGGTTGTTGCAATTAGAGGCTTGCAGAATGAAAGGAAATACTGATACACTTAGTGAAGGTATCTGTAGTTTTTAGCACTTGAGCTAAGTTAATAATTTCAACTTTTTTTAGTTTTTAATGTATTTGCTACAAGGTCTCACTATGCAGCTTGGACTCATAGTAAGCCTCCAGTTTTTGGCCTTCCCAGCGCTGGGATTACAGGTGTGCACCACCATGCCAGGTCTTGGTGGTCACTCAGTGCACTTGGGAGTGGGGCTGGTGTGGCATGCCGTGCCAGGGATCAAACCTTGGTCTCTGGGCTTGCTTAAGCAAGTGCTTAGTCTGCTGACCTTTTTTACTTGTCCTAATTTCAACTTAATTTGCAATGCTCCACTATCAGGAGTAACAAATAGACCACTTGATTTTATGAAGATTTGTGACCTAATTTATTTGTCTACTATTTTTTTCTTTTTTTCCCTGTATTTTAGGGAAGGGGGTGTACAGGGTGTTCTGGGTCTCACTACTAGATGGGACTCGTAGTGATTCTCCTGTTTACAGTCGCACAAGAGCTGGGATTACAGGTGTGTGCTACCACGCCCAGTCTCAATTGCTATCTCAGCATGCCTTGGGGGTAGAGCTGGCCCAGCAGGCCTGGGGATCAAACCCCCAGCCCCAGTGCCTGCTTGTAGGCACTTTAGTCCACTGAGCTATTTGGCCAGCCCTTTCCTATTTCTTATTTACTTGGGCTATCTTTATTTTTTCACACATATTATATACATATATTTGTGGTTGCTTGCCTTCATGTCACATAGTCCTTGTTTTCCAGTTGTTTTAATAATCACTGTCAGGAATAAGTTTTTAATCTTGATTTTTTCTTCAATTTTATTATATAAACAGCAAACCATGGTGATTTGCAGACTATCTTACTTATACACTAATCATTTTGGTCACAAGTTTTATGTATAGCAGCTGTGTTAGTTACTTTTCTCTTGTGGTTAGGACAAAATACCCAACACCCAAAGTTAAGGGAGGAAAGGTTTACTTAGCTCACAGTTTGTAGAGATGTCAGTCTGTAATCGGCTGACTCCAAAGCAGGGTGGCACAGGGCAGACAGGCAACAGTTCATGGATGCAGAAGACAGTAAAACCAACAAGGAAGGAAAGAAGATTTTTTCTGTCCTTCCTGTTGTGTGCAGGCTACCCACCCCGGTGTAGAACTAACTATGCCATACCAATCAGTGCACGAACAGCCTTTATCTTAGCAGCACCATCTGGATCTAACCTCTGAAAAGCTGGCTCCTCATGACTGCATGAGGCTTGGTGGGGGATAAGGAGGCATAGCTATAATAGCAACTTTGTAAGTATTGTATCATCTGATATTTAATGTAGTTTTAAAGTATTATCAACATAATTTACTGTCAATTATTTCATTGGAGTTCAGTATTTTGTAACAAGAGAGTTCTATCTTTTCTTGTCTTATATTTTGCATTCAAACTTACTGTCCACACAGGTAGAGCTTCTTTTCTTTCCTTCCCACCTGAGATATTGTGTTAGGCATAATGGTTGCATCCTTGTTATTGAAATAACTAATAGAGTTGACCATGATGGGGGATGTGAGTGTACTCTATCACTCTGCTCAGTGATTTACTTATATTATCTCATTAATGCTTATTTCCACAATACTATATATTATTTTTTAAATTTATTTTTAATTTTTATTA
>NW_004524675.1:3801393-3804981 GCF_000260255.1 Octodon degus | reverse complement strand
AGCAACCTGAGGCTGACAGCTTTGTGGAAGCAGCCACTTAAAGGAGTGAACTAGGGCCAGCCCCCCCACTACATTCTTACTGATTGATTTTATTTTATTAGGACACATAGAAAATAAACCACTAAGGAAATGGGTAAACCTACATAAATGGCATCAGTGGTAACATATTATCTTTGCCTATCAAGCTTTTAATCTTAATAGTTGTTAAATGAATGTATGGTCTAGATAAAAATGAAGGCGTTTTGCAAGGAGAATTAGACTAAAACCAGAGAGCAGAGGGTCTGGATCCCAGGTCCATCTTGAGCCCGCCAGCCCAGTGACCTTGGCACATCATTCCACCTCCTCTGGCCTTATTCAGTTTCCTCAAGTGCAGAATGAAGTTGACTACGTTTTCTCTAAGGGCCTTTCCAAGACTGTGATTCTCTACATTTCCTTTTCTTTCTAGCTGTAAGAGATGAAGGACGCAAAGTCTGTCTTTACACTAAGCCAGAGAACACACGGTTTTATGCATGCCCATATCTAAAAGTGTTCCCAGTATGAGATCCAGGCCTTTTCACCTTGACACGTTTGTGTTTGAGCTGGCTCCCTGGTGCTTCTGTCATCCTGAGCCTATCTTCACAGAAAGTGCCTACAGGCTGAGTACTCTCATCTCCCAACTGTTTGAACACCCTGCTGCATTTGTAATCAGCTTTTATTTAAGGCACTGGTTTTTATCAAATGAATTAAGTCACCTTAAGTTGCTATGAATCCTTATATTTCTCCATATATCCAGTGATTCCTCAATAGCTCCATTTAGGTGACTTTATTTCACTGCAACCTGCTAATTGTTCCACTCTGTAAATTCTTCAATGTTCTTTCCTGTCCCCAAAGAATAATAATGTAAGAGGAGTGTGTTTGTAAGCATTCAACAAAGAAATAGAATCAGTATGATTCATAGTTACAAATAAGAAGAGATTTCCTTGGCATGTGTACAGAGCGCCATGCATGCTGTCTGCGAGTAGGGGAACCAGGGAAGTTGGTAGTGTAGCTCTGCTTAACTCTGTGGGAAGCCTAAGCAAGTTCTAGACCCAAGATACGGGAGGCCTGAGTCCAGGGAGCAGAAGAAAATGGGTGTCCCAGGTTAGAGACGGGAGAAGGCACGTCTAGTCCTCTGTGTTCCATTGTTGCTGTACTTAGGCAATGGACTCAAATGCTCATCTCTTCTGGAAACACTCTCAAGGACGCACCCAGAAGTAATGTTTTTCCCAACTCTCTGTGTATCTGTAACCTTGTCAAGCCAACACATAAAGTAAACCATAACAAAGATGTTAATCCTTGTACAAAATGGATTCATTTTTTTTCTATCTGATCTTAATATTTCTTGTTTTCAGGTACATAGGTCCCTCACACCCTTTCACTGCTAGACCTCTAGGCTTCCTCCTCTTATTTTCTTTCTTTCTTTTTCTTCTGGTGGTACCAGGTATTGAACTCAAGACCTTGCACTTGTCAGGCAGGGGCTTAAGCCACTGGGCTATATTCCTGGCCCCCTCCTCCTATTTTCTGATGGCCTCCAGGAGATTGATAAATTCATCTCTTTCAATGTACAGTTGAGTTGCTTTCCCCTTGTCTCTAGATGTCTGTATATTTTATTAGTTCTGTTTCTCTGGAGAACCCCAATACTGTGCTCTTAATTGTAATCTCTACTGCCAGTTCATGGCCTTATCTTAGAACTATTGATATAGAAAAGATTTTGCATATGACCATTTCAGCTGTGGCCATGAGATTATATGAAAATTTATCAGAAGCCATCTTTATAGAGCCTGAGTAGGTAACAGGCAGCAGAGGTACCCACATTTCTCTGACTGTCATTTTTGAAGGAGTCTCTGTTTGTTTTGTTTTAGCTATTCAGAGATAAGGTAATGGTCTACAGCCATTCCTTTAAAACTAGTTTCTGGGCTTTAACTTATTCTGTATTTATTTTTGCTTTTTGAGACCCTTAGTTTTCACTAACTCTTAATTCATTTCAGCTATGATTTAACTATTAAAAGAATTACTTTATCTCTCTTGGGCCAGAATTTTGAAGGATAATCAGTATTACTGTCTCTTTTAGTCCTTGTGGTAGTGATGGCCATTAAGTAGCAGGATTTTAGGGCCATTTCTCACCTATTCCTGGATTGTATGGGGGGGGCTATACTTACGTGTATAATAGTACAAGGAATCCAAGGATATCAATATTCTCTTTGTAAATCAGCATGTTTTCTAAAAGGGTACAAAAATTGTCAGGAGAATTTTAAAGGAATCTATGTCTTGAAAAAAATTAGATCCACAGTAACAGGAAAATATAAATCAGGGAATGAATCTGGATTATAAGATTCACAGTGGTATTTTCCCCTAAATTGAGATTTTTCTCTCCATTGTAAACCACAGGGCATCTGTTTCTAGTTTTCATAACAATGATGATTTATGCCTACCATTCCTCAATACACTGACTTGCCATAATGGGGATTAAAGACTATATGAATTAATTCTAGGTGGCAGTAAGGCCCTTAGCAGTGTCTGTGGGCTCATTGTGGGTTTCATGCTGGGCAGATATGTTTAGCAGCAATGACAAAGTCTAACAGAGTGAACCCCTTGCTGCCCAAGGGGAGTAGCACACACTGAGAATCCTCTAAAGGGTGCCATATAAGCAATGAATGTTCAGCAGAGGTTTTGTCTTTGAGGACAACTCATAGTCTTTTTTGTGTCTAAATTAGATTTTCAAACAGAGAAGAAAGTTGATAATTTTGTCCTCTTTATTTACAAGGGGTGTTATGAAATATGGTGAACATTTAAAATAAATCATTACAGGTCCCAGCCCAGGCGCAGCATGGGCCAGACCCTCTCTCACCCCCTTGGGATGCCCCCCACCACTCCGCAGCACTTCCCCCACCCTGCCCGCCAAGTAGGAATTTCTGCCATGTTCCAGGAACCCGCAGACCCAGTCCTTGCCCAGGTTCGGTGAGTGTGTGGGAGAGCATCCTGCTACCTGGGCCAGCCAGACCAAATACCAGTCCCAGCCCAGGTGTGGTGTGGGCAAGACCCTCTCCCACTCACTTGGGACATACCCTACCACTCTGCAGCATTCCCCCCACCCCGCCCATCGAGTAGGAATTTCTGGCACGTGCCAGGAACCCCCAGACCCAGTCCTAGCCCAGACACAGTGAGTGTGAGGGAGAGCTTCCTCTCCTACCTACTCCACCTTGTCCTCTCTAGGCACAGCTCAGGCCTGGCATACATACCTGTGGTGTAAACCTGCAGCTGCAATCCCTACAGAGAGTGTAGCAGATAGATCCACCCAGCTAGTCCAGGAGCAGAACATCTTGTCACAGGGGCACAACAAGTTCACCCTCAAGGGCAGCAGCAGGAAGGAGCTGAGCACAGTAGCCAGACCCAAGCGAGGCACAGCTGGATAAGTCTAAACTTTGTAGAGCTGCACCTGAACTTCAGTACGTGCGAAGGTTATAACTACAACAAAGATCTACAAGAAAGGTCAGAAGACAGTGCTACACAAAATGACGAGAAGGAACAAAATGCAACCTCAGAACCCAAGCCCACCCATAACAAGTGCAG
>NW_004524675.1:3763136-3788423 GCF_000260255.1 Octodon degus | reverse complement strand
CTATATATTATTTTTTAAATTTATTTTTAATTTTTATTAATATTTGCTTGGAGTACACACTGATTTATGGTGGGGAGTTAGCATATGTACAAAGCACATATTAATTATTTAAAAAAATTATTAATATAGGACTGGGGAGATAGCTCAGCAGTCCAGGCACCTGCCTGGCAAGTCTAAGGACCCAGTTTCAATCCCCAGTACCTCATGCTGCACTGGTCCCAGAATCCAGGGTGCTCCATGCTGATCACTGAAATCAGGAATGGTGGCACATGCCTGTAATCCCAGCACTGGAGAAGCTGAGACAGGAGGATCATTATGAGTCTGAGCTGTGTAGTGAGACCCTCTACCAAATAAATAAAAGATAAAAAAAATCATAATGTGCAAAATGAGGCTTGGGGAAATTTGGTTCCAAAGGCCAGGATATGTCTTCTGTTATATTCTGTTGCATGTAGTTTACCACCAAATAACTAGGTTTAGTAATGAAAAGGATAAAACTTTTGAGAGCCCTTGGAAAAAATATTTTAATAAGAGATAAATTAATGATGTTAGTGTCTGTGAAGAACAGTACTATAATAATGTAACATAAATGATAAAAAAGATTTAAAAATTAAGCTGTATGGAACTCATTGAAGGATTAGGAATTTTTCTTAAACTTTAATGTAAACAAGAGTTACTTGTATATTTGATCAAATTCCAATTCCTGGACCTAAATCCAAATCTTCTGAATCATAAACTGTTGGGAATGAGCCACAGACAATGATGGTTTTAACTTCTGCATGATATAATTAAAGATTATAAGAACAGCACAAAAGAAAGCCTACTAGCTTAAAAGAGCAAGACAGATTTTTCAGTATATTCATTTGATCCTGAAGGAACTTGTGGAATCTTTGACGCTCTCCTGCTGAGGCCATGGCGGTGGCACATGGTGCCAGGAGGTGGTAGCTGTCCTGTCTACAGCAGCCTCATGACCATTGGGCTTCAGGCCTCCATTCCCCTCTTCAGACCAGATAAGTACTGCACACATCAAGAGTCAGAGAGCTAACAGCTGTTGTTCAAGCTTGGAAGTAGGAACCTTACAGAATAGGTGGAAGATGATAAAGCTAAGAATAAATTGTCATTTTGTTTTGAGAAGTGAAAGAAAACAGAGTAAGGTGTAACATTTGGGGCTGGTGGTATCATGTCAACCTAGGATTAAATGGAGGTCACTTCTCTAAAATTGTACTACACTTCAGGGATCACACAATTAACATTGTAAGAGAAGTGCAGTAGAATGGAACACCCCCAAGGAGTTATAGTTCTATCTCTAATATTAAATAAACACAATGAGTGTTCAGGAAGGATTCCTGAACACAATATTGTTGCTCTTAAGGACACATGAAAAACAAGAGTCAAAAGTATACATGGATTTTATAGTCCTGATCTTCCAGAAAGAAGTATAGATGTTGGAAACGAACTGGCAACATTGATGAGGCGCACAGAAAAAAAATTAATGCATATTTTTCACGTAAGTTGTTTTAGATCTACTTCAAAGGAGCAGAGATCACAAGCAGCAGACTTAGGAGCAAATTAGGTCAGCTATACATTCACTTTCTTCTCTTGTAGGACTAGTAATTGGGGGTTCCAAGGGAGTGTAGATCTGGGGCGTCCCTTATCCAGCAGTACATTTGATTTAAAGTCATTAAATCTGTAGGACATGAAAGTGTTCCTCTTGTTTATATAATTCCCTAATCCTTTACCCATCTACAGTCAGATCAAGGTTGCAATGTCGAGAAAAGTACAGCATTCCCAGGGCAAGGTATCACTGTGACCTGTCTGGGATACCTGTGCCTAGAAAATAATTAGAAATTGCTCATGATTCTGCGCACCTGGGAACTCTGGGAAACTGAGGCAGGAAGGTCATAATTTCAAGCCCAGCCTGGGTAACATAGTGACTTAATGAGAACTTGTCTCAAAATAAAACAGGGCTGGGGCCATAGCTCAGTGCAAAAGTCCTGGGTTCAACCCACCCCCATGCACATACATGCATTAACACATTACAAAATAAATAATGCTTAGTTTTCATGAGACATGTCAGTGTGGCTTTCTTTGATTAGGCTAACACAAGACTGGTTATTAGCCACATGTTTTCACTGCTAATGTGCTTTGATCATTAACTGATTGATTCTTCAAAATGAAATTAAATATTTGCTTTGAAATATTAACACATTTCAAAGAAGTACAAAATTATAAAAAAATACTGTACTTTCAATCTCTATACTCAAAATGATTGTCCTTAACAGTTTCTTATTTTTGCCAGGAAAAATATGTGTTTTCCATATACTTAGCCCATTTAATCATACTGTACTTACTGTTCTGTATGTTTTTACATTGAATAATATGCCAGGGAATTCCAGGTAGAATTCTGCATGTAACAGAAGTTCTCTTTATCCTGTTACTTCAGTCTATGTAATATTCTGTACTTTAGTGTTCAATACCTTAGTCACTGGCCACATCAAATACCTGAAATGTGGCTAGTTTGAATTAAGAGATTTCGTGCTTTCAACTTTGTAAATAAATTGTATCCATTTTCTACTTGGTGGACATTTGGGTCATTTCCAGCTTGGCTTTTTAAAAAATTGTGAAACCAGGTAGTGTTTCTATGGACATTTTTGAAGATATTTCTGCACATTTTCAAGAATGTCTATTAGGTGAAGATTCATATTTTGCAAGAACTGCACCTCACCCTGAAACACATTTTCCTGTGTATTTTACAATGCTCAGAACACACACACACACACACACACACACACACACACACACACGACTCATGGCTCTTTCTTATATACTCGTTTCATTATATATTGGGATATTATAATCATTAAGAATCTGATGGCAATACTTGACCTCACGCTATTCCATGTAAGTTTTGTAACAGACTTGCCCATTTCTGTGCAGGTTCTTGTCAGTGTGTTCATTGTAATTGGTTGAATCTGTAGCTTAATTAACAGGTAATTAATATACAGAAATAGCATTCTTGTTCAAGAGCATGACACATCTTCCCCTTATTAATATGTTTATTTTATATTTAAGTTGGAAACATTCTCTATAAAATACTTATGTTTTATGAGATTTGCATTTAAATCATCTCATGCATTTGAGATTATATTTTCTATACATGCATGAGGACATAGAGGTTAATTAATGTTAATATGTGTTTTGCATACATAAACCACAGTAAAATGTTAATACAAGTTTACTACAAATTTTTAATGCAATTTTATTTTTTAAATTAATTTTATTGAGAAACAAGTAGCAGTGAGACAGTTTCAAAACAGGTTAGTAGGACAGTTTCAATAATTAATGCACTGCATATTGTCTTCGTAGTAGTTATTCATAGTACAAGATGCAGACATGATGTCCTGTCCAAACACTATTAGTACAAATCTTTCTTCTCATTGAATTAAGAGAAAGTAGCTATCTATCTATCCTAACTATTTTGTATATACAGATACAAAATGGTCCTTTATTTATATCCCGTTTTTTGTTTAGTTTTGTCAGAGATGGTACTCTGAGATGGTACTCCATTGCCATTTAAATATTGTAGGTGTGTGAATTCAGCAAAATAATTCAATATAGTCCAGTAGTCCATGATAGTAGTGGGTTATCCGTAGGACTGGCAATGTCAGAAAAGTATAAAAATGAGGTATAAAAAGTAAAGCCATATTAATATGCTGAGCTATAAAAGGCTCAAGTCTACAATTTTAATACAAAATTTCAAATCCTGACTGTATTAACAATACCCCTGATATTTTCAAACTTACCAAAATATTTTTAGCATTTTACAACATAGTAGTTGGTCTGATACAGAATTAAAAAGTAGAATAAAGCTGTAGTTAGCTTGGTAGTACGCAGATAGGCAGGGCAGTCTGAGAGAGTGGGCTAGATAAAAGCAAATGGCACACACGCTGAGCTAATTCAAGTCGCAGAAAGGATGAAAGTTAGGATTGGAGAGGAGATAAGAATATTTCCGCTAAGGAAAAAGGCTCTTATGCAGGATACACCAAGTTAATTGACAGCTGCTCTCTAACCTCCAGGCTTGAAAAATTTAGCAATGCAGAGTAACCAGTTTCCAGTCAAGTAACTGATTTTTTTTTTTTTTTAAACTCTAACAGTCTCTGCTCTGCTTATCTATATATGAGGAGGACAAAGAAGATAATTTGGGTTTGATGACCCTTCCTGGTAACAGCTATTTCTCTTAATATTATTCCTTCCTTTGCCCTAATTTTCATGCTCTGACTTCATGAGATTGTGAGCTCAGTTTGTACAAATTAATTATTTCAATGGTAGACTAAAAAAAAATGTTGGAGATAGTTCCTCCTTGAAATTTTTTTTACTTAGAATGGATAGATGTTTCTGAAAGTTTGGTAGAAGTTGCCCATAAAACCGTGCTGACCTTGTTCATTTTCATAGGACAGATTTATAACTATTCACTCAAAAACAGTAATTTTTGCTGTGCTATAATCACATTTCTTTTGAGTCACTTTTGGAATTTATATTTTGCTAAGAATTCCTTAATTTTGACTGTTTTCAAGTTTATTGACATTTATAATATTTTAAAATTTTCTTTTAAATCTTTTGAATCTATATACCCTCTTTTTGAATTTTTGTTATTAAGAGCAGTATATATTTTTTGAGGGAAAGAAAGCTTCTGTCTAAGAGAGAGACAAGAAAGACAGAGTGGACTTTTGCCCAGGAACCTGTCTTTTCTGAGGATTTTTATAGAGCAAAATGATGAGGTGAGGTAGGTATAAGGTGGAAAACCTGGGAACTTGCTAGGTGCACATGAGGTGAGACAAAACTATTGTCCACCAGTAAGATCACAAGTATAAATGATTAAATTGGGATCAAACGAGGAAGCAAGTCACATAGCAAGAGGCAAAATGAATACAGAACTGGGGCTTTTCCTGTAGGGGGCAGGGTTAGTGCCTCTTCCTGGCTTTTTCAAGGTGGTTGATACTATTTAGGATATCAGTCTCTGATGTCTGTTCCTAGGGAGGTTTGTGGGTGCATTTGTTCCATCTTTTGTGTTGAGGTCTGGTCCAGAGCAAGGTGTCTGTCTCTCCCATAGTTGCAAGGTATCTTGTTTTTCATATTGGGTCTTGTGAGGGGCTAGCCTCGTTTGATTGCCTATACTATTTCTACCTACTTCAGCTGCCTACAACATTCTCTTCTGAAGAAGTAACTCCAACTGCTGTGAGAGAATAATGTGTGATGACCACTCTGGCTTCTTCAGGCTGAAAGGAGTCATAATTGTCTATCAGCAGTCAGAGATACTCTCCAGAGTTTCTATCTAACAGCCCTGGATAAACATCACACACTTGCATCTTGGGTAGGGGAGTAGCTTTAAGTCTGAGGGAGACAAGGACAATGAAACAATTAAGTACACATGGTCCAAATAATAACATCAACAGGATTATTATGGATACAGTCAACAAAGATTTCTATCAAGAATAAACAGTAATGACTTTTTAAAATTTTTATTTTTGATGTATTTGGTACAGGATCTCACTATGTAGCTCGGTCTCGTAGAGATCCTCCTATTTTCAGCCTCCCCAGTGCTGGGATTGCAGGTGTCGGTGGCCTGCTCAGAGTGCCCAGGGGAGTGGCTCGTATGGCCTGTGGTGCTGGGGAATAATGACTTTTTATAAAGAGGATAAGGGTAAGGTCTAGGAGAATTTTGAGTCTTATGTGTCATTGCTTTGTCATTTAATACATTTAACAACTATTGAGGCATTAGTAGAAGGATCAGGAATGTACATTTAAGTTTTACAACTTTATAAGTACCCCCTGTACTGCTCTTAGAATGCCTAGTGCCATCTGATTCTGGAGGATGGCCTGTTTTATTAATTTTACTTTTTTATTTAGGAGAGACCAGCTATGGTAGAACTTAAGGCCCACTCAGTATAGTTAATTAAGGCCTTAGTGTGTGTCATATAACCTTTTTCTGGATAAGATTTGGTGGATCCCAATAGAAGGAATCTAAAAGTAATCTAGTATATTTGTTATAGGTTTTACCTATATGATTTCATGGTTTTGGTATCCTCTAGGCAAGAAGAAATTTTCTGAAAATTACAGCTTCCTAAGAGCTGAGATTACAGGCACATGTCACCACGCCCAGTCTCCATTGTCCTCCCAGCATGTTCCTGGGGCAAGGCAGGCACAGTAAGCCAGGGAATTGAACTCCTGGCCCCTGTGACTATAGAAAGCCCCCTTTTCTTTTTGGTACTGGGGATTGAACTCAGGACTTTGTGCTTGCCAAGCAGGCACTTAAGCCGCTGAGCTATCTCCCCAGCCCTAGAAACTCTTTTTAAAGGATAGCAATTATAAAGGAGTCTTAGACCCCTTTATTGATGGTGTCTGACACTTTGTCATAAGTCCCTCTAGTTTTAATTATAATTATCTTTGTATTTTGATGACCTAGGAAAAAACATATTAATACCTTACTTTTTTACTGTCAACGATTTTAAGTAATGTAAGTACACTTTGGTTGATTCTGGTTACACTTCGTAAGAAGGCAATGTCATTAGTGAGTATTTTGTTTTGTACTTGTATGTTTTTTGAGCTCAAAACTTACTGCCTTTATTTTTAAACTTAAGATGAAGAAATTTGCAGAGTATTTATATTAAAAGAATAGGGATATATTTTGTTTTTTAATTTGAAAACACTTGCAAATACTGACTGAACTCATGACATTTGAGCATCTACCCATGTTTATGTTAAGTAGAGATGGGGAGATACACACAAACATTGGACATGATACATAGAGATATATATTCTTTTTACCAATTAAAGCACACATAACATATCATAATATATTTATCATAAAACATTAGGCAAATTTACTTTTGAGATATTTAATCTGAAAGGTCACACCCATGTTTTCTATCAGTGGGAAATACCAGAGGCATTACATCAGAAACCAATCAGTTGAACTTATACCCTGTTACCATGATGTATGTAGCATTCAGTCAGATTAAACTAATGTCTCATTCAGCATTTTAGATATGGCTGTGGGTGTCAGCAAGGGGCCCTGCTGAGGGTCCCCTTCTTTTATACACTGGGACTCTGAGATTTTTGCTCCAAGGATAAGTCCTGGAGGCCTAAAGCTGTTGGGTACTTTGTAGCCAGAATTTTTAGACTTTTTCCTACCCTGTGGGATTTTGTCTGCCCTTGGGAACCTGTTTAGATCAATGAAATACTCTTAAGATTTTTTACATGAACATTTGTAAAAACCAATCTCAGCATTATTTTGAGTCGTTGGTAATCTGAACATATATTACAGTACTTAGGCAGGGTAAGAAAGCTGGGTTTTTAGGCATAACTAAAAGGAATGGGTGAAGAGAAAGTTATCACACTTACAGCCTAAATGAGGTATTTTTCTAATGACTTTTTATTGAGGTACAATGACTGGAAAGAAGTATATTCTCAGCACTGGAGAAGGACAGAGACCTGTGCCAATGTCCAACAGTAGGATAGTTTTTTTCCCCCCTCTAGTCTTGATTGCTCAATGCTCCTCTGTGGAAATGAAAGATAGAGATCACTGTCCTGCCAGAGGGAGGAGGCAACCCTGGGGCCCTTCAGTCCTACTGGATCACTGGGGCCTCCGTTGGCACAGAGGGCATTCTACTTCCTCTAGTTGCCTTGGCAGTCAGGGCCTGGCTTGGGGGCCTCTTAAGGCTGTCCTCCTCAAGGTTTTTGACAGCAGTGCCAGGTGAACCTAGTTGTCAGCTCTTCTTAGAGCCCAGACAATCTGACTTCAGGTCTGTTTGTTTTGAGTCTACAACAAAGGCAGCTGGTTTTTGATCTCCTTGTTTTTTCTCCCTGGTTTTCTCCAAGACCCAATTATATAATACTAAAGAGGCAGATTTTTTTCTCTCTTTCTTTTTTTTTTTTCTTTTTTTCATACCAGGTATTGAACTCAGGACCTTGTGCTTGCCAGGCAGGTACTTATGCCACTAAGCTATGTCTCTAGCCCTAAGGAGGCAGTTTTTACTAAAGTATCAAGTGAGCTATCCAGAGCAAAAGCTATCTTTTGTAGCTTTCTTTTTATCTGGAGCTGACTGAGTAATGAACTTATCTGTAAGAATAATCTGCCCCTTTATTGAATTAAGATCTAGGGAAATATGTTTTACCAGTGCCTCTTTTAAATATTTTAAGAAAGCAGAGAGGTTTTAATCTTTCTCTCGATAAATAGATGAAAACTTAAAATAACCAGAAGTTTTGATTTTAGTTCTTCTTAGGCCTTCATGAACATACATTTGAATGTGTCTCTTGGTCCAGACTCCTGCCTGGCTCTTAGGCTAGCAGGGGTCTTGGGTAGGAACTACTTGGGCTCCAGTGGGAACTGGCTGTTTCTCTGGACGTCTGTCTTCTGGTTGTTGAAAATTAACAATAAGATATTCATCCCCAAATGTAACAGCAGTTTGTAAAGCTGCTTGTCTCTCATTAGAGGTCGATGTTTGATTTGAGATTACATTACATCCTTCCAGCCCTACTTATAGGTCTGAGTAAATCCTCTAAAGGCATCCATGTACTTATCTGAAAATTTTCCTAGTTCTAGCTTGTTTTGTTTTAAGTCACCAAGAGAAAGAGACATAAGAACATAGTAGTCTCATGGATCATAATTATACCTTGAGCATAAATACAAATTAGTTCTTAATGTAAAGAAGATGTAAACATAACACAATTTTGACCATTTCTTCATAGTATGATTTTTAGTTGCAAAAGAATATGAAAATTGATACTTTCCTCTGTATTCCATTTTGCCTCAGAGGGTAGGTAGGCCATGCATGTGTGGAGCACTTTTTCTTTTTCCTTTCCTTTCTTTTTGGTACTGGGAATCAATCTCAGAACCTTGTGCTTGCCAGGCAGGCACTTGCACTGCTGAGCTATATCCCCAGCCCAATATGCAGCTCTTCTTCAACATGTAAGGGTCAGCCATCATCCAGTGATTAATGATATACTCTAAACTAGTAAGAGACTCTGACTGTGAATATAAAAAGAGATAGTTTGGGTGTCCCTTCTTTATTTCTAATTGGTCTTCATACCCTCAAGGCATCGCTCTGGAGAGAGACTGGAAATCAAAAGCTGACCAGCCTATCTACCCTCAAACTGGCGAGTGATTTTATCCTTACAGAAAGCTCATGGACTGTGAACTTACTGCTATTGAATTGATGTCTATACCCTCAAGGTATTACTTGAGTAAATTCCACTCCAGAAAAGGTGGATGCTATGTGGAAGGAGATTAGAAGATGAAATCTGACCTGCCTATATACCCTCTAGCTGGTGCATAATTTTATTCTCCCAGAAACCTCATGAACTATGTACTTATTCTTATTGAACATTTCTAAGCATAAGTTACAGTTGGTCTGGTGACAGGAATGTCTACAGAAGGAAGAATAAGTTTGTGATAAACTATTGTATAAAAAAGTGACTTGGAAGTACAGCACTTTTCCTGCTGAGGTGAAAAGGATTACCTCATGAGATAGATAAGAGGGACAAGTGACTTGAGGAATTCCGACCTGGGACCTAGAAATCTCCAAGACACTTGTGTCATCTATCTAATCACCAAGGCAACCTTTCCCAGCAGCAGTGTAAGGCTATATTTTACTTAAATCTTTGAAGCTCACAGATTAAAAATTATATTTATCATCTAACGATCACATTTTGCATGTTTGTAAAGGCACTAGTTAAGGCTGACTAATTGACTAATGTCTCTTTTTTACTCTTAGCATATGTAAGGCACAATGCAAATGATTACCCTGATAGCTGCTGTGAAATGTAAATTGTTTCAAGCTGCCTCAGCCTAATTTCTGATGGGAAGAGGTGTCAAGTGGCTCCACTGGAAAGCTTAGGAAGGATTCCTAGTTTCCTGGCCAAAAGAAATAAGTCCAATAGGTAAGTGGAGATTTTTCAGTGGTCAGGAGCCAGTTTCCACTGAGGAACATTTGGGTATTCACCACAGAGTAACCCTGACCATGACCCCTCAGTTGTTCTCAGTTTCTGTTGGCCCACACACCAGAGATCAGTCTCCAGAAAGGAATCCAGCTGTCTCTCTGGTCAACATTCCATCAGTCATTGGTTTCAATGGGGACTCACCAAAGAGATAAAGAGACACTGGGGAAAACTGTCCTCTGCTTCAAAGAATAGCAGCTGGTCTAAGAGCATTGAATTAGCTGGCAGAGCAATCACTATTTGTCAAAGTGCTATAAGGGATAGTAAAAAGCCTGAACAAGATTACCTAGCATTTTATAAGTTTACAGCAAAAGTTTTAACACCCACAACTTATTAATAAGGAGTATTTTTATACATCTAAATGATAATTAAACCTAAGAGAAGAGAAAAGGTTGGAGATCCTTGCTTAGATTAATGTGTTTTGGTCCCATAGGTGTGCTGCTTCAGGAGAGATCCCATTCTGGTATCACTCAGAAGTTGGTTCTCTCTACTGTGTCTCAGGTTTAGCCTCCCATACGAGATCTTCCCAGAACACTGAGTCAGAACATAGCTTTTATATGTAGTCTCCTGGTGTGCATAACTCTGTATGTCTCATGTGACCCAGAGACTGGGTATGTCTCCTTTGTGCAAAATGATTTCCGTCTTCAGCATTAACAAACACTCATTTTCTATGGGCTTCACTTAGTTGGAACAATCTTGAGTTTTTATTCTCTCTAATTGTACATGTCTTTAAAAAAGAAAGTACGAAGAAGTAGGAAAAATTAGTAGTAAGGCCAGAGAAAGGAAATAAAAGCAGAACAGATATAACATTTCCTCTAGTGTATAGAGGAGGACCAGAGCTAGAGTGTCCCAGTGAAACCTGTCCTGTAAGTCTTAAGAATGGCCACCAAACTAAAGTCATTTTAAAATGGTAGATGGAGTCCCATGTTTTGTTATATAGGCATAGATATTTTCTAAGTCTGAGCTAGATTTAAAAGAACCATTTTTACAGAATTTTAGAGGGGGTGCTCTAACATTACTTTCCTAGCACTGTTGGAAAGTCAAAAAATACCAGGAAATCTGGCAGCTAGTTCAAATGCAACATATACAAGAACAAAACAGAAATAAAATATCTCATTAAAGAAATATCACAACTTTATAATCTTCCCATATTTTAACTTAGATTTATCACATATTAACAGAACTATATGAGACAAAGCATAAGCAGTTATAACCAATGAGCAAAGACATATAAAAATTTGAAGTATAAAAATGTGTTAGCTAAATGATTCCCCAGCCAGAGTCTATGAAACAAAAGCAAACTCGTACCTCTGTCCAATGATCTTGGTGAACAACCTCCAAATGATATAGAATGAAACTCCCAGCCTGAGAGACCTGGCACAGGTTCGAGTTCTCTAAAACTGAAGGATGAATTTCAGAAACAATGGAGGTTAAAAGCAGAAAATATTTATTGGGGAAAGAAATCTTAGAGAGAGAGAGAGAGAGAGAGAGAGAGAGAGAGAGAGAGAGAGAGAGAGAGAGAGAGAGAGAGAGAGAGAGAGAGAGAGAGAGACAGAGACACAGAGACAGAGACAGAAGAGGACCCAAATTGGCAGCCTGAATTATTATGTCTTTCATTCTTTTTTCTTCTATATTCTTCAGAAGTTCTGCTTTATGGTTTGTCCCACTTCCCAATGATCAGCTATTGGTTTCATTGATCACCTTATTCTTCATTTTGCCTGTCATTAATTTTCATTCTTAGCACTACCCTATACTTTTCTCCTTTTCCAACATAAGCACTTAAGCCTCTGCTACACATGTCAGGCGCTGCTGCTCCTCTGTGGCATAGCTGCTTGGTATCCTGCAGGCATTTATCTCTCCACAGGCAGCCAGCTAGGCAGGTGACCCCACCACACAAGCACACTTAAGTGTTTTCCTTAAACATGTGTTCTCTTTTGCCTATCATTTTTTTTTCTTATCACTCATCTTTCATGTTAAGCTTAGAAATGTTAGGCAATTACTTATAAACTATCTGTCAAAAGCACACACCTCAGCATAGTAATACACTGTTATACTCTTTCAAAAATAATTGATTGTTTTTTATATCAAATTTATAACTATTGGAAAGAATAACCAGCTAACCTAAGTTTTTAATACCTTATGACTATGGAAACAGAGTGTTAGAAATACAAAAACATCACAAATATCTAGAGTTGTATGCTTTTGAAAATTCATTGTATCTCAAGCACTGTGCTTTAAATTAGTTAATGGTAAGATAGTTGTTTTTGAGGTTGGAGTTGTTAAAATCTGAATGTTATCACCAAGCAGGAAAAAAAGAGATCCTGTCTGCATCTTTTATAAGAAAGTATTTTGAAATGTATTATCAGGTACATGAAAGGACTTTTTAAAAAATGTATTTGGTTGTCACATTGTCTCACTACACAGCTCGGATTTCATGGTGATCCTCCTGCTTTCAGCTTCCCCAGCACTGGGATTACAGGCATGTGCCACCACACCCTGACTCTGGCTGGCTCAGCCTGCCCTAGGGGTGGGGCTGGTGTAGTATTTTGTGCTAGTTATCAAACTGTGGTAACTGTACTTGGCTAAGCTTACCTAAGTGGACACTTTGGTTCCTGAGCTATCTCATCTGCTCCAAAAGAATGACTTCCTGATAATCTGTTACATTCTCTGAGAAGCCTGCTTGTAGTTCATTTAAAATTACTCAAAGTTCTGAATTAGTTCAAATGTAAACAAACAAACAGGATCTATGTTGAGCATTGAGTAAATTGAGGTTGAAGTTTTGTTTTTAAAATTGTACTTTTCACTTAGTATATAAGAGGCAAATGTGCAACCTAGATGCTGAAAATCCTGTGTTGTCCGGTCTGTGCCCCCATTTGTATTCCACATGCACTCTGGTGGCCTCAGCTAAGTTCTGGGCCCACACCACTCATGGCCTGCTGCTCTGCCCAGAACCCAACGGTGTAGAGACTCCATGTTTTGAGGGACCAGTTTGCCCACTCTCACTTTCTTGGGGGCTCCACCTATTTCAGGGTCTTCTGCTCTCCCTGAGTCAGAGTTGAGAGTTGACTAGGCCCATGAGAACCCAGGGCCTACTCCCAGAGCCTTTGCCTAAATCATCGGATAAAATTTATCTAGGCAGCAAGTCAAAACATATATTTGTCCAAATACAGGTCTGCATCAACGTTTTGAGAGTATACAACAGATAGTTCCTTAGACTAAGATTGGGAATATGGCTATTATCCTCTTGTTTAGAAAAGTCTATTACATTTTTTATGGCCCTCCAAAGCATGTTGGTGAATTTCCTGATAAGAAAATTCAACAATTGCTACTTAATTTGTGGTTCATGCCAGCAGTTATAATGAATGAGGGCAAAGATTCTGGACAGTCATTTTTTCATTTAGATGTAGTTCAATGTCAGAGGGGGCTTTGAAGTAATGAAAAGTAATTTTTTCTTACTGATAGGAAGCTATCCTAAGTTTTGCTCAGATGTGTGAAAATAGTGGTGTTAAAAGTCTTATGTGGTCTAGTTCAGTTTGTTCTGGATTTGTAGAACTTATGCACTTATCTCCCTAGGAGGCTAATGAATCCTCTGAAGTTCCTAGACTGTATGTAGCTCAAATCGCACTTTATGGGAACTCTGGCATTGGCTGCCTACCCACTATGAGTTGAGAATTCACTTATAGTTTCAATATTCTTCCCTGGATTAGCTGTACTTGGGCAGGAGGGCACGTGGAGAACCTGAAATTCATGATCAAATTCATGGTAGAGTTTGAAAGAGATGGCAGGGGTATGTCCATATGAGAAAATACATTTGGAAACATGTAAAATTTTTAAATTTCCTTTCTTTATCTTTTACATTTTCTTTTTTATTTATCTATTTATTTAATTTTTAATGCATTTGGTACAGGGTCTATAGGGTCTCACTATGTAGATCAGACTCATAGTTATTCTCCTGTTTTCAGCCTCCTAAGTGCAGGGATTACAGGTGCATCACCACACCCAGTCTCAATCACTATCTCAGCACACCCCACAGATGGGGCCTACAAGGCATGCCAGGGATCAAACCTAGGCCACTGTGCTCTGTCTAAGCAGGTGCTTTAATCTGCTGAGCTATACTCTGGCTGGCCCTTTATCTTTTACTTTTTCTGTATTCAGTTCACTACATGTTGTCACCAGGGAGTAGACAGTGGAATTACCGATACTATTGCAGTTGATTACTTTCTCAGTCCTCTACTTTTAAAGGGGAGAATAGAAGCTCAGAGTGCTGAGGTTATAAAGAACATTAAATAATAAATTTATCAAAAATCTTTCTTTTCTTCTAATATAACTGATCCAAAGATCAGATGGTGTGAAGTAAACCAAGCCATGGCTTTCAGCATAATAACTTTTGGAGCCAGCTGGTGATGTAGTTAGGTTTAGTGTATCCATAATTCACAAAAATCTATATTGTACCATTTTTATAAAAGCTCTAGAGAGGTTGGGAAGGTAACAACTGGAGAATCTTCCATCCACTACTATCAACATACTTGGGACCTGTATATATTGCCACCTTCCTTAATAAAACAAGATACTCCAGCTGACAGCAAAAGGAGAATTTCTGTAATTGGGCTGGCTTTAAAGGAAGACTTTGTTTTTTATATTGTTTATTGAAAATTTTCATTGCTACCCTCTTGAAGATGATGGTATAGATATGTGGTCTTGCTCTATTTGAACTTTCTTGTTTCAGACTGACTCTTGTCTTAATAAAAAGCTAAAGTTAGGTTATTTAAATTATTTACATAAGAACTCTGAGCCAGGGAGATGGCTCAGTAGAATAAGCGCTTCCCTGACAAGCACAAGGGCCTGAGTTCAATCCCCGGTTCCACAAAAAAGAAAAAAAAAAAAAAAAAAGAACTCTGAAAGTTGATAAATAACAGGAGAAAAGTAACAAGAGTCATATGCAAACTTGCTTTACCAGGGATGACTGCCTTCTATTGGATGAGCTTGTGGGACATTACCTGATTTTCAGAAGTAAAATAATGGAGGCATAGAAGAAAAAACCTCTCACCTCCTCCTCCCCATATAATCAATGGCAGTTTCTGTGGGTGATTATGTGTTATGGGTTTTGATCTAAAATGTTCCCCAAAATCACACATTTGGAGGTGAGACCTGGGTGGAGGGGCAGGTCATTGGAGGCATGACCCAGCAGGTTGTATTTTTGTCTGGTGTCATCCCTTCGCTCTTTCTCAGGTTCCTGGATATGGTAGGGAAAGCGGCGCTTCTCTGCTGCCCTACATTATGCTGTTTCTGCCTTAAAGCCACCTAAGAGCTGAACCATTGGCCAGAATAGACCTGTGCTCTAGTTGATGGTGTGGGCCTTGTGTCTCAGTGATGGGAAGGTGACTTGTATGTCACTTCTATGATGAGGTTAGAAAAGCATACACATCTCCACTGCTCAAATGCACTAACATGGGAGTCATTCAATTTCAGAGATGGTATTGTTCTGTATTTGTACTTCTCCTGACTGTTAGTAAGGATATGAAGTTGTTCAGGCTGTGCTTTACACATCTCCAAGATGATTTTAATGCCTAAAAGAAAAGACTCCTATAACCTTTCAGCCGGAAAGTGTTTGAAGTTGTAGAACCTCTCAAAGTGAAGCAAGAAGACATGCCTTAAACCCTTCTGCACAGGGCTGTGACCTAGCTTACAATGGATCAGGGCACAGCAGGGCTGAACCATGTAGGGTGAAAACACTGGTGTGGTACATTGGATAGCTCCTTTCTTCTATTTTCTCAGGCACAGTTTTTGGTGAAAGTATATCTGGGCTCCTCAGTGAAGTCAAAGGAATATTTTGATTTTAAATGTTACTTTCTAGGGCTAGGGACCTAGGTCAATGTTAGAACACTTGTCTAGCATATTCCAGGCCCTGGATACAATCCAAAAAAATGCAAAAAATTTTCATTTTAGCAATGAATGGCTAATTCTAATACTATAAATATATATCCATTTTAAAAATAAAGAAAAGCTGGAGATATAGCTCAGTGGCATAAATGCCTGCCTGGCAAGCACAAAGTCCTGAGCTTGATCCCTGCTGCTGCAAAACAAACAAACAGTATGTGGCAAACTGTGATAAGGAGAGATACTACTGCATAATACTGTGCTAGCATTTTTGGATTTTTGCCCCCTAAAAGGGGTATCATTCAAAAGAAATTGAATAATGTGTAATTTTGTAAGAGAAGTAGTGTATATTTACAGAAAAATGAAACAATTTCAGTGAAGAAACCAATAGTCAAATCACATTAGGAATATGTATCAGATCAGTGAAGACTGGAACTCTTGATACAGTGTAAGAATTTTCCAGTGAAGAGGAGTTTGTTAGTTTGTTTTGTATTTTAGGGAAGAGTTTGCAGGGTGTTCAGGGTCTCACTACTAGATCAGACTCATAGTGATCCGACTGTTTACATCCTCCCAAGAGCTGGGATTACAGGCATGCACCAGCACACCCTGTCTCAATTGCCATCTCATCATGCCCTGGGGCAGGGTTGGCAGGGCAGGCCTGGAGATTGAACCCCGGGTCCCTGTGAATTTAGTTTTCTTAGAAATCTATAATTTGGCTCATTATGGAGATGTTGAACTACACCCTCAGAAATTAAATTATTTGTTTCAATTTCCATTTGTATGTTAAGTAGAAAATTAGGGTATACCACTGAACTGGTATATCTGAGTGGATGGTTTAACTCAAACTAGAAAAGTATTTAAATAGGATCATTGTTTACTATTGCATGCCTTTTGAACTTCAGTGACATAGACAGAGAATGGCATTGTTGATCTATTTACTTATAAATAGATTTAGATTAATGACTGCCAGTTATTCATAGTTGATCAAATGCTTCTTTTACTGGCTAACACAATTGTTTTCTATGAAGAGCATTCTAGCAGTTACCTGAAGGACACAGTATTCTCATGTTGAGTTCCAAGTTTGGCATTTGAGTTATATAAAATAATTTGTCAGTAAATGAGAGCTAATTTAGTTCTCTGACCTCTTAATCAGTATCTGTACCAGGGTCATCACTATTTAGTAAATACATGGAATGAATTGTGCCTCTTCTATTTTTAATTAGTTCATTTATTCATATTATTATATGAAACAAGAATCAATATTCTCTCCAAATTACTTACTTGTATAGACATCTAAAATATTTGCAGAAAAGATGGAAATGGAGTTAGTTTTGTTACATTAATTCTGCTTACTGTGCAATCTGAGGACATATGATGAAATAAGTAATAGTAAATCATAAAAATGTTTTTTATACATTGCTAACAACTGGTAAGATCTTTGGTTAATCTCATTGAAAGAAAATAATTAGAAACCGCTTGATGTATAAAAGTAGTTTTTAAAACATTCAGTCATTAGAGTAACTCATTTCCTCACTGTTTAAATTATCAGTTTATTTGACACCCTGGAGATGATCACCACTGAGACCATGAGGTAGTAGATGGGAGATGGACAGGAGATGAATCCCCAACATCTTTTATTTATTATTTATTCATTTTGAAAAAAATGGAATAATGTACTTGTTGTCTCTCATGGTCATTGTGAAACATAACAGGTTATGCATGTGTTGTAGCAGTGCTCAGAATGACTCACGAAGTAGCCTGTGTGTGCCTGGGATAGCTAAGGGTAGGTGGACACAGGCAAGAATTTTGGCATATACGTACTTTAGAGTAGGATTTCACTCCATGGGAACATTTAACCCTGTTGGGTGGAGACTGGTAAAAGGTGGGTTATCTGGACACCAAAAATGTGGGTTTAGATTAATAGAAAACCCTATTTCAAGCAGGAGATCTGCAAGGGAAAATTTGTTCCATGTATCTTTCTTATCTTCTGGTAGCTTCAGGTATCTGTTGGCCTGAAGTTGTGTCCTTCATGGCCTCATGTCACCTTCCTACTGTGTGCCTCTTTCTAGCTCTAAACTTTTCCTTTTGTTAAGGATGCTGGATTAGGGCAAAATCTTAATAATCTCAATTTACTGCAAAGACCTTATTTCCAAAGACTCCCCATCTAGGCTTGAAGGCTCAGGACTTCAAAATGTGGGGGAAGGAACAATTTAACCTATAATAGTGGCATGTTCTTAAGATATGAGAGGAAGCATATCATATGTGGCAGGTAGAGTTTACAAATATATAAAAAAAACTGATAGAGCTCCATCAAAAGTGAAAGATTACTGATTAAGAATTAGAACCTTGTGTTGAAGTCCTACATTTATCATTTATTAACTGTAACACCCCAAGAAATCCTTCAACTTCTTAATTTTAGTTTTATTCTATCTGTAGTAGGACTTTTTGTTCAAAATATAATAAATGAGAATATATAGGCAACAGTGACTATAAACTGGTATACAGATTGCGTGTGATTAAACTATTGTTATAAATACTTTTTTTGTGTCTGGTCTCTTTTAGGTGGCTCAAGTCACTAAGTAAAAAAAAAAAAAAAAAAAAAAACCTCTCTGAAGAAGCCAAAGGGTGAGTAGGAGCTGTGCTCATTATCTGTATAGTTAGTGCTTGATTTAGCAATAATTATTTCACTATAAGCATTAATATGTTTTAATAACTGGCTATCATAAGCATAATTTAAAATGAAGTGTGTGGTTTATAGTTTTATATATGGAATAATTATTAGCCTGTAGAAGGTTGAGAGGCAAGACAACATTAATAATATTTACTGTCTTTAGGTAGAAAAGCACTATGCTAAATTCCCATAAGGAGGGAAACATATCAAATTAAAGAAAAATGCATGTGCATTTCATTGCTCTGTCAAAACAACGTTGGCACAAGACTGCAGGGTCACCTGGGTTCTAAATGCTATGAACTAAGCTTGTGCAGTTGGCTCAGCAAGCTTCCTCCGCCTTTTATTAAGTATGTGTGGTAAAAGTTTTAGGGGCTGACAGATTGCTGTTATGGCCAGTACGTACATTGAAAAATACTTTAGGAGTGGAACACCCATGGTTAGGGTGAGACAGATAGCTTCCCAGGAGAGGAAATTCATGCAGGGTCACTAACATGCACTCAGCTACCTAGGCCTCAAATACACGTTGACAGTTGAGTGCCTCACAGAATCAGTGCTGAAGCTGCCTTCTCAGGTCAGTCTTTTTTTTGTGTGTGTTTTTTGCTTTTTTGTATTTTAGGGAAGGGTCTACAAGGTGTTCGGGGTCTCACTACTAGATCTGACTCATAGTGATCTGCCTGTTTACAGCCTCCCAAGAGCTGGGATTACAGGTGCGCACCACCATGCCCAGTCTCAATTTCAGGCTTAGCGTGCCCTGGGGTGGGGCCTGCATGGCCGGCCTGCGGATCGCTGAGCTATTTGGCCGGCCCTTCAGGTCTCTCATTAGGTAGCAAACAGAAAAAAAGCCAGAGAACAGGGGTGCAGCCCCCGGTAGTCGCTGGACCATGTGCCCTCATCAGCATAGTGCCTGTCCTCCCAGTGGAGCAGATAATCCTATGCAAGAGCTTGGAACTTGTGCAAATGCAGATAGTATGAGCTAGCTGATGCTAACACTGGGCTAGGCTGCATCCCTGACTCCATTAGACAGAGCCAGAAACCAGACAAATACCTTTCAAGGGGTTTATAGTTTAGTGAAAAAATATAGTAAGCAAACAACTAGGCAGGGTGTTAAAATCGCAGTGCTTAGAGTTGTATAACGTCCTACAGGAGTACAGAAGAGAAGGGGTACTTTCTGTAGACAGGAGTATATGCAATGATGAGTGAGGAAGATTTCCTAAGCAGAGCTTTCCGTCTTTACAGTGAATTAAAGGCATCATCATGGCAAGATATACTATCATCCTCATGATAAGAAAAGACACAGGAACATGAAGTTTTTTTTTTCCATAATTTTATTGAGAAACAAATAGCAATGAGACAGTTTCAAATCAAATTGGTAGGACAGTTTCAATAATTAACACATTGCATACATTCTTCCTAGTGGTTAATTGCTGTACAAGATGCAGACATGACATTCTATTTACAAACACCATTAGAACAAATCCCTCTCTATTCATTAAGAGAATGTAACTATATAACTATTCTAACCACTTTGAATACACAGATACAAGATGGACATACATCTGTATACCCTTTTTTCGGTTAAGTTCCGTTATTTGAATATTATAAGTGTGTAAACTCAGCAAAATATTCTAAAAGAGTCCAGTAGCCCATAATAGTATTGGGTCTTCCACTTGACTGGAAATGTCAGAAATTGTTGACCTGAGTCCCCTACAGCTCAACCTGACAGCATGGCTTTACTTCTTATATTTCATTTTTATACTTTTCTGCTGGATGGTTAAGACCAAGGTAAAGCAGGACTTATGCAACAAGAGTTGTAGCTATTTGAGTCTGATAAGGTCAGTGAAATCCCCTCAGGATTTATCCTGAGATCCTGTATCTCAGATTGTAGAACCTTTGTCAGTGTCAGCCATGTGGATGAGTCACGGCGATTGCTTGGCCAATGGGAGCATGCAGTTTTAAATGCTGTCAAGAAGAAACATCAGGTCTTGGGGCTGGCGAGGTAGCTCAGCAGATGGAAGCACCTGCTTAGGTGAGCTAGGCAAGCGCAGGGACCCTGGCACCACACACCGCGCCAGCCCCGCCCCCAGGGCAGGCTGAGCCGGGCACAGAACCCTGGCGTGGTGACGCACGCCTATTATCCCATACTGGGGAGGCTGAAAGTGGGAGGATCACCAGGAGTCCGAGCTGTGTAGTGAGACCCTGCAACAACTAAATACATTAAAAATAGAAAAATGAAAAATAAAAAAATAAATTGTACATGTTCTTAAACAAATAAAAACTCTGCTCTTTTGATCTCTTACCTGGAAAGCAAGCAGAGGTAGAAAATGTGTAGGAAATCCTGGCATTCTGAATGACTGGGATCTTTTTTGTGGAATTGTCATACTTCTCTTGCCTCAGAGTTCTACCTGAGAAAAATCTCTCAAAAGCCCACAGGACATAATACAGGATTAATGTAAGCACGTTTAATAAGTTTAACAAATAGTAATAACTCTCAGTAATTGAAAATGCTTCAGAGAAAATGTATCTTGTATGGATTAAGGTCTCACTGGACTTGCCATCCTTGGTGAAAGAGTTTTTCCCATGGCAGAGCCTTTGAAAGCGGGATTACTTATTGCTAGAAAAATCCTTCCTCAGAGGTTGTCAGCCCTGAGACTGCCTCTCTTCAGACACTGTCTTTGTTGTCTGTGCCAGAAAAATGTTTCAGTTATCAACTTCTGCCTTTTGTTTTTATAGAATTCCTACCATATTTATGCTTTGGTGTTAAATGAGGCCAGCCTCAGGTTTTCTCTTCTGTGAGTAGTTTCAGTGTTAACTTCTCTTGCTCAGAACTACTTGGAGGGATCACAGAGAATATGACCTTAATAATGAAATCACAATGGTTGGGATAAATTCATTTGCTTTCCTCACTTGTTCAGAATGCTACCATAATATTAACACATAATTTTTGAGAACAGTACAAGAGTTGATCAAAAATATACAGTGAATGCTTAAATTAAAAATAATTTATGACTGTAAAAGACAAATTGCATTAATCTCTCAAAATACCCAGTAAGACACATCCCATTGTTTTTGCCACTTTCTAAAACAGTTGTGGAGGTCCTCTTTCATGGGGGTCTTTGTGAGGCCTGATAAAATCTACTGTGAGGGAGGTGGACAGGTTTATAAGACAGAGGCCTGAAATAGTTCTCTTTGCTTCTACCAAGCAGAAGCCATCTTTTTTCAGGCTCAGGGTCTTGGATTTGGGGGAGGGGCAACTCTTTCTGGCCTTCTAAGTTTATTTTTATTTTGTTACACCAAAGCCAGGCCCTGTGGGTCTTCCACTGCTTTCCTTTGCTTTTCAAAGATAGTTTGGTGCGTGTGTCTGTGTTCAACATGGTGCGTCTGCCGGGAGAATCACTGGAACCTGAGTCACCCTTTTGCTCCATGGATGGCAGAGATGTTTCTTTTAATGAGAAAATGTGAGCATGGAGCACTCAAGTTTTCAGTTATTTCATGAAAACATTTACAAGGGGAAAAAATGGTGAGAAAAGTATCTTAAAATATGGCAAGTGTTGGGGCTGGGTATGTGTGTGTGTGTGTGTGGGGGGGTCATTTGGCAGTCTAAGGGTCTGCCTTGCAATGGCAAGGACCAGGGTCAGATCCCCAACACCATGTGATGCTTTGATCCCAGAACCCTGGGCACACTGAGCTGGCCACTGAGATCCAGCATGGTGGTGCACGCCTGTAATCCCAACACTGGGGAGGCTAAGATGGAAGGATTGCTACAAGTCTGAGCTGTGTAGTGAGACCCCGTACAAAAAAAAAATATGACAGCATATTAATTTAATGTCTTCAGTCTTCTTATTTTTTATTTTTCCTTGCATCGGGACTGATAGGAAAAAAACTAAAGACATGAGAGGAACTGAATTGAATGTTGAGAGTCCGAAGTGCGCAGGCTTTCAAAAGCTCTGCTGTCAAAACCCGCATGTAGAAAACCTGACAAGGAATTTTAATTTTTATGCATTTTATGACTTTATCCCCAGACATCACTGTAATGAAACACAAAAAGGTTTTTCTCTCTTTATTTTTACAGCTCACCTCCCTTTGGAACTTTTTACCTCCTCTATCTTTCACCTTTATCTTTTACGCTCTTTTCCAAAAAGTAAAATTCACACAAAACTGTGCAGCAGAATCTGGCAGGGGTTCCCCATCCTTTGCACGCTGTGTGCTCTACTTTGTCTTTGGAGCAGCCCCTGCAGGCTCTCAGGTCTGTCACTGCAAAAGGCTGTTGAAGAGAAGGAGCATGTGCTTCTGGAAACTAGATAATTTAAAATCATGAAACTCAAATCTCACAAAGATACTTTTGTACAAAATAGAGTTACTCATGCACTATTTTATATAAAATTATGCGCATACTATAGATAAGTTATTTCACCAAATAATAAAATCAATCCAAGTGTATATGGCCCCAAATTTTAGAATAACATTGTTTATACCATTGTTTTACCTATTTTACTTTTCATTTTGATTTTTGAAATGATTTTCTCATATGTCTGATATATATGTATAATGAATCAGTGTATTTTTCAGCTTTATTTGTGCTTGGATTTATAAAAATTATAAACTACCTACAATATTGAGAGAAATTCCTCTTCAGATAAAAGTTACATTTTAAAGATCCTTTAATATTGCATATAGCCAAAATTAATTTATATTTATGCTGTATATGTACTGTCTTTTATACACTTCAATTTATTCATTTTGTACAAAAGGAGAGAGATGGGGGAGAGAGAAAGAGAGAGAGAGGAGAAACGAGAGGAGAGAGGAGGGAGGAGAAAGGAGAGAGGAGAGAGGAGAGAGAGAGCAGGGAGGGAGAGGGAGAGTTACTGGCTCACTTGTGGTTGTGTAACATTCAGCATCGTGTACTTCCTGTATTGTCAGACATTGCTCATTTATCAAGTCAGGCTTTACTGGCAATGTCTTCTTGTCTTGTGGAACATTCCACTGGCACAGCAAGTTACTGGCAATCCAGGGATTTACTGAATAGCCATAGCACGACTCTGCAAGTCCCCTTTGACAACATATTAGGCTGATACTCTTCATTTTTTGCAATTTTGCCAGACTCCTCAATGTCTAAATTATTACATCTTAATTTTCACTCTTCTAATTACTAAGAAAGTTGAGCATCATTTTTCAGTTTTTTCTTTTCTTTTTAATGTATTGAGTACAAGGTCTACAGGGTCTCACTACACAGATCAGACTTGTAATGATCTTCCTGTTTTCAGCCTCCCAAGCACTGGGATTACAGGCATGTACTACCACATCCAGTTTTAACTGCCATCTCATTGCGCCCCAGGGGCAGGACCAGCACAGCTCCCCGGAGTTCGAACCCTGTTTCCTGAGCCTGCCTTAGTAGGCACTTTAATCCACTGAGCTATCTGGCTGGTCCCTTTTTGGGCCAAATAGTTTTATGGCTACATAGTGTTTTCTATTTCATTAAATACTTATTTGGCCCATATTATAATATGTGGAATATCTCACCTCAGCAAAGCTAATTATATTACTAAACCTAAAGGAGAATTTAGGAAGATTACTAATTATACTGTTGGTTTCGATCCCTGGTACCACATGCTGTACTGGCCCTGTCCCGAGTGCACTGAGCCAGCCACAGAGACCAGGAGTGGTGGCACATGCCTATAATCCCAGCCCTGGGGAGGCTGAAAACAGGAGGATCACTATGAATCCAAACTGCATAGTGAGACCCTGTTACAATACATAAATTAAGAAAAAAAAAAAGTAACTAGTTGTGCTGTCATTAATAGTGTTTTTCTAAATGGTACACACAAAATAAAATTTCAAAAATCTACAACTAAGATAATGAAATAGGTCAGTGCTTCTGTGTATTAATAAGACATTATTACAGTAAAAGATGTTGTTAAACATAGAACCCAATATTGAAAAGATTTTTGCCTTAATTTTATTTGTAGTTCCAATAAAATTCCTCAGAATCTCTCATTCTATGTGTGGAATTTGACAACTCTGATTTGAAATTTTAATTAAAATGAAAAAGGCCAAGAATAAGTAAAACAACTTTAAAAAAACTTGTGCATCTTATGAACTACAGCAAACATTTCTCTAGTACATAGAGAACACTTTTTACTCATAGTCAACTCTTTTTACTCACAGTCACTAAGATATTACACACTACTATCCTCTAGAAACCTTTTATCTTACCCTGCACTCTGGGTCCATAAACCATCAAGAATTCCTGGCTGGTGTGAGGCAGGGCTCAAGTTTCTCCTCTTGGTAGACAACTGACCCAGCAGAATTTATGGAAAACGTGTTACCTACATAGTTCTGTGCTGCCATTATTCTCACAAGTGTTTTTGGAGATGAGTGTGCTTTTGCTTCTGCATGTTGTCTTTTCTGTTGCACTTACTCATTGCTATAGCTGTGCTGCCTTCAGCTCCAGACTTTTTGGCAGTCCCATTCTTTTAAAACTCACAGTAAAGAAAGATTACCTCTATATCTGAAGTATTATAAAAATTATACTTAGTGTAAAATGCCAAGATAGAGCTTTTATATGTTTTATTTGCATCTTATTTTTATATAAGTGTAACATAAATAAAAGTATAAAATACTGAGCATTCATAAAACTTATATTTTTCTAGATGTTATAAGTATACATAAAAGCCCTGGGGAGTTTAGAAATAAGTTTCACAGAAAATAAGAGAGAATTCAAAAAGGTGACTGATTAGGAGCTTAGTAGT
>NW_004524675.1:3761453-3762055 GCF_000260255.1 Octodon degus | reverse complement strand
GTTGTTAACCATCCAGAAGACAAGCTTATTGTTATTATCAAACGATTTAAGCTATTAAGCTAAACCTCACTATCTCACTGCATTTCAAACATCTTAGGCATGATAAGAAACAGGTATTTTTCATCAAGTATTGATATGTTGAACTTTAAGTCCCTACATAGTATGATAAAAAATTTAAAAATTAGATTATATTTTAAAAATAGGCATAAGGAATTCTATACTTCTCATGTTTGCACATAAGTCCAAAAATCTCACCATATACAACCTTGAAGCAGGACCGTAACACAATATTCCTTTTTCTGTCTCTTGCTTTCCTTCACCACCCCCACTTCTTGAACATCCACCTACCTGAGAGACATCATAGCAGTCACTGGCATGTCATGACAAGCCGCCCTTATTCAGAATACCAGAATGAAAGGCACTACAAACATGAAAATACTATTATAAATTACCATCTGCAGTGCAGTAGCTTAGTTCACAGGGATCAGTATATATAGTTAGTCAGGGTAAGAATCTTTCCAATTGACTGCTAGATTAAAAAATCTTCTGAATATTCTCAGGATCATTGCCTTGCTCATCTTTTACATATAACTGTATGGCTT
>NW_004524675.1:3712096-3734506 GCF_000260255.1 Octodon degus | reverse complement strand
GTGGGAGAGGGTCCGGCCCACGCTGCGCCTGGGCTGGTACTGGTCCCACCGGCGCAGGGTAGCAGGAAACTCTCCGCACACTCACCGGACCTGGGCTAGTACTGGGTCTGGGGGCTCCCGGAACTAGGCAGAAAATCCTACTCGGCGGGCAGGGTGGGGGAGGCACTGCGGAGTGGTGGGGGGCTGCCCAAGGGGCTGGGAGAGGGTCCGGCCCACGCTGCGCCTGGGCTGGGACTGGTCCCGCCGGCGCAGGGTAGCAGGAAACTCTCTTCACACTCACCGGACCTGGGCTAGGACTCCTATCGACGTTCTTGATTCATGCATTTGATCCGAGCTAGTGTCCTTCGCACTTGTTTTGGCTGGGCACTGAGTTTCCTCCATATGTTTCTGCATTTGATTCTTTAGTGCGGATGTTATTAGTTCAGGGATTTCTTTTTTATTTCCAATCTGAGATCCTCTAAACCTTTCTGCAGCTCTTTCTTTATTTCAGAAGCCATTGATTCATTGCTTTCTGGTGTGTGATTTCCATTTTGTTCTGTGTTAGTGTCCTCTGCACTTGTTACAGGTGGGCTTGTGTTCTGAGGTTGCATTTTGTTCCTTCTCGTCATTTTGTGTAGCACTGTCTTCTGCCCTTTGTTTTAGATCTTTGCTGTAGTTATAACCTTCACACATATTGAAGTTCATGTGGAGCTCTACAGAGTTTGGTGTTATCCAGCTGCGTCTGGCTTAGGTCTAGCTGCTGTGCTCAGCTTCTTCCCGCTGCGGACCTGGGCTAGGACTGGGTCTGGGGGTTCTCGGAATTCAGCAGAAATTCCTACTTGGAGGTAGGGATGGGGCAGGTACGGTGGAGTGGTGGGGGGTGGCCCGAGGGGGTGGGACAGGGTCCAGCTTCTGCTGTGCCTTGTCTGGGACTGATCCCGCCTGCGCAGGGTAGCAGGAAGCTCTCCACACACTCACCGGACCTGGGCTAGGACTGGTTCTCAGTAGAAATTCTTTTACTGCAGTATTTTTTTCAGATTGGGTTTCCTGCCTATGTTTCTGTAGTTGCTTCTTTACTTCATCTTTTATGAGTTCTGAGATTTCTTTTTTTATTTCGGAAAAGAATTGCGCTCTGATTTCTCCTATATCTTTCTGCTGTTGCTTATTTACTATCGACGCTCTTAATTCATGCATTTGAGGCGAGTTAGTGTGTTCCGCACTTCTTCTGGGTGGGCACTGCGTTTCTTCCATATGTTTCTGCATTTGATTCTTTAGTGCAGATGTTATTAATTCAGGGATTTCTTTTTTTATTTTCAATCTGAGGTCTTCTATATCTTTCTGCTGCTGTTTCTTTATTCCAGAAGCCATTGATTCATTGCTTTCAGCTATGTGATTTCCATTTTTTTCTGTGTTAGTGTCCTCTGCACTTGTTACGGGTGGGCTTAGATTCTGAGGTTGCATTTTGTTCCTTCTCGTCATTTTGTGTAGCTCTGTCTTCTGCCCTTTGTTGTAGATCTTTGCTGTAGTTATAACCTTTGCATGTACTGAAGTTCAGGTGCAGCTCTACAAAGTTTGGACTTATCCAGCTTTGTCTGGCTTAGGTCTGGCTGCTGTGCTCAGCTCCTTCCCACTGCTGCCCTTGATAGTGAACCTGTTGTGCCCCTGTGGCAAGATGTTCTGCTCCTGGACTAGCAGGTTGGATCTATCCTCTACACTCTCTGCAGGGATTGCAGCTGCAGGGTTACACCCCAGGCGTGTATGCCATTACTGAGCTGTCCCTGGAGGGGGCAAGGTGAAGTAGGGGGAAGAGGAAGCTCTCCATTACACTCAGAGGACCGGGGCTAGGACTGAGTCCGGGGGTTCCCATAACGCGGCAAAATTCCTACTCGGTGGGCGGGGTGGTGGAGGTGCTGTGGAGTGGTGGGGCGCAGCCCAAGGGGGTGGGAGAGGGTCCGGCCCAAGCTGCGCCTGGGCTGGGACTGGTCCCACTGGAGCAGGGTAGCAGGAAGCCCTCCCACACACTCCCCGTACCTGGGCTGGGAGTGGGTCTGGGGGTTCCCGGAATGCGGCAGAAATTCCTACTGGGCGGGCGGGGTGGGGGAGGTACTGCGGAGTGGTGGGGGGTGGCCCAAGGGGTTGGGAGAGGGTCTGGCCCACGCCGTGCCTGGGCTGGGACTGGTCCCGCCTGTGCAGTGTAGCAGGAAGGTCTCCCACACACTCAGGGGACCTGGGCTAGAACTCAATAACTGATATTAGGGTAAAAATGTTTAATTATTTCAGATCTTATTTCAATCATTTTTTTCATAGTTCAGAAGTAACTAGGAGTAATCTACTTATTTTTAAAACGTGAAGCAGGTTCAGGAACTTTGAAAGTGATTAGATGAAATAGCCCCATTAGCAAATAACAGCCTTCCAGCAAATGGTGCTTCTCCCATTATATCTACTACAAACGTTTTGAAGAATTCTTTTTTCTTGAAAATAAGAAAGGAAAACCAAACAGAAAACGATGACTATGAGGCCTGAGAAGTCCTGTAGCCAGGTCTTCAGATACAGGGAACTTCATCTACAATTTCAGGATGCTGCTGGCCCATTTTGATACATTTCATGAGGCACTACTTGTAACTGGTAAGTGGTAGGTTTTTCTATGGTGCTGCAGTGAGAAACAGGTAGAAGGAAAAAGGTAAAGGGGCTTTATTATAGAGGGAAAGGGGCTTCATTTTCTTGGAGGACACAGAGAATTTGGGAAGGCTTTTATGGCCTTTTGCCAAGGGTGGGGCTTGAGGGCGATGTTTAGATACACTGGAGGAGCTGATTGGGGCCTTCTCTGAGGTGGCAGGAAAGGTGAAAGGAAATTGCACCCTGGGCTGAGTTGGAGAAGAAGGGGGGAGGTGGTCTCTGGGAAGGTAAGCTGTTGTTCTAAGGGCTTCAGCTATATTGAATGACCACCATAATAATTAGCAATTCATACTAGGGCCATAGCTTACCAGTAAGGTCATCTGTGTTAGTTTTAATGGCGCGAAATCAGACCTGCTACTGGATTATGCAACATATACTTGGAATAGATAAAACATTGCTGCAAACTTGCCAGTAGTAACTATGTTTCCATTCTTATAGGTGTGATTTCTTTCTATGTAGGATCCTTTGTTGTATCTGTTCCTTTATTTTAATTCAAGTTGTATTTATCTATGAGTGCAAACAATCAAACTACATCAAAGGGTGATTTCTGCTCCATTTGCTGTGGCTGCTCCTGTTGTTCTTCCAGCACTGTTTTAGAAAGTCCAAAACTACTTTATTGCTGCAGGTGCTAAACAGTTGAATGTTGTGGAACCAGATGCAGTGATTGTGTTATCAGTCAAAGTTAATCTATCTATGTTTTGGGCATTTATACTGATTTTAAGATGAACCAGAGCAAGAAGTGTGAGCAAATGGATTTCTCTTTTTATCAACATACAACTTTTCAAAACAGAAGGAAAGATTAAGAAAGGAAGGACTGTAGAGGATGAAGAGATGCAAAGAGGATGGGAAAGGCTGGAAAGTGTCTTGCTCAGAAAGGAGCAAGAAGAGAAGGGAGGAGAGAGAAGAAGGACAAGGAGGGAAGAGAAGCAGCAGCGCTGGGAATGCGATCTAACAAGCAGATTAGCATGAACATACAACCAGATGTAGGGCTGTCATCCTGATTGCCTCCTGCAGGCCCCATCTCTGGGCATTGCTAATATTTCATCATGGAAATTAAACTTCAACACGTGAAAGCATGTTGTTGGACACACCCAAACCAGATCACACTGTAGTGGTATTAAATGAACAGAGGTCAACACTGTAGTTACCACCAATGCTTTCTCCCGCCATATAACTTTTGAGATTCCCATGCAGTCCTACATATTTGGCCTTCACTGGCATACAATCACTGAGTCAGACATTCAACAGGCATAGAAGGAAATGAACAAACTTCCCTGTGGTGTTACTGTTATTCAATTAGCATAATGAATTTCATTAATTGATTAATATAATTGGCAAAGTAAAATAGATGATTTATTATTACTTATATATAGAAATACAAATTCATTGCTTACCTCCTTGGCTTAGGTAAGATTAAATCATCAGATATATTTGAAAATTAAAATACTACTCCTGAACTAAATTTACCTTTAGCATTTTGTGCTTCATATTTGATTGGTCAGATATACTTTCATCCCCAATTAACTAGCAATAGTAAAGTTTTAGAGTAATAGAATTTTCCTTAAGTTTTTAAAGACATTCTGAGCACTGCTCATCTCAGGACAGGGTCATTCTAATCTACAGATAATCAAATTCTGTTGAATTTGCAAAATGATCTTCTTAGCCTCATTCGAGATCTTAAGCAGCCTGTCAGTGATTATCTAATGGTTCCTCAAGGACTCTTAAGTCCTAATGAGGAATGAGAATTTTCTGAGGAACCAAACATCTTTAATGCATCATCCTTCATACCATCCTTTATACTATCTGTAGTGGCTACATAAAAATATGAACTGGATTTTAACAGGAGCACTTGTAGCATCTATAATTGAAAGAAAAGTTGTACAGTGTTTTCATTTGGACTTTGGCGCTTACCCAAATTAATAACCTGGGGAAAGTTGTTAAAGCAATCTGGGTCTCAGGTACTTGGTGAAATGGAACAGACCTCAGATTTCTATTTGCCTCTAACACTGCACCATCTCCTCACTTAGAAACTTGGCTTTTGTGTAAAAGATGTTTGCTTTCCAACAGCAGTACACACTTGCTCTCTGAGCTTTCAAAATTTACATGAGCCTGTTGTTCTTGTGATCATTACATTTGCCATTTTATTCTCTGTGCATATTGTAAAAGAAAATTATAGTTTAAATCATTTTTCCATAATAGTCTGGAACTTGGCCAACAAAGGGCAATGCCAGTATATGAACCAGAGACATCTCTCAGTAGTCTTAAAATTGGAACCATTCAGATAAACATACCAAGTAACAAGTACCACTAAATGCTATGTGATAAGAATGAGTGGCTATTAGAGAAGTTTTGTTATGCTCTCAGGGGAGAGAAAAATGTGACAAAAATCTTCAAAGCATGTAAATTAAAATGAATACAGTGAGTGGAGCTATTTCCATTACAAATAGTGTGAATGCCACGTACACTCTGCAAGGAGCCAAACATCTACTATACAGTTGGAACTTTCAGGTAAAAGGTAAGGTCTGAGATTTTGGTCCTACAATGTTTCATAATAACTTTCTACTGTATTTAAAATACTGGGTCAATTTCATAATTTGCATGCCCAAGGGGGAGGAATGGCGTGCTCCATGTGTTGTGTGCAAGCAGCGGTAGCCACTAGCAGCGCAGGAGAAATGCGATATCAGTATCATTGTGTAGGAGATGATACTAACCTTCTCCTGTCTCTTCATGTCAGAGGATTGTGCCCAGGTCGGGAACTCGACTATTTCGTTAACATTTCCCAAAGAATTTTTTTCTCCTCATGACTTTGTAAAAATAGTAAGATGATATGGTAATATGGAAGGAATCGAATCCACAGAATGAAATGAATACTGCACATTGAGTGATTAATATTTTATAAAGTTGAGATCCAACTGTAGTATGGTTTGCTATTCATTTCCAATTCCTTCTCAGAAGAGTTTAGATGGTCCTCTATTTTTTTACTTTTATTTATTTATTTTCCCATAATTTTATTGAGAAACAAATAGCAATGAGACAGTTTCAAACCAAATTGGTAGGACAGTTTCAGCAATTAACACTTTGTATACTCTCTTCGGTCCTCTATTTTTACACAAAGTACAATTCATTGAATTTTCTGGTCCTATTCTTAAATATAAAAGTATATATTTAAGTCTTATGTATTAAGTACATATTCTGCAACCTTATTATAATTTCTTGTTAATTCTGCTAGATTGTTGTTGTCTTGGATCATCTGCATATATAATCATAACATCTCTGGAAAAAGACAGTTTTATTTTTCCCTTCCTTTTACTTTTCCATCCCTGATTTTTTCTTATATTCTTTCATTTTTTATTTGTTTATTTATTTATTTGGTACAGGGTCTTGCTACACAGCTTGGACTCATAGTTATTCTCCTCTCTCAACTCCCCAGTGCTGGGATTACAGGTGTGCATGATTTTGGTGGCCAGCACGGCATGTGGTACTGGGGATTGAACTTGGGTCCTTGTGCTTAGACTATTGAGCTATCTCCCAAGCCCTTATATTCTTTTTTAAAAATTATTTTTCTTTTTTTTGGTGGGGATTGAACTCAGGACCTTGTACTTGCCAGGCAAGCACTTATTCTACTGAGCTATCTCCCCAACTCTCCAACCCTTATATTATTTTTCTCTTATATTACCTAAAACACTTCTAGAGTGATGTTGAAAGAAATTTTAGGTGCTTGGGAAATATTTCAGTTTCATGTTGAAATCTTAATCATCAATGATAATTGTGTTAGGAAGTTAGGTTTTTTGCGGGGTTGTTAAGATGTTAGCTTTTTAAAAAAATTTTTTAAAGAGAATAAAAATCCTAAGGAGCATAATAAATAATACACAATTTCACTAAACAAAATTACAGGAATTCAGCAATGATTGTCATATTGTATATTGTTGTCTCCAATTTAGTCAGATTACCAGATATAATCATGCACACTTGGTCAAAAAGTTCTAAAAATTTAAAAATGAGAGACAAAAAAAATTTAAGCATTGACTGCTCCCTTCCATAGACAAGAAGAAATCAGCAATACAATTACCCAAGATATCCTGTGAATAAACCTATATATATTTCATCCCTTCCTTCTCTTTTTCTTTTCTCATTTTCTCCTTCCATTGTTTCTTCCCTTTGTACAGGGTTTCTTTCCCTTTCCCAGTACCAATTGTACCTTTCAGATTTTTATTTACTCTCATGTTTCTTACATTAGGGAGACAATATGTTTTACACATGGGGGTTTGATTTATTTCACTTATGTGTATGGTCTTTAGTGCATCCATTTACCTGTAAAAGCCTCAAGTTTATCCTCTTTTATTGTGGTGTAATACTGAGTTGCATAAAAATACCACATCTTTCTTTTTTATCCATTCCTCAGTTGATGGACATTTGGGTTGTTGCCAAGATTAAGCTGTGACACATTGTGCCACTAGGAACACGGGTGCACATATACCTCTGTAGTATGATGTTTTCAGTTTTGGAAAAATACCCAGGCAGGGAATAGCTAGGTTGAATTGGACCCCTAATCCTAGATTTGAGGAATTTCCATACTGACTTTCATAGTGGTCGTACTAGTCTATGCTCCCACAGTGAACAAGGCTTCCTTTTCCCCCATATCCCCTCTAGCATTTGTCATTGTTTGACTTCTTGATGATAGCCATTTTTTCTGGGGTTAGATGGAATTTCAGTGTTGTTTTAATTTGCATTTCTTGAATGATCAATGATGAATGATGATAAACATTTTTTCATATATTTGCTGCTTGTATTTCTTTATCTGCGAAGTGTATATTCATCTCTGATGCCCATTTTTTAATTGAGTCTTTGAATTTGGGGAGCCTGATTATTTTAAAATCCTTTATATGTTCTATAGGTGTTAGCTGTTTTATTTGTATTTAGGAAATTTGAATTTGTTCCTGGTTTACTGATAATTTTTTCCTGGATAATTGTTGAATTGTGTCACACACCCTTTCTGTGTTTATTAATGTGATCTTGTGATTTTTCTTCCCTAGTTTGTTGATTGTGGTGATTAAATATTGATTTTGAAGAGTTGAAAGGACCTTTTTGTACATTTTGGATAATGCTTAGTTATTATGTTTTTTAAAATTTAATACAGTGCAAGTAGATATTGATAAAATATAAAAAAGCATTCATCTTCTATGAAAAAATTAGACAAAATTCATAACAAAATAATTAGAGTTTAGCAATAACTAATAATGCCTTGTGGCCAGGGATATAACTCAGCAGTGCATGATTGTCTGCCAAAGACAAGGTTCTGGGTTCAAGTCCCAGTACAAAAACAAAACACACCGTGTTTCTTAGTTTTAATGATATGGGAAAAATGTTAGCCAGGTTTGACTTGCTAAATTTTTGTCATCTTTGTGTCTATGTTCAAAAATACCTCTTGTTCTATAGTTTTATTTTCTTGTAATGTCTTTTTCTAATATTAGTCTTAGGAAAATACTAGCCTCATAAGGTAGGTTAAGAAGTACCATCTCTGCTTAAAGCTTCTGAAAGACTATCAGTATGATTTCTTAAATGTTTTGTAGAATTCACTATTGGATTTATCATACTTTTTTTACTTTTTCTGTTCTGGAAAGTTGTTGATTATTCAATTTCTTTAATTAATATGCTTAGACCTATTCAGATTTCCTATCTCTTGTGTGATTTTTGCCAGATTGTCTTTTAAGAAAATGGTCCACTTATTCTAGGTTATCAAAGCTGTTCATAGAATCTTTGATTGTTTTTCGATGATCATGCATGATGTGGTGTTGGCTTTTCATCTTCCCCTGAAAATGAAGCCAATAAAGAGGAACAGAGAGCTAAGGAGTAAAAAATAGAAAGAAAAAAGAGAACAAAACAACAGGTTAGTATTATGCCCCTGAAGCATCTACCTGGCCTTATCAGAAGATATTGCCTAGAAATTTTGATTATGTGAGGAAATACATTCTTTTGTCATTTGTAATATTTTAAATGGTGTTCCTGTTATGTGTAGCCCAAATGTGCTCAACTGATACTTTATTATTTATGTAAAGAGTCTAAGATCTAGAAAACTCATGCTATTTGCTTCGGGTTCACACTCTGGGTCAGAATCTAAGCTGCAGTTCTCTCCGTCCAGAATGCTTTCTGTTTCATACTGCTCTCTGTAGAGGAGAATTATATACCCTCAATTTGGGTGCCTGTCAGTGGTTCATCTTGCTCCAAGTTCATTTTGTATTCGCTGAGTATGCCAACATCCTGTGTCACATGCGGTATCAAACTCTCCACCATTCATCTCTCTAATGTAGAGGCAATCGAATTGACAGATTCAGAAGGAATAAAAGAGATGTCCTTGTTTTCTGGTGTTTGTCAGAGATAAATAAGGGTAAGCATTGCTGGAAAGTAGCAAATATTCTTAGCTGGAATATTCAGAATGCTCCCTGTGCTGAGTCTGTAACAGGTATTCTAAGTGGAAAGGGCATGCTATCTCCTACCTAGGTGCACTATAAAATCAAAGTTTTAATCCTCTGATATGGAAACTTTAAAAAATATTTTTTTTCTAACATAAAATTTAGAAATTCTAGAGCTAAGGAATTCTGTATGACTTATTTTGAAGACAATCTGATCATTATATTTAGTAATATAATTCTGAAAATTGACAAACAATACATTACCCCCCAGGTAAGAGGCATATGAAATTTAATTCAAACAGTCTTTGTTTCTCTGTATCTCACTATTCTTATGTGAATGTTGATTTCATAGTTTTTATCTCCCAGAAGTCCAACTGAAGAAGAAAAGGATTTAGTCTCTGAAGAAATTTGTTTTGATTTGGAAATATTGCTGAGGATTCTTGTTGTTTCACTCCTGAGCCATGAGAATGGCTTGAGGCACTCTTAATATTAAGATGAATTTATCTTTTAAGGACTCTTTAAGTGGAATTTGTCGAGCCAATGGCAAAGGCAAAAGCAATTGTAACATTTCCTGCTGCTTTCTTTTGTTTATAGCATCATAATCTTCAAGGTGGCATCAAGATGGCCCCAGTATGACAGGAGTCAGTTGCTTGTGACTATAGTAAGAGTGTCCCAGGCCCCTGCCCCCCACAAAAAATCAAAATCAGCTGCAAAAATACAAACAGTATACACCACAAAAGCAAAAGGAGAAATTCCAATTTCAATGAAGAACTTCTATTTTCCAGCTTCCATATAGTTGATGGAAGTCAGTAAGTCACTTTCATTATAAAACTTTTCCTTCTTTTATGAATAAGGTTGTGATTCACGGTACTTCAAATGCCATCTAAATTCTTTGGAGATTGATGTTTTCTATACTTATCAGTGTTTCTTAAAACAGGACTATGTGGCCATGCAATTTTAAGATCACTTTTTAAAAAAAGAAATGTATTTGGTACAGGGTTTACAGGGTGTACAGTGTCTCACTACATAGACTGGACTTGTAGCGATTCTCCTATTTTCAGTCTCCCGAGTGCTGGGATCACAGGCACCATGCCCAGTCTCAATCAGGTCTCAGCAGGCCCCAGGGGCTGGCCTGCACAGCAAGCCAGGGATTGAACCCCTGGTGCTGCACTCTGCCTAAACAGGCGCTCTGGCTGGCAATGTAGATATTCTGCCTTTTGAGCTGGCTGGGCATTGGCTGGTAACAAGTGACTGGTGGAGGAGTGAATCTGGCTTGCAGGTGAACCGAGTTGGAATCATGGGTGGTCTTCACACTGCTGATGCAGCCTCCCTGCAGCTCCCGTAGGTGTGGTAGGTCTGTACCTGTAGGTGTGATTCGCAGAAGGGAAGGCTATAGAAGATCAAAATGTACTTTCAATTTTTTTTTCATTTATGTATTTGGTACAGGGTCTCACTACACAGCTTGGACTCTCCAGCGCTGGGATTACAGGTGTGCGCCAGTATGCCCCTGGACTCTATTGCTGGCTCAGTGCACCCAGTGGGCGGGGCCAGGGCTGCATGAGGGATGGGGTATCGAACCCTGGTCCCTGTGTTTGCCAAACCAGGCGCTTAGTCTGCTGAACTATCTTGCCAGCCCTCAAAGTGTGCTTTCAATTTACAGATGCAACTCAGTCCTTAAAAGAAGTTTTTCCAAACTGCTCTTGTTTTTATATTCCTTTTATTTTGAGAAATATTTGATATAAGAGAAAAATAGTGTTAAGTTTGATCTGTGAGCTATTACAACTATACAGAGTGAGGGGAAAAAAAGGCTTACATTCATGAATAATGTGGGCTGGGGAATCGGAGGTAGGTATTTCTGGATGGGATTCATAGTTACTTTAGAGATAATTCAGTGGGAAAAGAGTAATGATAGTAAAACTTTATGTAGTAATTAAGAATTGTAGGTATCTAGTATGTTTGTGTGCTTTATGATGTATAGTATAGAAATTTTGATGTGATGAGAAAGGACACCACCAAGCCTCTTAAAATAAAGCTTTAAAGGAACTATTTATTGAATGGCTCCAGCTGAACTCTTATGTTTGTGCCATGTTTTTTCTCTTTGGGAGTTCATTTTAGTTCTCTAAAACCTGAAAAATTTCTGAAGAGGTACTAATGTATCTACATTAGAGAGGTAAAAATAGAGAGAAGGGAGGAAGGGGAAAGGGAGGAAGAGAGGGGTAAGGAGAGAGAGGGAGGGAGGAAGAGAGGGAGAGAGGGACATTTTGCCATTGGTTGTTTTAATAGGCAACTCAGTGGCCTCATTATTCATAGATAACTTGCAAAATAATAGCCAAAGAACTATTTTTTACACACTCTCTTGGTTGTACAGACTCTAAAATATACAACAACAAACTTCAAACAGGATAAATAAAAGGAAATGTTACATAAGTCTGAGGGAGGTATAGCACTGCAGTGTGCTTTGGCAAGACCCAGCTAGCCGGCCGGCTCACTGTGACACAAGATTTTCCCAGAAAAATGCTACTGTGAGAGACGCCTTGGAGAGTACAAGAGGCAAAGTCTGTGATTTACAATGAAATCAGATGAACATTCAGGCTCAAAAGATTTAGAGAGATCTTTAGCAATTTTGCTTTGGGCACAGTGTTGCTGAAAATTGTCTTCAGCTGTTTGCTGATATATGCAGGTCTTTGTTAATTCTGGGTAGCTGGCATCATGGCAAATTGGGAAACTGAATTGCTCTAGTAATTGAACATTTTGGCCAACAGTTAGGCACCTGCTTTTTTCCACTGTTAGGAATACCTCTCTCTATGCTAATCCCAGTCTCTTTATGTTTTCCATTTTTCCTATTGGTTATTCCTGGATGTCTGGAGAGAAAAAGTATTTTAAAGGGACAAAGTATGTCTGACTTTGACAAGAAGGTTACTTACCTTGGCAAAAATGTACACTATGTATTTTGTAGATATTTCAGAGTTGAACTACAGATGAAAGAAGGAAATACACCAAGCAAAGCTTCTCAGCTGTGAAATGGACTACTGAAGAAATCTGGGAGTTCTCTCATGGTTGCAGGTTTCTATATAAAAAGTGAAACGTACTTGTTGACAACATGAGTTTGTTATATGGGAGACAGATTGCCTGAGCTTAAAATCATGTGACCATCTCATGCCAACTGTGTGACTTCCACAGGAAACTGATTTCTCAGGGGCAAAAGGGACAATAATATCTGTCTCAAAAGGTAATTGTGAGTATTAAATGATGTACAAATGATTCTTATAAAGTGATACATAACAAGAATTTAACTTGTAAATTTTAGGACAACTTCTTATAAACACTGTAGAAGGAATCTGTGAAACTTTGCCATTCTTTTAGGAAAGAGCTACCTTTCTGGTCACTACTGTCATACTACCTCAGCTTTCTGTGGAAACTCAAGACAGTATCATGTGGTTACTTGGCTACTCAAGGTTTTTTTAATGGGAGACAGTCATCTGATTTTCAGAATCAGAAGGTGATAGAAATTAAGTGAGATGATAGGAGTTATTTTCCTCAGTTCTTTGAAGTTGACAGAGTGTTCTCATATGCATTAATTTTCTAATATTATATCCTGAAAAAGCTTTCAAATAAAATTTGAAAGAATCACACAGTGAATCTTTAGGATCGCCTCCCAATTCTGCTATTAATATTTGAGAGTACTTATTTTATCACAAACCTGTTCACTTAATAAGAGAAGAGGATAAGAATAATAATTAATATTCAAATAACAGAACTTAACAACAAAAAGGGTATGCAGATGAATGTCCATTTTGTATCTGTGTATTCAAATGGCTAGGATCGATATACAGTTACATTCTCTTAATGAATAGAGGGATTTGTTCTAATGGTGTTTGTAAGTAGGGTATCATGTCCGCATCTTGTACAGCAATTAACCACTAGGAAAAATGTATACAATGTGTTAATTATTGAAACTGTCCTACCAGTGTGATTTGAAACTGTCTCATTGCTATTTATTTCTCAATAAATTTATGGAAAAAAATAAAGTTGAAATGGCATAAAAAAGAATAATAATTAAGATGTTACATACATGTGTCAATTCCTTGCAAGTAATATAATTCTTATATGCTAAACACTTATATTAATAAGATATTAAAGACCAAAAAGCATTTTTCCATTATCCAACCATTCCAAGCAAGTTACAAATATTAGCACAAATGACCCCTATGTATATTAATATGCATAGAATTAACTATAATATTTTAAAAGTGCTTTTATTTAGATAAAGTTATAGTGAAATATACAGATCTGAATTGTATTAGTTTGTCTTTTAAGAAATAAATATGCTTGTGTGGTCCAAACAACAGTACAGATACAAAACTTTGCCAATATCCTGGAAAGTTCTTTCCTGCCTCTTCCAAGTCATGGGCTTGCCTCCAGAGGGAATCTTTATTTTCATGTTTTGTTTATTTTACATCACTTTGAACTATTCTACAAGTTGCTATCAGTGGGAACATACAGTATATATTCTTTTGTGAAATTGTTCTTAAATTTAACACATCATTTTTGAAATTTACTCTTTGTTATCACTGAATAGTAGGTAATTCATTGTGTATGCATATAGTAGAGTTTAAAACTGTATGTTTTAAACTTGTTGATAGACACCTGGGATATTTTGAGTGTACAATTAGTACAATAAATTGTCTGTGAACTTTCTTCTATAAGAATCATTGAAGACACAATTTCATTATATATATATATATATATAATTCTAGTTGCTACACATCCTCTTCAATAATTAGTATTACTAGTCTTTCTAATTTGAGTCAGTCTGGTCAGTTTGTTCTGCATGATTACTATATTAGTGTGATTTTAAAGTATATTTCTATGAAGAATGATCATTCTGTGCACATGATAATGTGCTTATTGGCCATTTTATATTTTATTTTCACAATGTCTCAGCTTTTTCTCAATTTTGAATTGTCTTTTATTATTGTTACAGGAGTTTCTCATTTATCTTTAATATCATTCTTTGTCAGGTATGTTTTATGAACAGCTTTTCCTAGTCTGTCTACTTAATGGATCTGTTTTGTTCTTTCCTTCCTTCTCCACCACACCCCTTCTGTCCTTTCTCATTTTCCAGTGACACTGGGAGTTGGACCCAAGGCATTCATGCTGAGCTGCATCCTGAGCATGCCACTTTGAGACAGGATCTTATTATGTTGAGATTTCTTTCTTTCTTTCTTTTTCTTTTTCCTTTTTTTTGGAGGAACTAGGGATTGAACTCAGGCCCTCACACTTGCCAGAGAAGCACTTATTCCACTGAGTCATCTCCCCGCTCCATGGATCTTATTATGTTGTTAAATTGTCCAGGGTAGGCTCACACTCTCACAACCTCCTGACTAGCTTCCCAGAATATGGGGATTACAATTATGCAACACCATGCCTAGTTTGATGGTGTCTTCTGAAGAAAAGTTTTAATTTTGATTAAGCCAATATGTTATTTTTATGGCTATTACTTTATTTGTCTTGATGAAAGTGATCGATGATGTAGAGTGTGCCTAAGGAGAGTCACATGGGCAGAAGACACTCTCTCAGGCTTTCACAGAGAGCACATTGGCCAAGCAATGGCCGTGACTCGTCCACATGGCTGCACTAATATTTCCTATATTCAAGCCAGTCTTATTTTTTAAAGAAGATTTTTAATTTTATTGTTTGCATTGAGGTCTATGATTCCTCTCAATTGAACTTGTAAGGTAGCATTCAAAGTTTATTGCTTATGAACAATTGTTCTAGCATCACTTGTAAAGATCAGTTTACTTATGGTTTGCTTTGGTGACTTTGTCAAAAATCAAATGATCATATATATGTTGTGGTTTGTGTCTAGATTTCCCCCCGAAGTCTTATGTGGTCATAGAGTTCTTTTCATAGGTGGCCTAAACTAGAGTGTGATTCCTAGTGTAACACTGGGATTCAAGGTGTTAGGATCAAGGGTAGGTGATTGCTGGGTCAGGTCAGTGATTCATTGGTACCACCCTAATCCCAGTAGGCTGAATACAGTATAAGAGACAGACTGAGGCCTGTCTCCCACTATCTCTCACTTGTTGCTTCACTGTCTTCTGTTGCCATGAATGGTCATCACCCTGCCTTGGAGCCAGTCAATTATGGACTATAACTTCTATAAATTGTGAGGTAAATAAAACTTGCCTCTTGTAACTTTGTGTGTCAGGTAGTTTGTCTTAGCAATGAGAAAAGTAACTAAGATGATTAGAGGTGGGCATGTTTCCAGATTCTGTTTTGTTCTCTAGATCATGTTATTGATCCTTAGGACAGAATCATAGTCCTATATGTTCATAGTAAGTCAATATCAGAGAATATTTGTCTTACTATTTTCTTTTTCTATTTGAAGATTGTTTTAGCTATACTGTCATTTCCATGTAAATTTTAGAACTGGATGGCCAACTTGAACAAATATCTTAGAGGAATTATGTTTAAATTTCATGGATCTGGATGTGATGGCACATGCCTATAATCCCAGTACTTGGGAGGCTGAGGCAGGAGGATTGTTGCATGAGTTCCAGGCCAGCTTGGGCTGCAAAGTGAGCTGAAGACCAACTCAAACTGTATAGTGAAACCTGGTTTCAAACAAAAAAAAAAAGATTGCATTGATTATATAGGTAATTTGGGGAAGGAATGGCATTTAAGCAACATTGAGTCTTCAAACTCATAAGTACTGTGGTCTATTTCGCCATTTATTAAAATCTTATTTAGTCATGGGTTTTTATAGTCCTTCCTACAGAAGTCTTATAATTATTGATTAAATTGATTTCTCACTATGCATTTTCGTAATTAAGACTGAAGATAAAGTTGTTATTTTAATTGGAGTTTTCAACTGATGCTTCTAGTAATACATAGATATAACTGAGGCTGAATGTTGGCCTTATACACAGTGGTGCCTGGGTTCTCGAACTAAACTCTTTCCCCTCTTCTGGTCATCGTCCAGTCACCTTCTCAAAGCTCCATCTTTGAATGTATGAGACTTTGTAGGGACATTTTAGATCTAAACCATAACATGTACCTAGCATTTCGGGGGTGAATCTTTATTGACAGTGATGCAATGCTATTTTTATGTATTGTTAGATTTCATCTGAAAATATTTTATTAAAGATTTTTATATCTACAAACCTTTTTTTTTAAACAAACCTTTTTGTTATTTGTTTAAAAATAAATGTCATGAGCTTTATGACATAAAAGCAAAATATATGCTAACAATAGCTTAAAGAATGGAGCACACATGGAAGTATATGCTTGAGAGTTCATTTATTTTACATGACTTTATTATTTTAAATAAAATTGAGGTACAGGAAGGCCTCATATGGTAAAGCAAAGCATAACCACTGAAACATAAAATAAAGTCAAAGTTGATTAGTCAATAGTAGAGAAAAGGTGGAATCTTAGAAAATGTTCATTTAAGGGCTGGGGAGATAGCTCAGTGATCTAAGTGCTTGGCAAGTGCAAGGACCCAGGTTCAATTCCAGCACCACATGATGTGCCTGCCCCGCCTCCACCCCTGGGCCTTCTGAGCTGGACCCCAAAACTGAGTGGGGGGACCCATGCTTACAATCCCAGTGCTGGGGAGGCTGAGAGAGGAGGATCACTATGAGTCCAAGCTTTGTAGTGAATCCCTGTACCAAATCAATCAATCAATCAATCAATCAATCAATCAATCAATCTGGGGCCAAGGAGATGGCAGTAGAATAAGAGCTTGCCTGGCAAGCACAAGGGCCTGAGTTTAATCCCTGATTCTGAAAAAAAAATAGAAAGAAAGAAAGAAAGAAAAAGAAAAATGTTCATTTATTGTAAAAGGAAGCAGAAAAATAGAAAAGAAGAACCAAAAGCAGATGGATGAAATAGAGAACAAATAACTATAGTATATATAAGCTATATTATATTGATAATTGTATTAAATGAATATAATCCAAGCATACTGATTAAGAAGATTATGGGGCCAAAGAGGAAAGTGATGGATGATGTAGAGTGTGCCTAAGGAGAGTCACATGGAGAGAAACCTTTCTCTCAGGCTTTCACAGAGAGCACATTGGCCAAGCAATGGCTGTGACTCATCCACATGGCTGACACTGACAAAGGTTCTACAATCTGAGGTACAGGATCTCAGGATAAATCCTGAGGGCATTTCACTGATCTTATCAGACCCAAAAGCTACAACTCTTATTGCATAGGCCCTGCTTTATCTTGGTCTTAACCATCCAACAAGAGAGTATAAAAATGAAGTATAAGAAGTAAAGCCATGCTGTTATGTTGAGCTGTAGGGTACTCAGGTCAACAATTTCTGACATTGCCAGTGAAGCAGAAGACCCAATACTATTATGGACTACTGGACTCCTTTAGAATATTTTGCTGAGTTAACACACCTATAATATTCAAATGACAGAACTAAACAAAAAAAGGGGATACAGACGAATGTCCATTTTGTACCTGTGTATTCAAAATGGCTAGGATAGATATATCATTACATTCTCTTGATGAATAGAGGGATTTGTTCTAAAGGTGTTTGTAAATAGGATATCATGTCTGCATCTTGTACAGCAATTAAGCACTAGGAAGAATGTATGCAATGTGTTAATTATTGAAACTGTCCTACCAATTTGGTTTGAAACTGTCTCATTGCTATTTGTTTCTCAATAAAATTATGGAAAAAAAGAAACAAAAAAGAAATTGTCATATTAAAAAGTACCTAATTTTATTCCATAGGAAACTCACTTAAAACTTATAATATTGTGTTATAAATTTTACGTTAATTAGTAATATGTATTTTAAAGAAAGGGGAAAATGATCTACTTTAATACTCTGACATTTCTAATTCTAATTCGAGTCTAGTACATCTTTTGGTTTTTTATGGCTATTCATTGTGCCTGTGGCACTGAATTGGAGGTGGAGCCACATTTTCTGATTTTATTTTATTTATTTTTCATGTATTTAGTACAGAGTCTACAGGATCTCACTGCACAAATCACTCATAGTGATCCTCCTGTTTTCAGCCTCCCAAGCACTGGGATTACAGGTGTGTGCCACCAATCCCAATCTCAATCACTGTCTCAGTGCACCCTGCGTGCATGGCCAGCATGGCATGCATGTGGATCAAACCCTGGTCCCTGCATCCTGCCTAAGCAGGTGATTTAATCTGCTGAGCTACCTGGCCAGCCCACCATTTTCTGATTTTAAATCCATTGCTATTGTCACTCTATTATAGAAAATTTTGCATATGATGGCACTTTGTTCACTGTCAAGACTGGTGCAAATTAATAAACGGTACAGTTCCTTTTAGAAATCTCTTAACCTCAGCAGTTGTGGCCAGGGGGTTAGGAGTTGCAGCCTGGCCCCCCTGCCATAGGAGATTCCCTTCCAGGTGGCTGGCTTCTCCTGCAGCTATTTCTGCCTGCCAGATGAGCGTCTCCAATGGCAGGTGCTGAGATCATTTGGCTTAACTTCCAGCCTAACTCTGATCCTTTTCCTCTCTGCTGCCTCATCAAACAATTGTGGAAACACAGAGTATATGCAAATGTACAGAGCCCCAATTTGAGCAGTGTGGCCTCCTCTACCAGAAAAGTGAGCATTAGCTACACCTGCAAGTGGGAAAGTTGGGTGGGACAAGAGGAGGTAGATGGGAACTGTCAGCAGACGGCTTTTATATATCAATTTGGCTTTAGAGTAGAAAATAGGGTAGCACTGTCTGGATTTCTAAACCATAGCTTAATAGACAAGTGAGCTCCTGTTGTTTTCCCAAATTTAGAACCCCTTTCCACTTGGATTGACTCTTACATAGAACACTCTTATCAGAACAGACAAACTCTGATGTGTTATGTAAAAGATGGTAAACATACCAATGCCTACTCCTTACTCTTGGTGGAAGCCTAGAATACAGTCTAAATATATAGGAAAAATTACCTATTGATAAGTTTTGGGAAGAAAATTCAATTGCATCTACCTCATGCTGCTTGCACTTGGCTGGATAAGCTGCCCAGAAGCAAGTATTATAGTCTTTATAAGACCAGCTGTGGTGCTTTTATACAATGGAGTATTTCTCATCAATGGTGTGTGTGTGGGAAGCTTGCTTTCCAGTGTGGGCAATAGAGTTGAATGCTTAAGAGGTGGGCTCTGGTGGGAGGCCATTGAGGACAGTGTTCTTGGAAGGGACTAATGTAGTTCCCAACGACCCCTTAATAGTATTTTGTGAGCATATTGTTACTGAGAGGGCAGGCCTGGCCTCTCCAAGTCTCTGACTTCCTCTCGCCATGTGATGCCTCCTTCTCACATGAGCTCACCCCACTGAAATCTGCCAACAGGCCCTCATTCCAACGGGCACTAAGCTGTCTAGACGTTCTGCTCCCAAGACCATAAGCCAAAGAAACTTATTTTTCTTTATACATAGCTTGCCTTAAGTATTTAACTATAATAAGAAAAAATAGGCTCATCAACACATATTTGAGGAGAGAGTTGGAATTCCTTTTTCTTTACTAATTCTCAACCCCTGCCAACCTAAGACTCTGGTCTTTTTCTGCTGGCTTGCTCAGTTCTCTCTGGGGCACCAGAGTGACCCAGCTGGATGGGTAAAACTTTTGACTTCACTGGAATCATTCAGACTCTGCTGCAAACCAGTTTCAAGCATACTTCCAATACCAGCTTCTTAGTAATGAAAGTGTGTATCCACCTCCCTGTACTTGGGTCTTCCTTGTCTATTTCTTATCCAGTAAGGAAGTGGGGTAGAAGAAGAAGGCTAAGCCTTGAACAGTATAGAAGGAATGGGATTTCAAGAACCAAAGTAAGGATTTTAGTGCTGACAGACTAATGTGACATTGTATTGAGTAATGCACTTTTTTCTACGGTCCTGTTCCCCCCCCACTTTTTTTATCTGCTAGCAACTGGATTGACAAGTTTTAAGTCATCTTTCATGTAGTATTCATAACTTCAGAAGATGAACTCACTTGTGCCATTTTTGTTCACTGCCAGTAGCCATTTTCATATGGCCCGACCGGCCTTATGGAAGCCCTCATGGCCATTAGGGAGGATGGGCCCCCAGAAAACATGCCAGGCTTCCTGCATCTCAGTCTTTCAGAGTCCTGTACAAGAGATATCATACTTGTAATACACTGTGACTCTCTTACAACCAACACCATTTGAGCACTTGCCTAGATACTAGTGATTAGAAAGTCTATAGGGTAAGAAAACAGATGCTTTAGTTGAGAGGCAGATAAGAAAAAGTACCAAGTGCTCTCATTCTTTCAGTTAGGTTTCTGAGGTGGAATGAAAAACAGAGCCTAATCTCGCACATCCCTCATCTTCTCTGATCAGGTTGTTTTTCTTTTCCCACCACCTATGACTGTGCCTTCAATACAGAAGGAGATAAAACAGTGCTGCCACCATTCCCTGCTGCCTTAGCTCTGCGATCCTGGTCTGTTGTAATATATATATATATTACAGGGTCTACAAGGTCTCACTACACAGATCAGACTCATAGCGATCCTCCTGTGTTCAGCCTCCCAAGAGCTGGTATTACAGGTGCACAGCGCTGCGCCCATTGTCAATTGCCCATCTCAGCGTGCCCCGGGGGCGGGACCAGAACGGCACGCCGGGATCCAGCCCTGGTCTGTGTACCAGCCTGAGTAGGCACTTTTATTCTGCTGTGCTGTCTGGCTGACCCTCTCCATATTCTTTAAGGCCCAGGTGATACTTTTTTTCCTTCTTCAAGCCATTCTTGACAGTTTACACTTGCCTCTTTTTTTCCATGATCTTAGCATAACAAAGGTTCTTGTATTATTCACTAAAGTTTGTAACTTGTGGGTTTTAATTTATTAGAGACCAAAATGCCATAAGGCAGGATTTTATCTTCTACTTGTTGCCTTCCTCTCCTCCCCACTAACAAATTACAGTGCTCTGTAGCTCTAAGAGTACTCTGTGATTACTAGTTCAAATTTTATAATTAAACATGTTATAAAGCAATGATATTCAGTTAACCTCTGAAAACCAAAATGAAATCGTCAATTTCACTATGACTCCCCCCCTCCCCCCAAAGCAATTTTTGTTTTCCTGGAACGTTTGACTGAGCTATCATTCACTGGCTTCTGATCTTATTGTAAATATACATTGTTTGTGGCATTATAAATGTTTTATTTTTCTCTTACAACAAATTGTTGTGACCTCAGGATACCAGCTATGGTAGCTACAAAACCATACACATTAAGTTTTGGCTTACAAGGTAAAATTTTCATGTAGAAAATCCTGTTGCTAAAACGATATGGTCTCTACACCCAAGGAAAATATAGCAGTGCATTTGGGAATTACATGCTGGTTACTCTCATGCCTCTACCTGCATTTCAGATTTTGTTGCTTATTAAAAATGCAAGAAATTTTGTTGGAATTTATCATGAGCTTTCCAGCCATATTCCTCTGCAGAAATAATCACAAACCATAAAACATGCAAGAATTGAAACAGAGTATTTGGCACTCACATAAAAATGGTTGTGATTTAGGGGACAGGACATATAATTATGTGCTGCCGCGGCTCTTGTCCTTGCTTCTACAAGGGCACGGTAAACATAAAGTTCCCATCTTCTACCTGCTCAGTGCAAAGTCTTGCTATAACTCACTGGTGAAGTCTCAAGAATCAAGTCTTGAAAACCACCTCTCCTGGGATAGCACTAAGTGAACTGTCATAGGTACATGCATATTATTTTAGCTGGGTGTCATTAGATGGAAGAATAAATGAATTAAGTGTTTGAAATGTCCATCCCTAGAATGCATTCAGCTGCAATGTGGTGTTTTTGTTCTTCATATCCAGAATTTCTGGGTAATGGCTCTTCTGCTTCTGCTCTCTCATGAGTCTATCTCTAAATTCTGCAGTTTATAGATTAAAGGTGAAATTTACCACCATACTTAATAGTATGAGTAGTGAAATAAAGGCTGACTTCTGCTGGTCTACTGAAAGGATTAGGTAATTTTTTTTCTTCTCCTTTTCAATTTCTTAAAACATTTTAAAACCAGTTTTGCATGTTTCTATCTGGTAATCTAAACAACTCATTTGAAGATAACATTATGCAGTACAACAATGATTCTTGAATTCCTATTTAGTGAAATTCTTTTTTGTGTGTGTTTGTGTTTTTATTTTTTCTTTTTTTACAGAATCAGGGATTGAACTCAGGCCTTTGCGCTTGCCAGGGAAGCGCTTATTCCACTGAGCCATCTCCCTGGCCCCTATAATGTGTTTTTATTTTTATTTTATTTTATTTTTTTTTTCATTTTATTTTTGCCATAATTTTATTCGTAAACAGATAGCAATGAGACAGTT